>NC_068408.1:16887959-17487959 GCF_023724105.1 Carassius gibelio | reverse complement strand
TAAGTCGTTGGGCGAACAGCATGCAGATGTCTACTGTATAATTTCCGCGATGCAGAAAACGGAGAGGGAATCGCGGAATCCAGTCATAAAAACTGAATTTATAGTTTAACGTGGAATGTCATGGAATTTGTCAAATTTTGAATGAATTAATCAAAAGTAGGTCAATGCACTCACATCAAATCACGATATGGACTTATATCTTTAAATATTAAGCTGGAACAGTCTATTTAAATATGAATCCTGCACGTTCTGCATGTCTGTGTTAATGAATGGCGCAGAAGCACGTCACACAACATTTCTTCCATCTTTTATTTTTAATAGTAAATCCCCTTTGTTCACCAAAAAATAAAGTTTGCTTAATTTTCAATTATTAAAAGGTAAATTAAATGAATGTTTACACTAACTTTACACTATGGATCATTGGATCGGCTTTCACCGTGGATGAAGTGGAGTCCAGCCCGGGGTCGTCACATGTGGTTGCCACAAGCCCATAGGATGCTCTTTCATAGAATCCGCCAGCCATGCTGTTCTCAAACCGCCCGCCTCTGCTCACTCAAGCTGGCCTACACTCACTCTAGGCCTCCAGCTTTTGCTCACTCTAGGCTGTGTGTGTGACGCTGTTTCATTAAATAAGCGAAACTAATACAAATCCTGTTAATATCACGTTTATAATGGGTTTTATGTTTGTCTCATCACTCCGGCCAGACTAGGCATCACAAATTTATTAAGGGGCGTAACATTTCTGTCACACACTTGAGGTATTCGGCCAATCACAATGCACTGGATAGATGGCCAATCAGAGCACATCTCGCTTTTCAAACCGTTGAGCCTTATAAAAAGTGTCAGTGTGACATGACATACATCCAAGTATGGTGAAACATACTCCGAATTCGTGCTCTGCATTTAACCCATTCAAAGTGCACACACACAGCAGTGAACACACACTGTGAACACACACCCGGTGCAGTGGGCAGCTATTTATGTTGTGGCGCTCAGGGAGCAGTTAGGGGTTTGGTGCATTGCTCAAGGGCACCTCAGTCGGGGTATTGCCAGCCCGAAACTGTATAGTAACTAAACTAGTAAATAGTAATAGTATAGTAACTAAATAGTAATGCACAGTATGTGGAAAATAACCTTAAATCGCATCATTAAAAGTGAAAAAAAAAATTTCCCAACATTTTATATTTGTACATCCAAAATTTGATTTGAATTTATTGATCAATTGTAATAATTTGACATGAAAGATGATGCATACATTAAAAAAAGTTGAAAAAGGTATTTGAAAAGATAAATAAAAATATGCAGATTTAAGTATGTAAAAGCTGATAGAACACTACAAAAAATACAGATTTAGAATAAATTCTTTAAACCACCAAACCTCTTGGTGATGGAGTATGTTTGTGGGGATATTTAGTATTGAATATTGTATGCTGATATGAAAGGTTTAAAGTATATCATAATAATACATTTTACCGGTATTCATGACAGCTATATATATAAAAAATGTTTTTTTAAATACATTAAATATTACATATATGTAATATAATGTGTATTCCCATTACAGGATTAGGTATTAAGTTTCATATAAGATGGTATTAAAAAGTCTTACATTTGACATTTTTTTTCCGCATAATTATATGGTGATATGTAATAGATGCTTTCATCTAATCCGTTGATTAGATTAAATAATCTTATGTTTTATAATGCATCAGGATATCATCAGATATACGTAATATCTTGTAGAATGCAACTAAAAGGTGGCACAGCTTACCCCAGTCTCTAGAAAATGAAGAAGAAATACAATTTATAGGCCACACATCACATGTAAAAGCAAATTTTTTATTAAGTTTTTAATTTTACCCTCAATGTTTTTGTTATTTTGCTTCAAGCAGTGTCTGTTCTGGAGTGAACGAAGAGCTTCCTCTGAAGCAGACAGCTGAGAAGAAAAAAGTCAAAGGCTCTGGGAGCACCTCTAACCAGTTTAACCCACTGGACCAAACCTGCATCCATCCCGAATCCTACAGCATCGCCTTGAGGTGAGAACAGAGCGTGGCACTAAACTATCACGTTACTGCACTACTGCAGTTGATCATTGGATCTGCTTAAGGATTGACCCAAGTGGTAACAAGTGTTTACCTCAAGTAGGAGCATCTGGTCCTGTGTTGCTTAGTGTGAGAGTTGTGCGAGCTGCTGGTGCTCATATGAAAAGCACATTCAGCGTGTGCTCAGCACTCTCTGGCAGTGAATGACGCTCTCCACGCAGCTGTGCTGCTCAAGTCTGTTTAGACTACTCCAATCTGACACTTGTGCCTGTTGCTTCCAGAAGATGTGCGCACGGATGCCCTGTGGTTTGGATGTGCTTGCATGCATGACAGCTGCAAGTTAAATCAAATTCAGTGTATGCATGTGAAAGAGGTTTTTGAAAATTGAATTTGAACCGTGGGCAAGGCATTCGAATGCTGTGGAATTTGGAGGATTTATTGGTGAATGGCAACTATAATTTAGGAACAAGACATTCATTCACTGCCTATTACTCACTTTTTCATTTCCTTCATAGCTGATGTCGTACTTTGGCTTCAGTTGTAGCACAGTGTGTGTACTTGTGCAATTACACTTCATTTTGTAACTTTGCATGTATATGTGCAGTTGTGTACAAACATAAGAGACCTCACTGAATATCTGTATTTTTCAGTTTTTCCAGTTAAACCTGGAAATAAACAAAATGGCCAAAAATTATTTTATAAAAAAAGTAAAGCAAAGAAAGTTATGACTTGAAAAAATATAGAAGTTTCTAGACTATTTGTAGGCCAGAATGCATTATTGAATATGAATATGAATTTGATATTGTATATTATAAATTAAATATAATTATAAATTAATATAATAAAAATATTGATATATTATTTAAATATAATTAAAATAGAATTTAGATAGATGGATAGTAATTTGCAAATCATATTGCATAATAATCTATATAATAATAATAAATTATTTGTATGAATTAAATAGATTTAAAACTGCTGTTCTGAGACCGTAGACCCCTCTGTACATGCATGTGTGAATCGTATGCATGTCTATCCACTCCTTCTCTGACTGATCTGTCGTCAGAGGCGCCTTTTACGGTCAGAGGTCTAATAAAGCCACTTAGGGGCATGGAGAGGGGGAATAATCACCCTGTCATATCCTCCCTCCTCTCCTCTCCTTCTGTTTGTTTTCATTTCTCTCCGTTAGGCTTCATTTCCGACTAAACCAGGCAGAAAAGCCTCCCTTGCAGTCCCCTGTATTATCACCATTCTCTATCGTTACCAAATGCTGTGCTAATGGACGTTGCTCCACTCCAATTGTCATCATGAGCCCAGGCATATTTTTCTTGGAGTAACAGGATTTGATTAAACATGGCCACCAGCAGTGCTGAGTTGGTAATGTAGCGCCCAGCTAATGTAGCGGACTTTAAACAAAAGGTTTCTAGGGGGCTTGGGAGGAATTCTGGGTATTGCTAATAAAATGTATCAAATATGTTGTGAGCTTCGGCCAGGGCTGAAATCATAAGGCTAATGATGCGAGCAGATCCGTCTGAGCGATGTCTTTATAATGATGATGACAAGCTTGACGTATTCCCAACAATCTGTAACCCATTTATGCACTGGGTTCATCACTCTTGTCCTCTGTTTCACCAGCTCATTCGCTTTCCCTTTGCAAATTATTGGACAGGCCTTTTCACTTCCTCTCTCGTTCTCATTCACATAAATGCATCAGTTAATGAGAATAGAAATGAAATGGAAAAACGCCCCTCATTGCATCCGTGACTGGTTTGCGCTTAATATTTCTGAAGTCAGGACAGGAGGTGGCTAAAATCAGTCACACATTGTGCTTGTGAAAACATGCAGCTTGTCTCCCTCCATTTCGTTGGTGATTTTGTTGCACGTCGGCGCTTTGCGAAGCGTGGGCCAGTGGATGGTAATGGTGGATCATGTTGCTCTAATGTGATGAACTTGATACCCTTAGCCCCACCACTTCCCACTCATACACACACAAATACGCATACACAATATGTAGCACTGACCCCCTGATGGACCATCTCTAGTATTTAAGTATTAGCTGTGAAACAAAGGTTGATGTTAGCTCTTATTGGGACCTAACAAAATAAACTCACTTTCACTGGACTAGTTTTCTGTGACGTTGCTGGGGACCAGTTTTCTGTGACATTTTACTATAGCCAGTACCTGATAGCGCTTTCTTTGTTCTTCAATAATTTGCAAGAGCAAGAAGGGGAAGGTAGTGATTAACTATTATGTTTAAAGGAACATTATCCAAGCTCATTTTCCAGTTCTGGTGGTAGCACTTTTAGCTTAGCTTAGCATAGATCATTGAATCTGATTAGACGTTAGCATCTCACTCAAAAATGACCAAAGAGTTTCTACATTTTTCCTATTCAAAACTTGATTATTCTGTAGTTACATTGTGTACTAAGACCGGCGGAAAATTAAAATTTGCAATTTTCTAGGCTGATATGGCTAGGAACTATATTCTTATTCCAGCATAATAATCAAGGAACGCTGCTTCCATACCATGGGTGCAGCAAGCGCAGTGATATCACGTAGCGCCTGAAAATAGTCCGAAGCTAGTTAGTGTAGTTGCAGCCAATAGAGTTTCTGGGGATTATTTTCAGGTGCTGCGTAATATCACTGCGCCGGCTGCAGCCATGATAAAGATGATCTTTACCGTGCACAAAGATGAAGTTAAAGATGAATTGATGATTTTATTTTCTTCTAAAAAGTTCTATAGCTAAAGGGATAATTCACCCAAAAATAAAAATTGTCATTAATTACTCACCTCATGTCATTTTAAACGTAGTAGTGGTCGACCGATATGTGTTTTATTTTTACAGCTGATGCCGATATTGTGGAATGCAGGGGGGCCGATATAAAGCCTATATAATTTTTTTCAATTATTATTATTCATATTTAAGAAATTTTAAATAATTTGACAATGGATTAAAAAAGTAAAAGAAACATACTTATACTATAGATTACAGATTTTTCACAAATAAATAAATATTTACTAAAATTATTACATATAAAAAAAGTAGCCACTGTAACCAACAGGGCACTCACATATAAGGCCCCGATCACACAGAACAAGTTTTTTTCAGAAAAATGTTTAATGTGATCTGGGTCAAAAAATTGTTTATATGAATGTTACACTGCGTTCCCAGTCATGTATGTTTTTGTGTGAGGACTGGTCCACTGAAAATCTTTCTCTTTGAAACTTTTAAATCAATTGTGATATTGTTAGATATATTGCAGGTAAATTATGACAATTTTCATTCTTCAGTGAACTATCCCTTTGAATGCTTTTCTGTCGTTAACAACCAAGCAATACACGTATATCCATTCCAGCATTATGAGCGTTGCCAAGTGAGTTTTAGGAAGTGAATAGCTCTTCATCATTTTCACTGCAGCATTAGTAACTCATTTTTCTCAGTCACTGAATCATCGGAGGGTTGATATCAAATATCTTACATTCACTGATGATAACGAATTAACTTCAGGGTTACTGCTAAGGGGACCACACACTAAAGCAGCCTCATTGTGTCTGGAAAGCCTCTATCTGTAGGCCCACCCAGTAGCTTACGGTGTGTGGAACAGAGGCGTCCTCCACAACTCTCCTCGGCAGAGCTGCTTTTCATTATGCCCGGAGGATATGGCCGACTTCGCTCTTCTGGATCCAAAAGAGCAGGAGCGCTGGTACCCCCTAAACACTAACACACCAGAGGGTAACATAAGCCCAGCTGAGACCCCCTCCAGAAACCTGAGCCCTTGGGCCAATCGTCCGCCACCGCCACACTCACACTGTAGCTGTTCATAAATCACTCAGAGCCCAGTTCTGCAACCTCCTTTCTCTCTCTCCATCTCTTTTCTGTCCTTGTGCCAACTCTGGCGCTCCAGAGGGACAGCTGGAGGGAAGCACAGTGTCCCTGACCAACATCTCGGAAATCTGTGCAGGACCAATATAGGATGATGGGTAGCTGCCATAGGGCAATATGAGTGCTTGAGTAATTTGTTAAAATTGGTAGAAGTACAGGGCACAAGTATATGTGTTAAAGTCATTTACAAGCTGGTGTTGTCAGGACACTAAGCTTGTGTCTGACTTTTCAATTAATTTTCCGCTGGAAAGGTTTTTATTTTAATATAATTTTTTTACATTTATTTTTTTTATCATTATTAGCATTGAACATATGGTGAGCTAATGTGGAATTACATTTTCGGTAATTTGTTTGCAGATAATGTGTCTTTAGTTTTGCCATAGACATCGTTAATCTGCTAAAACTTTACGGTTAGGTTTAATTTGTTAATGTAACTTAATAAATTATTGTAAACAATCACTTTACAGCATTTGTTATTCTAGGTTAATTTTAATTATATATTGTTAAATGCATATGCTGATAAATCTATTTTATGGAACAAAAATTAATTAATAATAAACTATTTTATATTTAGTATAGTGTACTGTATGTATAGTATATATAAACTATCGTATAAAATGAACCCAGATTAATAAATGCTCTAAGCAAGTATTGTTAAAGGGATAGTTCAACCAAAAGTGAAAGTTCAGTCATTAATTACTCGCCCTCATGTCATTTCAAACCTGTTAGACCTTCATTCACGAGAGTACCATGACACTTATGCATGGATACCTCTGATTGCAAACAAGTAGTAGCACATTTATGTTCTACATCAGAACACCGCTCTTATTTTTGTTTTCTTTCCACAGAAAAGTAGATTAGCTTCATAAAATTATAGTTGAACCACTGATGTCACATTTTAACGATGTCCTTGCTACATTTCTGGGCCTTTAATGTGGAAGTTTATCAAAAATATCTTAATTTGTGTTCCTACAATGAACAAAGGTCTTGCTGGTTTGGAATTACATGAGAGTAATTATTGACAGAATAACATTTTTTGGCTGAACTATTCCTTTAATAGTTCATAAAATATTTTGTTTTTAAAAGTATTGTGAACAGCTAATGCATTGTTAATGTTAACAAATTAAACCTTATTATAAAGTGTTACCATTAATTATATTGTATATATATTATATTATATAGTGTATACTAGTGTTGTCACAGATCCAGAGGCTGAAATGTAACAAGAGCAGCATCAGCAACAACGTCTCTATGTGGTATGTACTGAAACTGTATATATTTGCTTAGCGGTTTTGGAAAATGACTAAGTTCCACTTTGTCGTCTTTTTTTTTTTTTTTTTTTTTTTTTTTTTTAAGCTGTACATGTGGAAAGTGCAGTTTGATGACAACATTGCATGTTGTTTACTTGATGTGCTTACGCGCTGATAGCTAAGTTAACAACACAGAGATATTTGAAGCAGTTTTACTCACCTCATGCGGTTCCAACACACGATCATGACCCTTTTTCGTTGGGATTGCATTATCCTTAAGGAATAAACGATGTGCAAATCCGGCGTCAAACTGGACCTCGTTTGTAAAACAAGCATCTTCGAAATGCAGGGAACAAGCAAAAACTTTTGCACAACTCCGTTGATGCTCTGTAAAAATAAACTCCATCCACTGGCCCCTTAATGCTGTTTCTCTTTTGGTAATCTGTGCAGGGTTTTCTTGCCCTGGCAACCAAAAACACACTTCTTTTGTGACATTTCGCGACGCTCTCGCTCTGATCAGTGAAGTCTGTTGTGCTCTCAGTGCTCTGCTATACGGGAGCGCGCGCTCTTCCGGCAAGACGTGCCCTCAGGACCCATATAAGGAAATTCCGTTCCATCTAACGTCACACAGAGCCATACTCGGAAAAAACTTTCAGAAACTTGTGACAAACCGGAAGGAGTATTTTTGGAACAGAAATACTCCTTCAAACGTACAACTTAATTTTTGAAACTGTCCATGTTTAGCATGGGAACTCTTTAACAGTGTAAAAAACTCAGTATGCATGAAATAGCATTTCACCCCCCCCCCCCTTTAATACTTATTTACAATTGTGTTTAAAGTTTTTCTACAAGTAATATAATTATGAAAAACTGTAAAAAAAAAGTTTCACCCAAATTTAATCTGTCTTTTAATTAATGAAATTTAAACACATTTTATTTTTGGTAAATAAAGGGGATTTGCTATTTAAATTAAAACATTGAAGAAATGTTGATTTATATCTTTAAAAAGTTTTATAAATTTTTTCAACAGTAGTAACAGTATCACATACATTATACTCAATAATTGTAATATTTCTAGCACAATGCCTTCATGTAAAAATGAACTTATTTTGACGGGTTGCTGTGAATACCTTTAAATTGAAACTGGTTCTACTCAAATGAAAGGGTAAAAAGCTTGTAAAGTTACTCAGAACGGTTTTGGTGATGTGGTTTATGTATTTATGTCCTCACTGAGACGGCAATTATTACAATTATTACGGTGTAGTAAACAAACCTGTACGTCTCTGCCATTCATTCATTCACACAGAGACGCACAGAACATGCAGGATTCAGATTTCAACCAACTTTTGCAGCTTAACATTTACAGATACTGGTCGATATGGAGATCTGATTTGATTTATTTATGCTAACTTTTTGCAAATTCCGTGACTCTCCATATTAAATTGTAAGTTTAATTTTCATGACTGGATTTTGAGATTCCGTCCGCGTTTCCTGCTTGGTGGAAATCATAGCGCTGTATCGTCAAGTACCGGGTTGAACAGGTACTCTGTATCACTGGTACTTAAAGAAACCTGGTACCGTCACATTTTCATTTTTTTAGTACCGACTTGGTAACGAAGTACTGGGTTTTATGACAACACTAGTGTATACTACTATGTAAATAGACTATGAACATTTTTTCAACTGCTGATTTGGTGCTCAAGAAACATTTATTATTATTAAGATATTCAAATTATTTGAAGACTTAAGGACTGACAGTGCATCTTTATGCTTTAAATTCAGCTTTGCCATCACATTGCACAATTACTTTTTAAAATATATAGAAAAAGTTCAGTTGTAAAAAAATATTTCACAGTATTAGTGTTTCTTTTAATGTATTTCCGATCAAATAAATGCAGCCCTGGTGAGCATTGGATACTTGTTTCTTGGTACTGGGTTACTCCGCCGCGGCACCCCCGAAGCAATCTAAAATAGTCCGAATATAAACACTTATTATAGGTGCACCCTAGTGATTCAGGACAAGCTAAAAACAAGGTTTGGAAAATGGATTCATGGTGTACTCGCTTATTATGTTAATTTTTCTACATTTTGAACACAAACAAAGTTACGGACCGCAGCTCTGATTGGTTGTTTTTTACCGGGAGCGCATGACTTTCTGCAAATGGCAATAGGACCACTCGGAGGAGCCAGAGGAGTTTGATTTTTTTCACAGATTATCTATCTCATATTCTACTGTCAGGACATAATGACAGGTTTAATAAATATGTAAAAAATATTTTTTTTACAGAAGTTCCCTACAGCACCTTTAAATGTCTCGGTTCTGAGGCTCTTTCATCAAATCTTTACTTGAGAGACAAGCTGGAATTCATCCGCAGTGTGTGCGTGTGTCTGTTACTCTTTGCATTTTCATCGCCTCATAACTCAAAGGCCCAACAGAGTCTGAGATTTTTTTTTGTTTGCTTTTGTTTCACTAGATCTAGTACTGCTCTAGAACTGTTAGATGTTTCAATGTGAGCATAAAAGGCCGCTTATGGCATTGCACTTCCGTGTTTATAGCTCAGAATTGAAAATGCATGGGTTTGTTCTTAGTAGGTTTAACTCTTACAAAACATTGGTGCAGAAATCTTCCAACAATGTTTGTATGAGAAGTATGATAACTTGAATTATGCAGCTTGTTGAGGAATGTTGTTACTTTTCACCTGTCTTCATGCCAAAGTGGAGATGCTTGAGAAGGGGTTCAACTATAAAACACCACCTGAGCCATATTCTTAATAAATGCATGGATTATTCAGAATATATTCATACATATGAATTTCTTGCTAAAATGATGAAGGATCTGTGTCTTGTAAATGTTTGGACACACACAGTTTAAAATTACACTCTACCAGCATCCGTCTTGTCAAGTGTACACTTTTTCACGAGGGTGAGTCGAGGAGGAGCAATGATCTGTATGTAAGCGTATTAGTGCTATGTATCTGTTTGCAAGCTCGGACAGTGGGAAATTGTCTGGATACATACAATAGAGCGAGTGTGAGTAGATTTGCCTGTCACTGCTGCCGTCAAGCCCCTGTCTGCAGCAGTTAATGGGCGGGGCTTGAACCCACCTGCCCTGTCACTCACACAGAGGACAGCTGCGCTGGCGTCAGGCTGTCACGGCGACGGCCATCCATCAGCAAGCTGGCTCAGCAGGTCTGCCCCCTCCTCTTGCCAAAATTCACATTCCAGTAATGCCCAGGACCCCAGCATTCCACAGGCACCTCTGGACAGCTTGACCCCCTGATACAGGCTTGTTGCACACTCCAGGACATGTGTGTGTCCCTGTAGAGGTTATATCACTCATTTGCACTGTACTCTGATGAAAGAACATTATTCAGGCACTAACTTTATGATTTTATAAGACAAACTCAGGAATTATGGACTGACCCTTTATCAGTATGTTATATTAGCATTTAAAGCAACTTCCAAATATAAAATGTTGTGATGCATAAATTCACTTTATTCCATTCAGAATTTTTAGATGAAATGGTATAGAATTTTTGACCATTAATCAATTATTATTTGCACATTATTCCAGGTTCTTCAAACAGGCAGTTTAGTGATGGTTATGAGAAGAACTGTGGTTTGATCTGTTAAGGTGGAAAATAAACTTATAATTGTTAACAAAAGTTATTATAGAGGGATATTTATGGTCTGTAGTGAATAAATACATGGGTTCCTTTTGAACAACCAATAAAAATCTTTTTCAAAATCAGCTTTCTGTATTTAAAGTTTTAGTGTTAGTGTTACAGGTTTTTGAATAAACACACCCCCAAACTTAGAACAAAACTCTAAACTCCAAAACCAAAGTCTTGTTATTTTAATTCTAAAGCACAGATCTAAACAGCTCTTTTTAAGGTATCAGCAAAACCTTTCCTGAATTTTTTTTTTCTTTTTAAACCTTTAATTTTACTGCAACTCCAAAATTGAAAACATTATTTGCCTAAAGATTCCCACCCATACATATGCTGTGTGTTTCCATGCATTTTTACACGCAATGTCCCTAACAGACCTAGTATGCAGCACAATATAAAGCTGAAGATTAACCACTGTCTCAGCGTTACAGTTTGTGATCACATCATGAATATAAAGGCTCATCCTGAGCCAGAGCTTATGGCCTGTGCCAAGTAATAGGCCATGTCTGGATCTTTCTTGCTGGCTGTGTTTGCTCTGTGTTCCTGCTTCACTGCTCAAGCCTAAGCACTAACCTTTTCCTTTTATGTATGACGCTCCCAAGACCGTTAGATTTATGGAGGGAGACGGAGTCTTCATCTCTGGGACTCTAGAAATCAAGATTTAGGGCATAATTAGTCTCACCTCCCCTCCCATATCTACCTCCTCTCCCAGTCTTTGCACTCCCTGTGTTGGCCTTCAGGCTCCTCGCTGGTGTCGGGGGAGTTCCTCCACGTGCACTGGGCTCTGAGAAGGGCTATTAAAACACCATTCATTAAGACACCACCTCCCATGGTCCTCAACAGACCTCACTTCCTTAACACAGCATCTTAAAGTGTATGTGTTTGCATGTGGAGTGTTTTTGATTAAGATTTATATGAAATGTCCTCAAAAACTTTATTTCTTGACTTGTCAAGGCAGTAACTGTATGCTCTTTCTCTCTTCATTTAGGTTCTTGTCTCAAATAGGGGGCAGTTTGGATCAGATTGGCAGTGCTGCACTCAGACAGAGTATTGAGAGTAGTGTTAAGAGCAGAGGTCTAGATGTCTTGGCCAAATCTCTGGACACCACACCTGAGACTCTTCAGCTAACTGTGGACGGACTCACTCAGCCGCCTGGCTTTGACATTCGTCAGGGTAAGAGACTACTTTGTATCTGAAGATCTATGCAGGGCTCATTGATAAATATTGCTCACTGACACAGGCCAGTTAACATAACTCTGTCACTTTCCCTTTTTGGGCCAGTGCTGTTCCCACTATCATATTCCTTGATTTTGTACATTATTTTTTTTTTTTCTTGAAAACTTCTTATGATGTTTAAGTTCTTACATCATCATTGTTCAGCAGAAGTGTTTACAGATTTGTGATTTCCAGCTCGACGCAAACTGCAAAAGAAAAATACAATTCTAAAAATGTAAATATATAATTTTTTGTGTTGGTTCCAGTCAAAAACAAAAACAAAAAAACAAAAACTACTGCCTCAGCAAAAAAGAAAAATATTTTTTGATTTATCAAAGGGATCATTCATTTGGTTGGCATCGAAATCCTCTGACATTTTTCTTTTACAAATCTTTTGCAAATCTCTGCTTTTTCATGTGTTCTCTCTCCACATTACGGAAGTCAGAGAATAGTGTTTCTTACATTTGAAAAATAGATATTTTACAAAAATGCATTCATTCATAACAATAGTCCTTTATTCACCCTCGGAGCCGTGTGACGACTTGTGGACTGTTCAACTGCAAGACCCGCTGACTGCAGTGATAGAGCTTGCAATAGCTAGGACAGTTTTTAATATAACTCCAACCTGATTTGTCTGAAAAAAAAAAGTCATATACACCTAGGATGCTTCGAGGGTGAGTAAAAATGGTGCTACAACTTAAATGGTTCAAAATGGCTTCCACATATAACTGTCCACTGTAGTAGGCACCATGCATAAAAGGGTTAAGGTCAGTACAATGGCTTTGTATGAGGAAAAGATGGAGGTTTAAGTTATTTTGCCCAGTTAATCTTGTTTGATGGCTTTTGAGATTCATTAAATGGAAATGAGAAGCTTGGACATTGTCCTATAAATATCGCCTTTTGTACTCCACCAGAGAAGGTAGATCATACAGATTTGTCAGGTGGCTAACTAAATGCAAATTTTCATTTTGTGTTGCTTTAAGAAATAGACATGTAGGACAACTCTACACATTATGGAAAGGCTAATGCAAACAAAGTGCATGGACGTTTTACATTTTCTATAATGTGGTTCGGATTGCAGCCTGTGGCTAGGTTTTGAAATCCGTTTAGCACAGCACAAACCAAAGTATCAAAGTTCTTTCTCAACATGGCCGCCGCGCAGATCATAGACAATGCTGGCATCATATACTCTTTTCCTCACTCCCACCTAATGATTCTCCTCCCGTCTCCCCTGAGTCCGTCTCTTGTCTGTGAGATGACTGGGCGGCGCTCCAGGCTTTTGAAGTCTTGCCGCGTAATTTGGGGGAAGACCCACATTATTAAAGCAGACCTGCCGACAGATATATCATTAATGAGAGAGAAAGCAGCGTAAAGAGGAAAGCAGAGTAGCCTTGATCCCAGCACTAAAATCCCCCAGTGACTCTCCAAGTGAATAAAAACGACCAAACAACAAACGCCTCTTCTGGTTTTAATGTTAAGTTCAGACATCTGAGAAGACATTGTTTTCCTTCTGCGGGTGTTGATAGTAAATGTTATGTTTCATTAAAGGTGACAGGATTATAATTGAGATGAATGTCTTAACGTGTTTTCAGGGTTGGGGAGCAGTGTTCATTATATGCAGAGAAAGGTTTTCTTTGGGAATGGGAGGGGGTTTAATTTCCACACTTGAAAAGATTATGGCAATGCTCGTTGAAGTTGAATTAAGACTCGTGTGGAGGAAAAAACTCAAAAAAAAAAAAAAAAAAAAAAGTTTGTAGGTCTTTTAGAAATGAGTTAATCTGAAAATGCCACAAAACATATTGCACATCTGAATGAATGAGACGTCGCCTCGCCAGTGTGGTGCACTAGATAGGACACTAGTTTTCTCATCAGAAGGCTGCAAGCTCACTTCCCCTGGTTGGAAGCCTGATGGGTTCTGCTCTGTAGCCAGCTGTATAAATAACTGCCATGTGAGCGGTGCTCTAGGTAAGGTGTCCCGGATAAGAATAATCAGAGATGAATGTTTCCTGGACTGCAGAGCCTGGTGAGAGGCCATGTTTATGTAAAAAAGCACCTCCCAAAGAAAATCACCCCAAAAAAACAGACAAAATGGCCTCGGAGAGAAGAGGTTTGAGAGGCCTGGTAATTCTATTTGTTTTAAACCATTAACTGAAGCTTGTTTCTAATGTGTAGCTTTGGAGTTCTTGGATCAATTTGGAGGATGGTGCTCAAGTCTTAAAGGGAAGGAGGATAATGTCAGTCTTAGTCATTGGAAAAAGACAAAATCTGTTTAAACATTCTACCGTATCTTCCCTTTTTTCCATCTTTGTTTCTAATGGTGCAGTCACATTTACCATTGCTTGGCGAAATTATGTAAATTCCACTAATTTCAAGAGGAGTCCAAGCGTTTGCGTGTTGGGCGAAAGTGTTTTTCGTGAGGGCGAAAAAGTTCCCCACAGCAATTCATCATAAATTACAAAATTCAAATTAATGTCAAATTGTTTGCCCATGAAATTTCACTAATATGACTGCACCTTTACCTAATTATTTTCTTTTTTATTGTCCTCAATAGATTTTGAACAGGCAGATTTCAAGCGGGAAATTGTGTCCATGAATGACCTACACGATGGAATGGTGGTAACAGGCCGTGTGACAAACACTGCTTTATTTGGAGCATTTGTGGACATTGGAGTCGGACGTTCTGGTCTCATCCCAAAGCGTTTCATCACTCCGGATAAGCTTCCTGTTGACCAGCGGCAAAGAAGCCTAGCTCTTGGCCCAGGTGAGCGGGTAGAGGTACGGGTCATAAATGTGGATCTTCAGAGGAATCGGATCACGCTGGACCTCATTAGGATTCTCAGATAGGAACTATTCATTGAAGATTTACTGTAGTCAAGTCTAGTTATCAACTCTGCTTTCATGTCGTGTAAAAAAAGTTAGGCAATATCTTTTGTTCTTGTTCAAAGATGTTGTTTTTGCCTCTGTTCTACATTTAACCTGCTGTTACTGTAGTTTTCATAACTTCAATAAAATAGATATCTTGCTACGTGAAACTTGACAGGATTATAACTGAAATGAATGTCTTCATCTTCAGAAATATGATGGTTTTTGTTGCAAGTGAAGCTCTTCCTAGAATTTTGATAGTTTTATATTCTCAGCCAATTATTAAAATACTAAAAGAATTTACTTCATTTAGGCATATTAAGAGGACAGTTGCTAATAACATAACTGAGTTAAAAATTAAGTTATCATTGCCCTTAAAATACAGTTTTACAATTAAAACAATTAAAAATACAATCTTTTTTCACTCCCTTTCATACCTTTGTAACCCCCAATTTAACAACTTGTGGTATAACTGATGGATGCAATTCAATGCAAAAATGAATGAAGTTAATAATAATATTATTATTATTTAAAATAATAATACTTAAGAAGCTTGTTCTTTTTACATAAGTATTGTTGGTTTTTCTGTGTTTCTGTGACACACTGTTACCATAGTTTTATTCCAGTACAGTGTAATTGTGATGCCTGAAGAGGGTGTTTCAAAGGCCTGTGAACCAGACACTAAGTGGATGCTGTTGCTATGGACCAGGATGCAGGATGCAGTCACAGATGTTACGCTGCCGAACTCAGGCCTGTTTGATTGACAGCCACTTATCACCCAAAGAATGGGGGGCTTGTAAAAGCAGCTGCCACACTGCAATATGACTAGAGGCCGTGGGGAACAAACGAAACCTAATTATCCTAGACTAGCCACGTGCTAATGAGCCACTTCAAAATGAATCCCACGCTCCCTCGTCTCTATTATCTAATCTGTTTGTGTTTATATGACACAAATTAAAAAAATGGATAAATAAGAAACCTGAGGTGCCCTGAGCACTTAAAACAAACCACAGGGACCAAATTCCAAATGATTGTGTGATATTTGCATTGGGGACGTTGCTTTGTATTACAGAGAAGTTACATCAGAACTCAGCTGCAGCAGAAGGATTGAAGCCTCACTGTATGATCAGGTGTGGTGGATTTGACATTGTTTTTAATTCAATAGTTCTGCAGTAATAAGCCACATTTATTTTCTTTTTTTATCATTTATTGACTAAAATTATTTTGGATGATGGATGATATCTCGTTTACCATATCTTAATTCTTTTAATGTCTTATTAGTAAACATTTTTGTCTCTTATTTTGTCTGAAGCCTTTAAGCATAAAACATAAAAAAAAAATGTGTTATCAAATGGTCTGCTGTTTTTGATCACAAGTTTAAAGCTATGCTTTTTTTCCTCTCTCTCATTTGTTATCTGGACATAAAGATGCTTTGCTCTGCTGTTGAAGGGGTCTCACTAAGAAAGGCAGGTCTTTATCACTGACTATATGAGCATGTGTGTGAGACTCTTATCTTATTTACAGACTTCACCAGACCATTTTCTGGAATTTTATCAGAGCTGCATGTCGTAAAGTCTAATTTCTCAATCTTTCCCATTATGTTTTTTATTAGCTGAATTAAGAAAAGCACAGGGCTTAGTGTAATTTAAACATTTGGTCCAAGCACAAAACATCTTTAGCGATGATTATATGTGGAGAATGGCTTTTGAAACTGGTGGTTTATGATCCGATGAATGCAGAAACAGAGGGTAAAGAACCACTGTTTCAAACCCACGTACATACTGTAACATTTTGGAAGTAACAGTTTTAAAGCAGGAGTGCATCCCCCTAAATCACTGGTTCTCAACCAGGGAGCCAGGGCCCACTAGTCGAGATATTACCTATTTCATATACTGTTTTTCATTGAAGAACCAGGATTCTTGGAAAAAGAAGTTTAGGAAAACATGAATATATGGGAAATTATATAGTAAAAAAAGTGAGATTTCTAGACCTTGCAAACTCATGGAAATGGAAAAGTCTAATATATATACGTGTGTGTGTGTGTGTACAGTATATGTATATGTATATGTATATATGTGTGTATATGTATATATATATGTTTATATATGTTTATATATGTATATACGTATATATACGTGTATATATATATATATATATATATATATATATATATATATATATATATATATATATATATATATATATATTATATATATATATACATACATACTGTTTATCCATAAATCATGAACAATTGGAAAAGTCACGAGGTCTTTGAATATTGTTGTGGACAATGGGTGGCTTCGGAGTCAATAAGGTTAAGAATCACTGCCCTAAATGATCATTTAGAGTGTGAACAGAATTCTGGAGTCGCACCTGAAACTGAAATTGACATATAATCATCATACCAACCTAACGTCTGCTATTTTTGAGGAAAGAAATGCAACCATTGACTTAAATGTCTGAGTCAGATTGAACACGGAACTCACTAAACTTTGTGCTTGGATTTAAGGGATTCTAGACTGCCATTGCTTCAATATTTTAGGGTTTTGCTAATTGTCAACACAGGAGAATGAGGCAGATTTAAATGGACATGTCAAAGAGACACACACTGTTAAACTGCATATTAACTGCTCTTCCAGCCAAGAGCAGAACACTTCTCTCCTTTACAGTAAATCAAAGACATGTCCTACAGCCACACACAACTTCCACACTTGAAGAGTGTTCCGACTGCACCCACTGCTGCCGTCATCAAACACGCAAATTAACATACCACTAATGTTCCTGGACACTGAACTTCATGATTGAATCATTGAAAGCCTGCTCTGTACGCTCGTAAAAGGTTCGTATTAGTTGTGTGGATTTCCTATGAAGCCAATATTGCGGTATGGTTGCAGTAAAATCTAATTAGCCTACCATCCTACAGAAGAAAAAACACTACGAGGGGAACTGGAACTTTACTGCAAAAGTACTTTGTGTTGCCCAAGAGGAGTGAGTTTATATGTCCCTTTAGAGAGTTCGCTGTCCCACTGTTAGTTTTTGTACGGGTTTCGATCCCTCCATTGGGAGAGAGAGACCGTTTGTACTTGTCTTTCAACGGTTTTAAGGTTTAGCATGTTAAGAGTGTTGACAATATAGCGTTAAAGATGAATATAATATAACATTGTGATATAGATAAGATTTTAGGTAACAATTTATGTTTTTGAAAGTATGAAAAATATCTAATATATGAATTGATTCAATCACAAATAGAGTAAAATAATAATAATATTTTATAATAATTTACAATTTACAATAATTTTCTATTTTAAAATATTGTAATGTAATTTATTTTTGTGATGTCATGATCCTTCAGAAGTTCTAATATGCTGATCTGATGCTCATTTTAACTATCATCACAGTTGAAAACAGTTGTGCTGCTTGATATTATTTTCTGAATTCTAATATTGGATAGAAACAACAACATTTTATAAATATTTTTTGTAACAATGTAAAGTCTCTACTGTCGCTTTTGTATATATACATATATTTAGAGAGAGAGAGGAAGCATTTTTTCTGACAAAATTTAAGCCTATTTATTGAACTATCCAAATTTATGATTATATGTGACCATGGGCCATAAAACCAGTCTTTAAGTCGCTGAGGTATATTTTTACCAAAACCCAAACATTGTATGGGTCAAAATGATTGATTTTTCTTTTATGCCAAAAATCACTAGGATATTAAGTAAAAATCACATTCCATAAAGATATTTAGTAAATTTCCTACTGTAAATATATCAAAATGTAATTTTTGATCAGTAATATGCATTGCTAAAAATTCATTTGAACAACTTCAAAGGCAATATTATAGTATTAATTTTTTTTTGCACCCTCAGATTCCAGATTTTCAAATAGTTGTATCTCAGTCAAATATTGTCCGATCCTAATAAACCATGCATCAATGGAAAGCTTATTTATTCAGCTTGACACTTAAGACTGGTTTTGTGGTCCAGCGTCACATATAATCAGTTGCATTATTTTTTATTTTACTATTTTTTTTATTATTATATGCATTTATTATTGTTTTTTATTTGTTGTAATATAACATACATCCTGTGCTTTGGTCACACAGACTATTTAAACTTCATTCTCTCAGACCCAGCTCTTCTCTGAATGCCTAAGGGCAGGGGAATGGCTGTTTGCATTAGGCTGCACCTTGTCAACAGAGCTTATAAAATCTGTTGTCCCCGAATGAGAGTGATATCAAAACCTCAATGCAAGCATTGGATTAGACGGCCCATGGGAAGCCCCTCTCTCCCCCGAGCCCCCCTTGCCCTCCAACCCTATTGAAAGTCATCTTGCTCCCTCTTTGGCAGCCATTAGACTAACTGTGTTACCCAGCCTGGGTATCCCCTGCAGCCCCTCAGCTCATCTCTACTAAGTGGATAATGTCTTTAGACTGATTATGAGAGTGAAGGATGCTATTGAGATGGGGCCCTGCAGCACTGAGTCCTTTACAGGCCAAATATTTTCACAGCGGTCCAGGTGTTTCGCTCTCAGAAAGAGGAGGGCTATAACAGGGGGCTCACTAACATGATTGGCACAAATGTAAGGAAAGACATTTCACTTACAATAGCAACTTAAGGCTGTAGTTCACCCAAAAAAAAAAAAAAAAAAAATTATACTCTAAGAATGCTTGAAATATATTTTTCTGTAAGCAGTAGTTCGGGCTGTTCTGTGGAAAATTATGATAGCATATATTATGCTTTAGTATATATTGTATACATTTATATAATCTCTCTCTCTCTCTCTCTCTCTCTCTCTCTATATATATATATATATATATATATAGAGAGAGAGAGAGAGAGAGAGAGAGAGAGAGAGAGAGGTGGGGTAGGATCAGGAAAGGTCCTCAAGCCAGGATTCGAGCTTGGGACGCCTGAAACTAAATGGCAATAACTGTTGCCACACTCCCCTATAGTCTATCAATGATTGTTTCTGCTCCAATTTTTTTTTTCAGCATACATTTATAGTTTATCATTTGCACCTTTAATAGGTTGATTTTCTTTCATTTCTGTTGTTGAAACAAATAGCCTATAAATGTGTGTGTGTGTGTGTGTGTGTGTGTGTGTGTGTGTTTCTTGAGTGACACAGATGTGCATACACAATAAAATTCTTCCTAAACCATTTGGAGGTGACCAATCCCTTTAACAGAAGACTATATCTGTCTAATAGATTATTACTTTTCCACCAACTTAAATTGTTTAAAGTTTGGTTGATTCAGTCCTTTTGGCCTTCAGTATTATTGAACAGACAGCCTCTTTCCTCTTAGTCCCACATTTCTGTGAAATCCCCCATCAGAAATGTTTGTGGACTCAGTAGACCTCTTCCTTTTCTTGGGTCATCAGTAAGGGCCCCTTGCTTGCTGTGATTGACAGGCTTGAGTAGGAAGTTGTGTTTCCACTCGCCCTCACCTCATATGAAAAGCCTTTATCAGTGAGACTTTCTGTAGACCTTCTGACTTTTTCACAGCTCTCATCTCATATTGCATATTTCATATCCATGGATCATATTCACCAAACGGAAGGAAAAGGGGGTACACTGAAGGGGAAAACCCCTATAATGGCCAGAGAAACATGCAATACTCTGGTCTAAAGTTGAACATAAGATGTTATGTGTGGCTATAAATCTGAAAAGACCAACCTGAAGTGTTATTGTTGTTCTAATTCATCATTGTTTATAGGTTTTCCTACAATAGAGCAGATTAATGGTTATGATTTGAATCTACATTGAAGTGAACTGCCCTTTTGATTCATATCTGAAAAATATGACATGAAAAGATTTTTTACAATGTTCAAAAAGTCATTTTTGTTTTAAAGAAATGAATACAGTAGACTTACAGTGTAGTGTTACAGTAAGATTTCTAATTTAAATAAATGTTCTTTGAACTTTCTATTAAATCAAAGAATCTTAAAAAGCAAAAGTATGGTTTTCACAAAACATTTAGCGGTTTTCTGTTTTCAACATTGATAATATTAAGAAATGTTTCTTTAGCAATAAATCAGCACAATTTCTGAACGATTTCGGAAGGATTATGTGACACTGAAGTACACTTTGTTACTTTGTTTTTGATCAAATACATGTCTTTGATAGCATAAGAGACTTTGGTCACACTTTGTTTTAAGGTCCATTTTTCACTATTAACAGCATATTAAAAGCATTAACTATGACTTTTGCATTAATAAACAACATTTTCTGCTTCTTAATAGTTAGTAAGGTAATTTGCTAAGATCAGGTATTGGGGAAGATTGGATGTAGAATATGGTCATGTGTAATATGTGCTTTACGAGTACTAAAAACAGCCATTATGTTAATAGTAGGCATGCTAATGAGCAACTAGTTAATAGTTAGAACTGGTCCCTAAACTAAAGTGGCACCGAGACTACTTCTCACCAACCCCAAACTCTTGAATGATAATGTGTTTCTTGTTACATAGTAGCTTTCATCATTTACCATTATGAGAGGTCAATAGAAGATTTATTATTTAATAATCAAGATCAAAAAGATAACGTATGTTGTTTGATATCAAATCCTCTTAACGGCCTCAGAGCACATCTGCTTTGCCCCAAACAAAATGACAATCACACAAATTTATATTCATCATTACATTGTAAAACGACTGTTCAAATCACTGTTATTCAACACTTCGCAATTTCCTTAAAGACCCATTTGAGAACTCTGATTTATGTTGATTTATTAATTTTACCGCTATAAAAATGGTGCAAGAGTACTTGGTGTACTATTCATATTACATTGTTTAATAAGTCCCCTGTAGCCAGTCAAGTTCATTGTAAGCAGTGGCAGTGACAGGGGAGGACATGTCCTGACGTGTCTCTGAGCCGCTGATGAGACCTGCTGAGTAATTACCTTTCATTTAAGATATTCACCTTCTAAACAACGAGGAGTAATAATACCTCATCAGTGCCAGACTGACTTGTCACATTATGACAGATTTACTGTTAAAACAATACCACTGGCGCTCGAAAGCGGACCTGCTCTGAGACGAGCCGTCTGCGCTCTACATATGGGCCGTCTCCAGCGCTGTCACTGCATAACACTGCACACTCCCATCCATGTCACACATCCACAAAACCTCCTAATGCACTGTTCCTAAATGCAAGTAAGTCTTAAGCATTTCTGACTGTTTAATTTTGAGTTCGAGAACCGCATGAAAGCTCTTTGACACCCATAATAAACTCCAATGTGATCCATTTTTATCGGGTTAGATTTAAACCGCGATGCTGTTTTCGCGTTTTGGGAAGCTTTTAGAATAATTTGTTGATTTATATCTGCGAAGGACATTTTAATAAAAAAAATATTATTTGAATTCATAGTGTGGGTGTGTTTGTGGGTGGGTGTCGGATTCTCTGTGCATTCATTTAGGGAAGTAGGAAGGAAGGAGGTTGTCCATTAACTGTAGTGCTACTTGGCCCCAACACCTTTAAGACAGCTGATGATAATCTACTTTTCCCAACGGCCAGCAATTCAGGAACAAGAGGAGACAAGCCTGTCATCAAGAGCTTTCGGTCATTTTGGCAATTAGCTGTGCAACTGGCTCAGGAAAGTGGTTTTTCAGTGCAAGTGTTGGCACTTTCGCTGTATCAAATAGATACAAGATGTCTGTTTTAGGCAATGGTCTCTTGCCTTTCAAAGCAAGTGGAATCAAGGCTACAAAAATTTACAGAAGTGATACTCGATTTAAATGCCTTGTTTCAGTTCATTTTATTAAAAGAATGGTTGACCCAGAAATTATCATTTGCTTCACCCTTAGCCCATCCGAGATGTAGAAGAGTTTGCCTCTTCATCGGGACAGTTTTGGAGAAATGTAGTGTTACATCACTGGAGAACACAGTTATGGACAGATCACCCATATTTTAGCAGAAAGCAACAGTTTGAAAAAAAAACTAAACTTATGAAATCATTGCTTGTTACAAAAATGTCATTTGGATTACATATGATTATTGTGATTATTGTATTTATCAGCTATTTGGACTCTCATTCTGACGGCACCCATTCATTGCAGAGGATCCATTGGTGAGCAAGTGCATTTAATACTACATGCTAAAATCTGTTCTGATGATGTAACCATCTATATCTTGCATGGCCTGAAAGTGAAAACGATTTCAAAAAATTTTCATTTTTGGGGGTAAACTACTCCTTAAACTGCTATCCCAAAGGGCCTTTCAGGCGTAATATAACATTTCTGTGGGGATCAGAGTTCAGGATGCATGTGACACTTCAAGGTGTGATGAATCATGTTGACCCCTGTGGCAATAAAACCTCATACTCAGCAAGTCCAAACATGCTTCAGGTCTACAAGATGTTGTCTATGTTGTACTTTTATTAAGAAATTCCCCGACTTCGAGTTTTGGAGTTTTTACCAAAGATTTGTTGGCTAATTTGTTGACTCGAAGCCATTTTGCAGATTCTGGGCTGTCAGGTTTGACCGAATTCTCAGAAAATCGCATGGTGTGATTATTATTTTTTTTTTATATACTTCTGACTGTAATTTTAGAGCACATATTGCTTCATTTCGTTTGTATTAAATATATATTGACACTGGCTTGTTAATAGTTCAGAAGTGCAAGGTAAATTATTTGTTGTTTCATATTAATTTAACACAAAACCCAGTATGAGTTGTATTTCTATCTGTCCTTGTGACAAAGATTCTTCTATTTGCCTGTGTCTGTGTCTGTCTGTATCCTGCCTTGTTCCATCAACGTGGCCAAGAAATGACAACTTCAGAAACCCCACCTAACACTCACCATGTATGATGCCCATGCTCCCCAGGACAGAAAACAGAGGCCAGAAGTTTCTAGGCCAGCGAGCCGTCAACAGAGCTCTGAGTGATCCAGAGTTTTACCCTAAGCACGTATAGATGATTTTCTCTCGGGCCAAGCACAACACTGTAATGTTTCTTAAAAGCATGACAAGTTCAAAAGCTAAAGCCTTAGGCTGACTCATTGGGGCCTTTCACAGGGGCCAATATTAAGATATTAAGACTCAACAGCAGGAGGGTTGAAGCAGTACACTGCCAAAGCCTGTGTAATGACAATTAAGATCCAAATCAACAAATCACAATATAGAGGTTTTACTCTGGTGTACTCTTAACTTGCAATTGAAAGAAAGTAATTTATATATGAACAATCTAGTATCTACATTATTGATTTACCTTATTTTTCCCTCATCTGTTGCCAGCCTAACCTGTAACCTTAATGAAACTGAGTCACTGACTAAGCTAATTATCAAACATGGCATCCATAACATTGGAAAATCTTATCACACTTGACCTGCAGGACAGCAGGTTTCAATCTGTGTGAAACACAAAGAGCGCAAACAGGACAAAACTGACGAAAGCATCTCCGTGGGAAGACAGCGATTGGAGCTAAAAGATGAGACACACAGTGTAAGTTAACAGAAACACGGAAGAAACACCCCACAGACACGAGACAAGCGCATGTGCACCGCAGAGATTATAATGTGACCGATGACTGCTGTATGTTCACACAGCAGGTGTTCAGTGAAAATGGCTGTAGAATGCTGTTGTCACTCTCGTAAATAACAGAACTGTGTGTGAACGTAACTGTATAAAGCACTCAAATACAAGACTGACAACATTATTCTATGGAGATTACTCACTCAAGAAATTAAATTCACATATAATGTTTTTACATGAACTAGTAAACTGACCTTTGTTGACTTTTATTTCCCTGTTATTTCATAGTCTTTCATCATTAGATATACTATTGCAAGAAGACTGAGATAGAGGATGGATAGGCTACGTCTGTCTACCTTGCTTTGTATCTTTCTCTGATATTTTATAAATATCATATTAGGCACTTTAATTAAACTAGTCAACCCCCCAGATGAGGACCATATAGTTTATAAGATTTTACCAAGTAATCAGGTTTAAGAAGAACAATTAAGCACAAGTTTATACAATATAGGCTATAGTTCAATTGTTGTGAGCCTGCAGATGAATAAAAAAAAAGAAGAAAGAAAATATGCAAAAACAAGGCAATATGAATTGTCTTACAGAGAGAACTTATGTCTACAAACAGACACATATGCTTTTTTTTTTCAACATTTTACCACTTACCACACATTCCCTTTTGTTATTTTTTTTCTCAATGTCTTTTTATTCATTTTCCCATGGAAAACTTGCAATGGTCTTGCAGAGAACAGGTTTCTCAAGCTTTCAACGTGCACTAGACATCTGAGATGAAAACAAATAACATATCACTGCATATAATATGTAATGTTGGGTAATTTGTTTACCTCGAGACTATTTCCAGATGTTTTTGTTTGTCCTCTTGATTCCGGCGAAATGGCAAAGAATACCAAGGAGTTTATTTTCCTTGGAGTACTATATGACAGAAGTAAGGACCGTGTTCAAATATTGAAACTGGTACAAGAGAGTTCAAGGGAATGAGAGTCTCTATTTAAGCACATTTTCGTAAACACAAAGAACAAACAAGGCAACAGCCATAGAGCTATTATTTCATTAAATATCATTTCAGCCCTCGCTCCAGGCAAAGTGGATGATGCACAGACGAATTCTAAAGTGTAATGTGAGATATTGATCTCTGATTGTTTTTCACATGAGTAGAATCTATTTGGTGTGTTCAGTGTAGAGCACAGTCATACTATATGTCAGAGCTTTATTCAGGAGCCCATAATTTCCTGCATTTCCCTTGGTACTTCGCTTGGAGACACAGCTGGCCTAGTCTGACGTGCATCTCAGCCATTGTTTCTGCAAGGGATCAGCTCCAAGCTGAACTCACATCCTGCCTGCGAAGGAAGCAAAAGGGACAACACAAGAATGTGCGCACATAAGACTTTTTTTTTTCAGAGCAGGAGAGTTTAATGAAGCCTAATGAAGATGTATTATAGTGCAAACTGGGTTTGACTGTTCTGTTAAGGGACATGGCTGTTAGCATTCCTTTAAAGCAACAGATTCCCAAAGTTGGCTTAGCATCACCTATTTGGAACCAACATAGATGTCTGGGTTTTGCCATACATGGTATTGCACATGGATTGTACATTGTATGACCCTCAACTTCTTATATCTGATCCAAATTTGTGAGGAAAACGATGACAAAACAGCATGCATCAGAAGGCCACTGTTTTACTCTCAATGTAATTTAGATCTTGCAAAGTGCATGTAACCCCCAGGAGTTCAGTGGTGTACACACTTTAGAACAACATGTTTCATCCATGGTTTCCAATGCACACAAGGGCTGAATTTTGGCAGATTTGCTGATACACAGCTGTTTATTGTCCTGTAAGGGACCTGGTGAAATCTGCATACTGTGTGGTAAGTAAGTGTGCGGTCCTGCTTCTTACGATACTACAGGCCTCCTTCCTTGAGCCTGTATAGCACTTCTTGGCACACGTGGGATCAGGTATAATGATGTCTTTGGCTGCCGGTACACTGTAAATGAACTCAAAGCGCTTGTGTTTATGAGCGATCGGGCTACTTGGGGACAGATCAGAAGCAGGCCCGTAGCTTAAGCTAGAGTTACGTTATATATTTAGTCAACTGATCTCATATTTTCAACTAAAATTATATGGAAAGGAATATCAAAACCGAGCAAGCAGTGAAGGATCCAACTGAAGAATTGAGCCTAGTGATGATAAGAACTGGAGGAATTGTGCAGACTTAAAATACAAAGTGCAGCATATCTGAGCATGTCAAGATTTGTGTAATGAGGGAAATTCCATATGGTAGTTCTGTACATATTATGTAGCTTTGTAGAATACGCTGTCATTTTCCAGATCTGGCCATCGCTATTTTTCTTCTTTCCGAAAGGTATATTTTCCCTAAAATAACAAGTGAGAGCAGCAGATTTGAGTCTTATTTCTAATAGGCCAGATTAATGTTTTGCGGACCCTCGTGAAGAAACTGTGGCATTTAGAAAAAGCGTGTGAGCTGGAGAGAGGGGAGGAGTAAAAAAAAAAAGTGAGAGTGAGAAAGGAAAAAAAGACCAAAAAAAAAAAAAGAATCGGGGAAAGAGAGAGGGGCGGTTTTTGTCATCATATCTCCAAAGCCTCAGTTCTGTATTAGACTCATGGAAAACTACTTAGAACTCCAGACGTGCTAGTCTTGCCAGAATCAGCTTCCATTCCAAAAGGAATTAATATTAATATTAGAGAGAGTCGACCCTGACATGTGCAATTTAGGCCAGAACCCGTATAAATCTATCCCAGAAGCCCTCGCTTCCGGTCGTCCGAGACCTGGAAAGCTGGAACTTTGAGAGTTGAGCGTCTGAAATATCCATTGGCCAATTATCTTCCTTGCCCTGCTCGGGCTCTGAGCTCCATAAAAACTCGTCTGAGATGGACTCTGAGGCATTTCTGTTCCTCTTGTGGATAGGGCTCTGTGCCTCGTATCCCTCTGACAAGCACTTAAATGTGAAGGACAAAAAGAATTCTGCAGTTCATCTATCACCTGTTACAGATTTGGGCTGTAGCTGAGAAGTAGTAGTGTAGTGTTACCCACAGCTAGAAAGAGATCTGTGAAGTATATTACTGAAACATTCCTAATGTCGGCCTACAAGTGGTTCAGCGTTTGCACATCTGTTAGACACACACATACTGTATGTATTTATATGATGTTTGTTATTTAATTTAATTGAACTCAACTTTCATGCATTTGAATTTAAATTAAATCGGCCACGCCCAACAGGAAGTTGAATTTAATCTAGAGTAATTGGAAATCCCAGAGTTTCAAAACATTTTTAAATGTAAAAATCATACAAGTAATGAATTTATCAATATATATATATATATATATATATACATATATATAAGATTTTAAAAAAATCAATTGGTGACATTTCAAACAAGCTTTCAGACAAGCTTTTGTCAAGCCATAATTTCAACCTTGTCTTGACCATTTTCCATTTTCTTATAAAAAATTACACATATTGCAGTTTGAATTTAAGTACATTTCTATTGTACTTCCTTAAAGTCCAAAATTCTAATTCTGTTTAGCCATTATTTGCTTTAATGTATCATTAAACCCTTCAAGACTATGCACAGTAAGCAACTTGTCCTTTATGACACTATGCTAGAAAAAGATGAAACGTATATTATTTCTGTGCAATGGGTGGTTAGTAAGTAATGCGCTGCAGACTCAATGAATCGCTTATTGTAGACTCCCATGAGAGATCTTAGAAATGGAACATCTAGCTGTTGGAATTACAGTTAAAGGATCCGTTTCCACCAGTGTGTTATGAGAATGTGACTTTCATTTCCAGATTTATCGAACTTAATAGATAATAATTGTAACTTAATACTACATCTACAAAATGACTTGACTGAGCCACCAATGTTAGTAATTTCTGAGCTCGGTCAGGACCCTACTGTTCTCGGGCCTGCTTCCACAGCCTCTCAGCAGGTTCAGTGTGTAGCCAATGCTAATATACTCTGCACCTGTGTAATATGTGCTCGAGATCTGACTGCTCAAGTTAGCCGTGTCTGTCAGGCTAGCTGTTTTCATCTTGTCCTTCATTTATTTCTCTTTTTCCCTCTGGCATGCAACCGCCTGTGATTGAGAGAAGTTGAGGGTGTAAATGTTTTTTTGTTTTTTTGTGCAGCAGAACTGGCTGGCAGGGAGGAGAGTTGTCCGCCTTAAAAAGTCAAAATGACTAAGTATGACAAAGTGAATCAAGTGAGCTAATATTTGAACTTTTTTGAGGCATGATGGATTGAGTGTCCAACACTGAGGAATATCTTCATAATATTTACTCAAATACTCCAGGAAATGAATGCCTCCAAATGGCAGTTTCAATTTACACCCTCTAAAAACTTTCCTTTGCTCCCACACGCTCTTCCCTTTACATCATGTTTTCTTTATATCCTTGTACTTTCTATATAAAAGGAAATGCTAGATTGTGGGATTGTGCTGATATTTACTCAAGTGCCAAAGCAAAGTATAGTTGACATATGCTGTAGTTGAGTTTAGATGGTGGAGAACCATATACGCATAGTATGCATAGTAAACTGTTTTTAACATAACATAACATAACATAACATAACAACATATGATATAATATATGAAATTTCAGTCTGGTCATTTAAATGAATTTGTATCTTATGAATTTGTTGCAAATTGTTTTTTTTTTACTAAAAACAATGTCCTAGTATTGAATGGCAATCATCCTTTTTATTTAAAAGGGCTTTTAAATAAAAAGAAAACAGATAGAATAGAAAAAGAATAGAGCAAGCTAGTTTAAAAGATAAAATTATTAGATTAAAAGATGAATATGCGACAAAACTACATTTTATGATTAGGTCTTTCGACACACATGAATTTGGTGGAATCTTGATCGTTTAACTCAGTAATCCCTCAGAATTATTGGAAGAAAAAATTATCATAAAAATATAATACCAAACTAAAATGTGAGCCAAATTAATGCTACCTGGTTGATAACTTATTGTAGGCTCAATCTGCAACCCTGTTGTATACCCATTGTTCCATGTTTTTCCAAAATGTGTTTTCCCAAAGAATCCATTAGCATGTTTTATTTAATGGTCACGTTTATTTACTGTTTATTTTGATAAATAATTAAATAACACAACTGTTTTAAATTAGACATGCTATATTTTGGTAACAGGATTGTAAAATCATCCTAAAATAAAACAAAAAAACTACTTTAGTTTGACCTCTTCTGATGGACAAACAACATTTCAGTATCATTATTGGCTGCACCTCATAAATAATATAATAGTCTATTAACTTACTTAAGGAATTAATGTATCACTAAAAAACAGTGTTTTGTGTTAAAAAAGGAAAAACTTTTAAATAAGGTCATTTCTTTGTGAGACATGCCAAAAACCAGGAAAACTTCAGTATAGCATTGTGCTGTGTACTGTGTGCTATTATTGAGTTATCGTTGAAAATGCTGTTGTTTTGCATGGTGCTGTGTACTATGAGCTTGAGTACAGTTTGTAGTGATCCATGTTTAGGCTCAGGGCAGAGGAACGGATCTGAGCAGAAATGAAGTGGTTTAACTGAACCTGTAACCTTGAGAGTCCGGGTAGAGTTACAGGTGTACTTCCTTTCCCAGGCTCAGAAGAGGGAGTGTAAATCTCTGTGGCCGAGGAGAGATGCTATTGTCATACACACACATTCACACACGATGAGTCGGGAAGGTGAGCGAGTGGCTCTTGAGATTTGGCAAGAGTGAGGGAGAAAGAAAGAGAAGTGAAACCAGAGGCGCCTTGCTGAGGAGCTCACCTGGGGATGGAGCGGCGTTCAGACTTATTCAGGTGTGAGCAGGGCTGTGTTGCCTCACCTTCACACACACACAGACACATGATACTTCCTCTGGTCCCACATCCCAGCATGCCTCATTTCACATGAACACCATCTTGCCAAAACATCAATGCACTAATTAACTCTACTCAGGCGCATGTATTTTTAGTTAAAGATATTATTTGGCACGCTCTTAAAATGACAGTTCACCTAAAAATGAAAATGCTGTAATCAGTTATTGTATGACATACTTTCTTTTCTGCAACACTAAAGTAGGTATTTTGAAATTCCTTTTAGATAGACTGGCATAACAAGCTTTATGAAATGTATATTTTTGACATTTATTTTGACTCTGAATGCATTTGATCACAAAAATACAATAGAAACAGTTAGATTATGAAATTCTATTACATTTAAATATATATAATATAATAAATATTCACAAATATTTAAACTGTAATATTTAACATGATTTGTTTTTACTGTAGCCTATTTTCGGTGAGCAAGGCTTCTTTCAAAATAAATCATAATTAGTCCAAACTTTTATGTAACTGACTCTCAGAGTCGGTAATTGTTTTTTCTCTTATTCTGAGATCACTAAACGTTTTTTTAACTTTAGCACATATTCAGGTGTCTTTACTATTCGTATTATTTGCATAAAAAGCACATGATAATGCTTTATACACATGCTCCACCAAGCCAAACCCGTTGTGACCATCTTCTGGCTGCTGTTGGCAGTCTTTATGTGGATTGATTTCAGCAGCAACGTGATTATCCTCATCACTTTGGCATTCACAGCCTCTGCGAGGCAGCCTCTCGTTTCTCAGCCCTGCAACCCTACACCCATATAGCTAGAGTTTATTTCACCCGTTTATTTTTACTAGCAAATCTCTTCCTTCTCCATTCCTCCCACTCGTTAGCCTTCCATTGTTGGAGAGGAAGAAAGGAGAGGATGAGAGTTTGCTAAACATGGGCACTGTTGGAAAAGCAGTTTTCATCCTTGCCAAACATGCTGCCATTAAAACACAGCAAGACATTTTATAATATTGAATTATTTTAAATGATTGTGTAAAGTACATTATTGGAGTGACGGGAGTGTTTTAAGTTGCTGTCGTCTTAGTTCACATTATACAGTTGGCCTGTATCAGTTATAGACTTTATATGAAGACTGCAATCACAGCCTTTTACTGTGTGAACTGTGAAGTGTGCATCCATGACATTTAATGGATATTTCTTTCCTGAAAAATGGTTATCTGGTGGAATCTGTGGATTTTTATTACATTTTCAGCTAAATTGGGTATAAAATTGATTGAAATAGTAATTTAATTACATTGAATTACATTTTGGAGTCTGTAAGATTTTTTAAAATAAATTATTTTACTCCACAAGGATTCATTCAATTGATCAAAAGTGACGGTAAAGCCTATGTGTAATGTTACAAATATTTCTAGTTCAAGTAAAAAAAAAAAAAAAAAATAATAAAAAAAAAAACTCTCTATTAATCAAATATTCTGCTTTCCACAAAATTATTAATCAGTGAAAACTGGTGTAAGATCTACTCAGAATGCAGCTTTGCCAACACAGCAATACATTTCATTTTTAAAAATGTATTAAAATACAAAAATATATTTAAATTGTAATAATATTTCATAATGTGTATGTGTGATTTAAAAAAAAAATCCATTTCAGATAATTAAACAGATTTTTTCCTTAAAAAATTAAACCGAGATACAGTTTCCAGTGCCGTGTTCTTGTCACATTCACTCGGGGAAGGAAGGAACGAGGAGACACTGGAGAACGTTCAGAACTTGACTTTACTTAAACAAAACAAAGGGATACAATCACGAGAACTCAGCAATGACGTTTAACAGCCAACAGAAAACCGGGAACTGGGAACACTTTACATACACAGACACCAATGGAACGCACCTGGGGAAAAAACAAACTAATTAATACAACACAGCAGAAAAAAAAAATAAACAAAATGAGGACAGGAACAGGAAAACCAAATATGGACATGGAGGAAGCACATGAAAAAAACATGGAACAGAGTCTGACAGTTAGTGTTTGAGCTACAGAAATGCCTTTACGATGCTATTATAAAAGTTTTTCACTTGTATAAAGATGATTGGTTTGCCACAGCCGATGTGTTGGAGTTTGTGTGGAATTCAAGAGATACATGTGCTTACCATTAACTATACCTATAGAGAAATTTCTTAAAGATGCGGTCACACTTGTTTGGAGTCCAATTCTCACTGTTAATGAAGTATTAACAATAACTTTTGCCTCACAAAACTCCTAATTTGCTCCTAACTATTAATACTTCATAAGGTAGTTGTTACATTTTGCTATGGAATAAGGGATCTGATATAGATTCATGCAGAATAAGACATTAATATGTGCTTTATAAGTACTAATAACCAATTAATACTAATACTATTAATTAAGCAAATAGTTAAAAGTGAGAAGTGTTACTGAAGATGCATATGTCAGTGCTTTGCTCTGTAACCAGCAGAGGGGGATCAGTCTCTGGGGAGTTCAGCAACAGCACCTAACACACTGTATGTGCTAAAGCAAGACGTGTCCTTCAAAGGACACTTGTTCTTCATTGAACAAGAGATCTTTGAGAAAATAAGTTTGCTGGAGGTCAGTGCTAACATGTGTTTGGCAACTCAATGTCCTTTTGGGCACCTGAAAGACCTGTGATGCTTCCTGTGTGTTCAGACTTGACTGTTCTGGCAGCTTCTCTCTTCGGCTTGGATGAACTCTTGCTGACATTAGTCGGAGTGTAACGTCTACTCTGACTACATACATATTCACACACACACACAGGGTGACCGGCTGAACGCAGGTGAGAGGAAAGCCTGAAGGTGTGAAGGTTGATAGTTTTGCGTAACAAGAAGCAACACATTTTAACCCAGCAAAGCCAGCAAGACCTGCTAGACCTAACTGTCACTGATCAGGAACAAGGACATGAGACAGTTTGTTTCCTTTGTGTCAAACCAAATCGTTTAGAGACATATGTACGTCTGGAAATGCATATTTGTACAATGAAGGTACTGTATGTGTGTGTGTCCCTGCTCTGCTCGGGTTTCCGAGTCAAATTATTCAAACCCGGTGTCTGTTTCATAGCAAGTGACAATGTCTACACCAGATGAATAATAATGTCTTTGTCTGGCCTGTAAATATGTTCTGTATCTGAGTGTTCAAATATATCTTGGCATAAATGATTGGCAACGTAATGTTTTGAGTGCAGAAAAAATGGCTTATCAAATTACCTTGCCACATGTCTACAACATTTTCTCTTGGGATTAGAAGCACTTGAGGATCTCTGAGTTTAAAGAGGCTGTGAGAGCTTTTCAGCTCACGATTTAAGGGTGCTGACAGTCTGTGTGTCGGAGTGACAGCGAGTAGTTAATGACTACCTGTTCAGGTGAGAACAGCACCTAGTGTGAAACCCAGTCTGAAGACTCTGTCACTGACAAGAGATGCTGATAGGCCAGACCTTCTGGAAGATAAGGTCAACAGCAGGGTTAGGATGACAGCAGAGGAATGCCAAAAATCTACTTTAATGGATCCCTTAGTGTTCCGCAGGGCAGGTCAGCGAGTGAGAATAGAGAGGTAAAAAGTGACAGGCTGAGCTTTTGAAGAGCTGTACAGAAGAAAGTGAGGATGGAGGGGTGTGATGAGAGACTGGCGGCATGTCAAACGCATCTAGGGACGTAGGTGGGAAAGGAGGGACCTGCTGGATATACCAGAGACAGGACTCTCTACACAGTTACTTATTGTTCAAAGGGAAACAGCTTTCAGTAGACCTTTCGCACACAGTCATGCTCGCTTTGCGCTGCTGACAGATTTATCTTGGAGGACGTTAGCAAAAGGCTTAAGCTTTTGAACTCTGCTGTTGTGCCAAAAATATTACTCAACTGTGGCATTACATCATTAGGACTTTGTATTTTTAGGTGGTTGCAATGACTTTGTTGGCAACTTATTTGGGAACATATGACAAAAAAACTGTGTGCTTGAATTTAGCATGAACTTGCTTATATTTTTACTTCTTATGTAAAGACTTAGTGTGATTTAAATTTGGCGCTAGGATAGCGGCCGTATTCTGTGATTTACTATAAACATTTCAGCTGTAATTTCTGTGTAATTCTGATAAACTGAAAGACTTGCTGAAATGCAGTTTAACGTGATTTATGCATTCATGAGTCAAATTACGCTCAAATCTTTGAATTTTCGGGTCAAATCCTAACAAATATGCTATCGGGGAAATGTAATTGCATTATTTTGAGAATTGTGCCTGACTGACACAGGATATCCCAGTTTAACAGGGTGTTAATGGGTTTCTTTATTGCTAGGATAATACCTGTGGACTTTTTGTGTTTAGTGACACTTTAAAGAGACAAAGTGGGACTATTACCTACTAATTCTTAAATTACATAGATAATAGAGCAAGACTTACTTTTGAGGGGTTTACCAGAGTAATTGGTGCAACTGGTTTGGGTTTCTCTGACATTTGACCTTTGCCCGCAGAGGCTAAGATGCACCTGCAAGTATGTGTCACGACCCATGTGACCTCAGTCACATAGGCCTCCCTTCAACAAGCGAATTCTGGTCAAGACAGCAGATGGATGCTAAAACAAAAATATATTATTAATGATTTTCTCTTTCCTCTGTCTATAAGGCCATACAATCAAAGCAAAATCAGGTTTAAGAGTGTTAGGTATGGTTGACTCAAAAATACAAATGCTGTCATTTACTCTATGGATCTGATGTCATTATAAATAAAGATTTTCTTCCAAAAAAATAAAAATAAAAAAGATGTTTAAAATAATGTTAATGCTGCTCACTTTCAATGAAAGTTAATGGTAACCAATGGAGTCCATACATCTCATGCAGAGTCCTCTAAATCCATATGATAGATTTGTGATAGTAACATTTTGTTAGTCTCTCCAAAACGTTTCTACTTTCACCTTAAAATCCTCTCATTTGAAAATTGTGGTCACCATTGACTTTCATAGTATGGGAAAAAGTAATACATGCTATAATTCTGACACTGTTTTATACAACGTTTTAAAATTATTGCAGATAACTATTCCTTACCTTTAAAAAGCATAAAGCATGACCCAAAGGATGCATTATAGTTCGGAAAACCAGCAACATAGCAGACATAATAGTGATTAAAGCTGCAAGCAGCGATGAACGGGCCCTCGCACCCGGGCTCACCGCCATCGTGTTGCTCTAGTAAAAAGGTGAACGTTGAGAAATATGCATTTAATGTCCTAAATATAAGTGGAATATATCAAAGTATATCCCATATATGTGCCAATCTTACCGTTGCCAGCAGGTGGCGCTATCATTATAATGGAATATTGGCCTACAGATGTGTTCAGGCCAGGACTCTTATCAAACATTAGAAGTTTGGGGAAGATTGAACATTTTATGCTTGAGTTACAACAACTTCTCTTGCTGTGGCAAGACATCAAATTTTGTCATGGCGCCATGGAAACGCCCTTTAACAAAAACTCAAGATCTCCAAAAGTTAACATTGCTCAGGCCTTTAGATTAGACTGACCACAAAATATATGTTAATCTTAAAAAAATTATAGGAGTAGTTTGTCGCAGCGTAAAACATGTCACTTCCTGTTGCCAATAGGTGGCGCTATGATAATAACTGAAAGTGGGCATGTAGATCTGTTAAGGGCAGAAGTCTTATCTAACATGTGAAGTTTGGGGCAGACTGGACATTGTATGTCTGAGTTACAGCAACTTCCTTTTTCATGGCGAAACATCGAAATTTGTCAGGCCACCATGGACACGCCCTTTAACGAAATCTAAAGATCTTCGCAATTTAACATCGCAAAGGGCTTAAGATTACACTGACCAGGTTTGGTGTTGATCTGAATAAATCTCTAGGAGGAGTTCGTTAAAGTACAACCCCTGAAAATGTCAAAAACAACGCCAATTTTGCAGAGAAAATTCTAAAAAACCGACTTCCTGTTGGGATTCGGATTTCGTACCAAGAGACTTTTTTGTAGGTATTGGTGTGTTACATGTGTATACCGATGTTTGTACATGTACGTGAAACATAGCTCGAGGCGCACTCTGTTGAAAATGTATAGGTGGCGCTATCGAGCCATTTTGCCACACCTGATGGAATTTTGGCCTTCAGATGTGTTCAGGCCAGGACTCTTATCACACATGTGAAGTTTGGGGAAGATCGGACATTTTATGCCTGAGTTATAACATCTTTTATTCCCATGGCGAGACATCGAACTTCGTGACGGCGCCATGGACACGCCTTTTAACGAAAACTCAAGATCTTCAAAACTTAACATCGCACAGGCCTTTAGATTAGACTGACCACAAAAAATACATTGATGTCATAAAATTTCTAGGAGTAGTTCATCGCAGTGTAAAATATGTCACTTCCTGTTGCCAGTAGGTGGCGCTATGACTATAACTGAATATGGGCATGTCAATCTGTTCAGGTCAGGAGACTCATCAAACATGTGAAGTTTGGGGCAGATTGGTCATTGTATGTCTGAGTTATAGCAACTTCCTGTTTCATGGCGAATCATCGAAATTCGCCAGGCCGCCACGGACACGACCATTAACGAAAACTCAAAAGCTTCGCAATTTAACATCGCAAAGGCCTTTAGATTAGGCATACCAAACTTGGTGTTGATCTGAATAAGTCTCTAGGAGGAGTTCGTTAAAATACAACGCATGGAAATGGCAAAAATGACACAAAATTTGCTCATAATATTAAAAATAACCGACTTCCTGTTGGGTTTAGAATTTTGCTCGAAGAGACTTTTTTGTAGGTACTGGAGAGTTACACATGTGTACCGATTTTCATACATGTACGTGAAACATAGCTCGGGGCGCACACCGTTGAACGTGTATAGGTGGCGCTGTCGAGCCATTTTGCCACACCCACTTCTGAAACCCATATCAGATGTAAATTTTCGCCAGTTCTGAGGTGTGTGCATAGTTTCATGACTTTTTGAGTATGTTTAGGCCCTCAAAAATGCGATTCATTTTGGAGAAGTATAATAATAATAATAATAATAATAATAAACGGAGCAATTCCAAGAGGGTCCTCACACCATCGGTGCTCGGGCCCTAAAAATGACATGGTGAATGAGCAGGTGAGGAGGTTATTTTCTGAGAGTGGTATTTATGATGTGAGTGTTTGTGTGATGGATGACGGGATGTAAAGAGAGAGTGTGTGAGAGGTATTGGTTGATATTTCCACGTGTGTGAGTGTTTGTGTGAGTATGGAGTGAGAGAGAGAAGCGAGATGTGGAAGTTGATGTTCCTTTCCCTCAGGGATGTGACATCCCTGCAGAGGAACAAAACCAGCACGGTATTAGTAACAGGATACGCTGCTAGCGCAAACTGGAAACTTGTACCTCCTTATCTAGAGGGCAAGTGAGTCGCTTTGTATCGTTTTCCCATACATACCTGATCCACCCGATAAGGTCCTGTTTGTGTCTGTGAGCTCTCAACTTACAAAAAAAAAAAAAAGATATTCCCCAACGATCAACCAGCGCACAAGGAAACAATATGACTTTCAGACTTCTACAGATAATAATAACTCTTTCAATCAGTGTAATTGAAATTGTTATCAACACTAGCTTATTGCTACTTAATAATGATTGACTAATACAATTAAATAACTCGTTACATGTACAATAATTCTTCAGATTTCTGACAGTTTGTTAACTAGTGTTTCTTGACATATAGCAGGTTTAACCTGACAGTGAGCTGTGTGTGGGCATTACCTTGTCTGTCTGCGTGTTTATCAAGGCTGTCATTGTTTCATTGGTTGAATTTGAATTTGCTGTGAACATCTTATTTCAGTTGTGTTTCCGTGTGTTCAGTTGCAATGTCTTGATTTCCATTTTTGTGTGCATATTTGAACTACAAATAGGCTGTTAGTGTTTTGTAACTTGACCTTTTTTCACTGACAAATTGGTCGGTGATGTGTAAGTACAAAGGAAAAATCTTTAAAAAAAACTTTTTTTTTAATTACAGTAAAACTACAGTATATGAAAAAAAAAAGTATAGCCTGAATGCACTGTAAGTCTCTTGGGATAAAAGTTTCTGCAAATGCATAAATGTAAATGTAAAAAGTAAAAGTTTTCTTACACCTTTAATCATAATTTCCAAACAAAAAAAGCAAACCTGTAAGAAATGTATTTTAATGTCTCAATGAATTATATTTATTAACAAATTATTATTATTATTTATAATGATAATGTCATATTTTAAGAGGCTTGATAACGTTTCCTGTTTTTCCTGTTTTTTTTTCTGCTTGTTTGTTGCACCATGACTTTGTACCAAGCATTGAATCTGTTTTGTTCAAATATTTTTTAAGTAACAGTACAATAGTATGCCAAAGTACATGCTCATCAGAGAAGTTATTGCATGTCTGAATATTTATTTATTTAATGTCATTGACCCTAATTCTGTGATATATATAATATAAGCTCAAGGTCTTTAACGTTAAGCTTAGGGTTGATGTTACTATAGATTATGATAATAGCAACCAGACATTAGCAGGGAAAGTCTGTGGTGAGACACAAATTAAGACGCAATTGAGCTCTATTTGTTATCTTGCCTTAGGTTATACTGCTCAACATGACACATTGTTCATCCTTTCTCATCAGCTCTTTCTCTCTCTCGCCCAGCGCCTTCGCCCGTTTCTGTTTCACACTGAGTTTCCGAAGAGTTTCAGGTTGCGTGTTTTTCACCTTTTTCCTGAAAAAGTAAGGCGATCCGATCCGGCTTTCACTTTTTTTCCTCCAGAACAATTGCAGATGGTCTGTGCAAGTGCAGACGGTGGAATGAGACAATGAAAGAGTTCAGGGCTCACAGCCTCATCTGTAAAATCTCCCTTCTCTGGAGGATGTCCATCTGCCTAGTATCTGGTTGCAGAATGTAGACACAAATTTAGTCAATTTTGACAGAGTATTTCACTTAAAGTTAATGGTAAATGTGTGTTTGGTCCAACCTACCCCTGAATTCAAGACCCGCTTCCTCTGAACCCAAGCCCTGGGGTGCTTTTTGGTAATGACTTTAGTGTAATTTCAGTTCTTTGTCATGTATCATTCACAACTCTTCAGTTCGCCCGCGCCTGAGGATATCATGCATTTGTACATGCTTAGCTTCAGTGGAAAGAGAGGTTTTGTTGTTTGTGTAGTGATTTTCATTGACGATAAGCTCCATGCTGTGGTTCTGTATGAAATGACTACTACAGTGTAGCAGTGTTTATGTAAATAGAGATTAGATATATATCCCTCATCCAGACAAACATCCATAATGTTTGTCTCTTGACACACGTCCAAGACTGTAGTCAGGATAGTGCCATGCATGTATCATTTTTGGACAGGAATAAAAACGAGGCTTTGAGGGAGGTGCGATCACTGGATCTTACTGTTGTTTAACAGCGTAGATTGTTCAACTGACGAAACGTGAAAGAGAAAAAAACTACTTTCAGTAGACAAAAAACTTCATGAAACAATTTTGAAAGTTTTGAGTTGTAAAAATGAATATGGTGTTGTTTTCAACTGAATATGGTGTCTTACCTGACAAAGATCCATATAGAAGAATTCTGTTTGGTTCCCCAAATATCCTTTTGGTAAACAGAACAATTTAATAAATAAATAAATATATAAAAATAAATAAATAAATAAAAAGAACATTTTCAGATTTTTTCCCCCATTAAACCCATATATTTATGTCTATCTGTGTGTGTGTGTGTGTGTGTGTGTGTATACAAATATACATACAAACTTCTTTGTTTGAATTCTTTCTTTCTTTCTAAATTAAAATGGATTCGTATGTATGTAACAAACAGATTAAACAGCAGTTTTTTTTAAGGTAATATTTTACGTAAATACAAAACCCCTCCCACTTTATATTAGGTGGCCTTAACTACTATGTATTTACATATAAATTAATCACTTAATACAATGCACTTACTGTGTACACACATGTTTTTACATTGTACTTATATTTTAAAAATACCTGCATGTAAATACATCTGTAATTATTTTCTGTAATTACATTTATAATTACACCTTAACCCACCCTTAAACCTACCCATACCACCAAACCTGTCCTAAACGTACTCGTATCCCACCTCAATAGCAGCAGATGTGTTTGGAAATACAAGAAGTACATTGTGCTTATTTTTTGAGTACATAGTAATTAAGGCCACCTAATATAAAGTCAAGCAGCTGTAGTTTGTCATTATAATTTTTTATGTATTCTATTACATAAAAATAGAAAAGTCTTTGTCATCTTAAAATAAATTAAGATTTGTCTTTCATTACAAATCTGCACACTTAACTGCACACACTCGTCCGACTTTTTTTTTTTTACTTTCTCCATTTGACGAATGTTCAGTTGGCTCAGAATGTTCTTTTAAACCTGAGCACTTTTAAAGGGAGCGTGTCAACATGAGATTGATTTCTTCAGTCTGCTGTGTTTATATCCAGTACAGCCCATTCCCTACACAGTGGCTGTGGAAGGAGGCATAGATTTGGATAGGCTAAATGGCAGTACTCTGTAAGTGAATGAAACAGTGGTTAGCATCATGATAAAATATAAGACCCTTTTGGCCAGCTTGCAGGCAACATAGACAGACGGCCATGACTCATTGCTACTGGAGCCAACCTGTCTGCAAAAGTACTCAGAACCTGGACCCTGGGTCAGACGCCCCCCTCTGCCTTCTCCTCTGTCCCCCAGCTGCTGGCCCTTGACAGGACCACAGGCGGCCCCATACATGGGGCTGTTATATGGGCTGTTTGATCACCCCTAGTTTCATTTTGTGTGTGTGTGTGTGAAAAGGAAAGTGGGTGTGAGAAAGATATCTGATGTAATTTGCTCCATAATCGCTTGTCTCCTGTTTTCTCCTCCTTCACCTATGGTTTTATAACAAAGATTTTTTTAAAGCCCTTTCCCCTGGGCTCTACAGTAGAAGAAGGGTGTTGTGTCACAAACCACCATGCAGTCGTTAGTGATGTTTCTATTTTAAACTATAGCTATAAACAACATGCATATTTTCTTACAGTGAAAACAAATTGCTAAGTTGCTGAGAACTCTTTATCTATCAATAAACAGTGAACATTTACATTTTTGTTTTTTTACTTTAAGCTGGAACTACTCCTGCAAGCAGTAAATGCTTTTTCCCTGGAAAGCAATTGGTAGCAGTCTGCTGTTTTATTAATCAGTCCCCAAAACTATTAGGAACCTGTTCCTCATCTAACAGTATCTCTGTCTGTTTAATTTGCCTAACCAAAGTAACTTAGGTGGAAAGCAATATCACATTCAGGGCAGTGTTTTATTTCACTATCCTGGGCAGTGTCTCCATTTCACCCGCTGAATTAACACTCATAGGATGTTAATGAAATTAAACTTTATTCAGGTTTAATTTGGATGACTTGGATTTTAAACCATTGCTGTTGCAATTGACAAATGTGGCCAGCTTTTCATAATTGGACAAGAGAGAAAGGTAGTAAATCAAAAATGCTGGAGACCAAGGCTAGTTGTCAAACTTTTAACACCAGAGAATATTTGTCAGGGTACGTCAATTTCTGTATTGGCACATATGGTACCTTATAGTCTTGTTTAAAGTCATGACTAATTTGCCACTGAATATTTCCACTGTTACTGCCCAGAAAAAAAGCAGGGAATTTTAATAACACAATAAGGGGTAAGTTGTCACAATAAAATCTGCCATTAAGCAACCTTACCTAAAAAATAAATAAATACACTTGTCCTATTCAACCTTTAAATTAAAATTCACTTTCACATCTTCTTCAATACAGCAAATGTATGCTGATGATGGAATTGCAGTTTTGAGGGCATAATAAAAAAAAAAAAATTCTAGGCAATAATTTTTTTTTTTTATTATTCAACATATAAAGATTACCAGAGAAAACACAAATTTATATAATTATACTTTTGACTCAAAGTATAATACAGAATGTGGTTAATATTTACTCACAAAAATACAAACTAAAAAAACTTTTAAAAAATAAACTTTTAAGCTAAAAAAAAACCTTTTTAAACAATCATAACATTTGAATTCTTTAAAAAAAAAATAGTTAACTATCATTATGATATGAAACTCTTAAAAACATCCAGCTGAGTAGCTGCATCCACTGTATACTTTCTGTTAATTAGCAGAGCTAATCAAGGATCCTAAAGGCGGTTGTCAAAATGTGGTTTCAGCCACTGAGTGCCAAAATCCCCTTTTCTCCCCTCTCTTTACCCTGCATTAGAAATTCCAGCCTGGAAAATCTGAACATAATCCAAAAACATGAAAAGGAAATGAGTGTGAATGTGAGACGGTGAATAAACAGGCTTGGTGTATTTCCATAGGGTTCCACGTTGCCGTGTGGAGCGACTGGGGCCGGGCAATATGTGTCAGGATTAATTAAGGCTCCGTCTTTAAATGCACTGTGTCTGTCTAACCTTCTGTAACAGAGCTGATAAAGCCATGCCTCTCCTGGTGTCCCTGATCCTGACCCTTGACCCCTACCTCTCCTCTTACCTCAGCTAGTCAATATCTAGCCCTGAGACTTCTGTTGGTTTCTGACCTAATCCCTAACTATTATGACAGCTTGATGTTATAGATACCGCAGTGTTTAGTAGAATATTTAAGCATACTGATGGTCAGAAATGCATTGTCTTACAGTGAACTAACTTCATATAATTCATTAAGAAATACATAATTAATAATATTGGTTACTATATAGTTTAAAGCAGACTGTATATTTTGAAGAATTTGGCACAAGTTCATATTTGTTTTATATGGCTTTGAAAATGTTTTTCAAATATTTTTTCAACAGTTTCTTATTATTATTAAAAAAGTTGTATTGATTGACTGATTGATAGATCGACTCTAATATCGTTAATTCATAAATACCCTTATTTTGGTGTATTGTTAATTTTGAATCACATTCATATTTGTATTTAAATTTTAGTTAAAGTTTTAGTTGTTGTTGTTTTATTATTTTGATCTGTCTTGTCATGGGTCTTTATAGTTTCTATTAAGTTTTAGTTTCTTTAGTGTCTTGGCAATTAGCAAAAATAAAATATGTTTTCTTAGTTATTGATAGTTTTTTTTTTTTTAAGTAATGTTTTTTAAACAGTTTTTTTTAAGATGTAATGTGAGCCAAACTTTCTTTTTTTACTAAATATTACAGAGTATGTTGATTTCAGAAGGCTAACTTACAAATTAGATACTATATGTCTGCAGCAGCATCAGCACTGACAAATATTTTGCTTATAAGTAACACGCTGAACCATCACGTAGGTGACGGGAACTCATCAACAGTACATTGCAGTGTGCGCTCATTCCATGCAACCCATCAGCGAGGATATTGCATCATTGAGTCCTGGAAGACACATCAGCCTCCTGTCTCTGGGAATAGTGGGGGCTTCCCTCTCTCTGGCAACAAGCAATCTGATCGGCAGGCATTATCACCTCATAATTACAGTCCTTTTGGACATATTAGCGTAGGTGTTGCGATCCGGTTTCAATGCGGAACCCAACACATTCCCCACCTCTCCCGTTTTTTTACAGATGCCTTCTCAACAAACAAGCCTTGTATAAAAATATCACCCGGCAGTAATGGTTCTCTGTTGCAGTTGGCCAGAGTGTTAGGCATGTGATGCGATGTGGCCAATAGGCGAAGACGTGGGGTGAAGCGTGTTGGGTTACCTGAGTGGGGCATGATGATTTAGCATGGCGATGGTATTTATATCAGCAGTGAAAGTGTCATGGCGAGAAGGTCAGAGGCTTGAGTAAACACATGAGTCTGCCCTATCAGAGAGAAATCTGCTTGTTAAATGTGCGAGGCCTGTGTGAACACACATTTACACAGAGCACATATGCTCCTAGCGCTTGTGGTTTTGTCATATCAGGAGGCCTGTCTGACTCGATGAGATCACTCAACGAGAAATCGAGAGTTACATTTCCCCACTTCTTTATAGCACAGTTTATGTCAATTGAAATTGAGTGGAACCAAAATCAAATATACTGAGTCTGACTGAGGTGATAAAGTGCATATTTCCCCAGTGTAGTAATATGGTGGAGTTTCTTTCACACTTTCTCACACACATACGTCTAACAAGTCACACATGCAAATCTCTGACCTGCAGAGTGGGAATAATATAAAAGTCATGAGAAATAGCAGGTTATCAGCGTGCTCTCTGGGGTTAGCATTTACTTTCCGTGTGCTTCCCTTGCGTATCAGTTTCAAATGACAACAGTGGTGTACTTGCACCATTCCGATGTGTGATAGATGAAACCCTTATGTCTTCCCTTGGTCATATGATGAGAAGAAAGAAAAACCTGTTTATTTTCTCCAGACAGCTTTGTGCTGTCTCAAATGGAAACTATTACCTGAAGCCATGCTGGGCCAAACATATATCTTTTAAAGCGGAATAATAAAACAAATTAACATAGACTGTGAACAAAATATTTGAGCCCTAAACACTAGTTCAAACCCTAGATTTATGTGGTGCTGGACTGAAAAACAGGCTTTTTGCTTCCAGAAAGCTGAGAAAGCATGAGTCTTTGCAGTGAACAATTGTCTTCTTTTAAAACTAATTGGTACAATCTATTTCCAGAAGAAAGTGGCTAATGTTATTAACTATATTTTCAGGCATAAATCTTGAGTGAGTTTTCAAGCTTTAATGAGTTAACCGTTTCAAGTTCCCTCGCCCTCCTCCTCCAAGAACTCATGTCATTCCATAGATAGCTTTCATATTTGTCAAGTTAAACACGTCAATCCTCATCCAAGCTCTTGGACTCAAAGCAAATGTGGGCCTCCAGGACACCTGTGTGGACCATATCAAATGTGCCACTCAGTCTGTCTAACACACACGCGTGTATATATATATATATATATATATATATATATATATATATATATATATATATATATATATCCCTTTTCTACAATATAATGTTTGTATTTATTTTTAATTATATAATTAATATCTAACTATTTATCAATTTTTACATCTTTCATTTTTCAGTTAATAAAAGGAAACTGATGATCACATGATTACTGATCACTGCCACCTGCCAGCACTAATCAGCAGCCATATCCTTGCACTCCTCCTGCACACTCACTGCCTGGTCTCATACGTAGTATGTTAGACTTACCTGGATCTAAGATGTGTTTACTTACCTGCTTGTTACCCTATCTCTCTGCTCCTTAATCTCTACCATTCCGGAACTTCATTGTCTCTCCACTCCTTCGGCAACCCCGGATTCCCTGGAAAAAAATTGGTCATTAACAGTTAGATAAGAACGAAGAGCCTTATCCCGCTCACTTACCTGGATGCTCCTTGCTTTGTGTTCAATAAACCTGCTGTTTATATTTCACCTTATCTCAGTGTCCCGTGTATATGTGCTGACAGAAAACCAGAACCTGAACCGAAGATCAGAGATGGAGTACCTGAAACCCGTGGCTCAAGAACCCCTTTAAGAGCTGGTCAGTGCCCTTCAAATGGCTCTCTCTCCAGTCACACAACCTCAGTTTGCTTCTGCTAGTCCCATTGCCATCCCTAGTCCCATTGCCATACCTTACTGGGTGAGGAGGTTGAATGTAGTGGTTTTCTCCCACAAGTCTTTCTCTATATTGAGAATCCCATATGTTTTCTAATGAACGTACTAAAGTTGCCTTTCTGATCTCCCTGTTGGTTGGATGAGCTCTGCTCTGTGCTCGAGCCATCTGGAACTCGTAGAACACATTAATTAACTCATTTTATTCTTTCTCTTCCGACTTCCAGGAGGATTTCGGCTCGCTCTCCATCACCGACCAACTCGTTCACCTCCAACAAGGAGGTTCCACGGCCAGTTATAACACTCTGAAATTCCGAACTCTGGCAGCCTCTTGTGGATGGAATGAGATGGCGCTACTCATTGCTTACCGACAGGGTCTGAATCCTCAGATCAGAGCACAAATGGCGATATACAATGACAATGTCAGCCTGGAGAGCTTCATGCAGAAGGTTTCCCAACATTTTGTGGCTTGTCAGCTCGATGAAACCGCTCATTCTCTGACCTCACTGGCTGCCTGTCCTCCAGTACCAGAACTGGTGCAGTTAGACACCAATCGCCTCTCACACACAGAGTGAGCCTGGCGTCTAGCTTCAGGGTTATGTCTGTACTATGGAATCCCAGGGCACTTCATTAAGATGTGTCCCTATCATCCCTCACACCCGGCAGTGAGAACTCTCCAATTTGAGCCTGCTATATCTACCTTGCCCTTGATAACTCTACAACTACTCACTCCAAGCCATTCCATTTTAGTACCATCCCTCATGGACTCGGGGTTCTCTGGCAACTTCATCTTACAAACCCTCCTAAGCCAGCTCGAATTACCCCTCAGGAGACAAAACCAAGAGTTTAAGATCGAGACTACCCAGACAGTATCTGTTGGCCCAGATCCGGTCCACATCTGCCAGATGTGGGCTGGATCTGGGCCGAAACTGTTTGCTGTCTGGGTATCCAAAAAAAGCCACTCGGGCATGGATACATCAAGTTTCAGTCTCTGCCGATCACACTGTAAGCGGGCTGTCTACATCAGGAAACAATCTCCTTTGTGGTACTGGAGGGGTCCACTGTGGATATAGTCCTGGAACTATAGTCACAACATTTACCCGAAGTCAGATGAGAGTCTGGCAATATTCTCCAATGGGGTGAGTTTCCAAAATTCTCTCTCCAATGTTCAGATGCCCAGAGTAAAGAACCCCAGCCTTTCACATTCACTCAAACCTCGTAGAAAGCCCTGAATCACTCGAGGTGCCAAAGATCCCATCTGACTATGTGGCATTCCAGGATATGTTCAGCAAACAGGCAGCCACGAAGTTACCACCACACTGGTCACGGGACTGTGCCATAGAACTGCTGCCTGGACCTAAACTCCCTAAGGGTTGAGTATACCCCCTGTCCTTTCCGGAGCACAAGGCCACGGAGGAATACATCAAGGAGGCTCTCCAACAACAGATCATCCTGCCTTCCACCTCAGCGGTGGTTTCGAGCTTCTTCTTTGTGGGCAAGAAGGAATGATGCTTGCGGCTATGCATTGACTACTGGACCCTCAATGAACACACAGTCAAGCTTCCCTATCCACTTCCCCTTGTCCCAGCTGCACTCGAGGAACTCCGTGTGGCTCACAGCTCCTCAAAACTGGACCTGTGTAGCGCCTACAACCTCATTCATATCCGGCAGAGTGACGAGTGGAAGACAGCATTCATCGCCCCCTCTGGCCACTATGAATATCAGGTCATGCCGTATGGCCTTTCCTACTCACCTTTCATCTTCCAGGGTTTTATGAAATTAGGTGTTCCGGGAGTTCCTCAGCAAATTCGTTATTGGTATACATCAATGACATCCTTATCTACTCTCAGAACCTGGCCGAACATTGCCATGACGTCACGCAGGTCCTACAACAACTCAGGAAACACCATCTCTACCTGAAACTCAAGAAGTGTGAGTTCCACTGCCCCACAGGCCACTTCCTTGGCTACATCCTCAGCTCAGGTGGCATTCAGATGGATCAGAGGAAGGTCCAATCCATCCAGGATTGGCTCCAACCTCCAAATTGGTTAAGGAACTACAACAAGTTCTCAGCTTTGCCAATTTCTACCAAAGATCTACAACTTCAGTATCCTCTCGGCTCCCCTCACTACCATAATCTGTCAGAAACTCTCGGTCAGAAGTCTCTGTCCTGGAACCCCGAAACTTGGTACTGGTGACCCAGTATGGCCTGGGATGTCTCCCAGTATATCTGTGGATGCTCAGTCTGTGCTGGAAAACTGGTCCCATTACCTATTCTTTGTCATCCCTGGTGCCATGTCGGAGTGGACATTGTGACCAATCTCCCCAACTCAGGAAGGGTATACTGTACCTGCATTCTTGTTGCAATAGACTGATTCTCCAAGGCCTGCAAGTTAATTCCCCTTTGGAGTTTACCCACAGCCTTGGAAACAGCAGAAGCTCTTTTTCATTATGTCTTCCACAACTGTGGTATCCCAGAGGATGTTGTCTCTAATCATGGGCCCCAGTTCATCTCTCATGCCTGGAGAACTTTCTTCAAGATCCTCTGTGTCACTTTAAGCCTATCCTCAGGATATCACCCCCAGACTAATGGACAGACTGAGCAGAAGATACAGGAGATTGGGAGATATCTCTGGACCTACTGTCATGACAACCAGTCCATGATTCCTCCCATGGGCCGAGTATGCACAGAATTCCCTCAAGCAAACCACCACCTGCCTCACCCCGTTCCAGTGCATACTCGGGTACCAACCCCCTCTATTCCCCTGTACAGAAGAACCCTTGGATGTTTCAGCTGTTGACCACTGGTTCCGAGTGAATGAGAGAGTGTGGGACTCAGCTCATGTCCAACTCCAGCAGGCGGTGCGGAGACTTAAGACCCATGCAAATAACCGCCGGTCTAACCCCCCTGTCTATTGTCCTAGAGATAAGGTCTGTTTCTCTACCCGGGATTTTGAAAGGCGATCCTCTCAGTAATTATCAAATTTGAATAAAATAGTGTTTAATTTCCCAATAAATATAAAGTATTTTATATGATTTGCTACATTTAATTACTCCTTATGTGTCTTATCGCCATAGGTATAGGTCATCACATTAACAAACATGTTCCAAACATTAAAATAATTAATTTATTTTGTTTTATTTTTTGTGAGACATTGCATGAAAAGATTGTTCATGATTTGTTTTGTAAAATACAGTAAATACTTATTGATTTGATTTAAAAAATCCAGAAAAAATCCAGATGTGCATGAATTGTGTGTGTAATTTTATATCAATTGTTACTGCAGAAGGGTCTCTGTATTTCAGTGTGCAAAACTTAATTTGGGTTTTATTTTATTTGAGACCTTAATCAAATCTGAAAGCAGACTCGTGCTTTAGTAGCTTAAAGGCAAAGTAGGATGCTATCATTTCACATGCACAGCAATGGGGATGGAGATTCTTCTGTGTTTTGGTAGGTGCCCAAATTTTGTAACCATTTCACAGCTGTAGCCCCAAAAGAGGAAATACAGAGTTTGTTAAAGACTCTTTCCTCACTCAGACATAATTTTACGGTGCTGCTCTGCATATTTAGCAATTAAAATGTAACATATCTTCCTTTTGTAGTGGTAAAATGTACCATTAAACATGTGCTTTGTAAAGTGTGCAAGTATACTTCAACTCCTGGAGGACGAATCTATGAAATCTAGAGAAACTATTTTTCTTAGAGATGGACAAATAAAGCTGTCTCCAGTCCCCAGTGAAAGCTCCCATTAAAGAGTGCGACTAACTCATCTTAATGGAGTGTTATTTTTCTGTTCCGTCTCTCTTGGTAACATCATAACATTTTCCTTTCCCACCCACAAATGTGAGCCCTGCCATTGACATGGTATTAGTCAAGCCTTGCTGTCAGAGTCTGGCTGTGCGAATTCAGATGCAGGTCTTCGTCACATGTCAATCAATGCCGCAGCACTGTCCCAGTCCAGCCACAACATCTCTGCAGCTGTTTTGGCCCCCTCCACCTCACCAACCCCACCCATCACAAACGCTTGCTTTTTATTAACAAAATAAGTTTAAAATTCAGCCAGTTGAACAGTTGACCAGCTGAAGTCAGGTAATAAGTTCATGTTAATGTGAAGTTTGGAGTTCATCTGCGGGATACGAAAGCTGTTTTTGTTTTTTTCTTTTAGTGCTGAGTGGACACAGGAGTATAATCGCTCCATAAGGTGGTGTACATATATTATGGCGACTTGCGTTGTCTATATTTTGTAGTTGCTCCCCTGTTACTCACCTCTGGGTTGCAAATGTTCTTTTACAACTTAAATAGTTCCATCTCCTCCCAAAAAACATCCCATATGGTCCCCCCATTGTTCCAACTGCCCTACTCCCCTGTGTCATGCCTTGTCACTGTTATTGTAGGCTTACACTCACAAGACGCTGTGATTTGTTGTCCTCCTCTGGCTTTGAAGATCTAAAGAGTAGTGCAGCGTGAGATGAGGGGAGATGAAGATGAAGTCGACAGCCGTGGCCTATATACGGCCGCACACATAAACACACGACGAAGCAAGACTATACACAAACTCTGACAACCCTGAGTCAAGAGGTGCGGGTCAAGTTACGATTTCCCCTTTGTGTCTTTAAAAATCCACAGATGACTATTACGGCGGATTTGATTAACTGAGAGGGCGGCGCAGATAGTCAGGGTTTTTTTATGAAGGGCCGGCGTTTTGGATTTCACTAGCTGTCATTTATACGGCCAGAGAAAGGCAGGGGGAGTCCCTTTACTGCTGAGCTGGGGCCTGGGCCCAGACTTCAAACACTACTCTCCAGCATAGCTCTTCACTTTTATAATGCGCAGAGAATGAGAGAACGCGCATGCACAGCACTTAAAATGCTACATTCGAGGAGTATTGAAGAGCAGCATTTGATAGATTTAGTGTTTGATATAAATGGTTATTTTGGTTAAGTTATTTTTATTTAATTTTACTTCATTTAATTTAGGTAAAGTAAAATTTAGTTTAGTAGTAGTAGTAGCAATAATTATAATAATAATGGATGAAACAGTAGTAGTAGAATCACCGTAATCATAGATTATGTATTTGATTTAATTTTACTCATATAGCGCCTTTCTAAAAACAAATATCATATTGAATATTTTTATTATTTTTTTAAATGATGATGAGTTTTTATAAAGATTTTTATTGTTGTTGTTATTAATAATCATCATAAATGTAATGCATTTTATTATTATTACAAAATAAAAGTACTTATAAAAATTAAGTTTGATTGCTGTACCTTTAATCAGCAAACAGCAAATCCAGTCTCTTCATAAGGCCCCTTTCCTCCTCTCTCTAAACCAAGACCCCTTTTTACCAGACCATCCATGACAAAGGCGGCCTGTAGTCCCTTGCGTTCGGTCACGAATGGATTGGGCCCGCTTGTTTTTACAAGCACCCCATATCAATGGTCTAGTTTATTGAGACAGGTCTCCTCTTGGCCTGTGAGGTGGAAGGCACGGATGACTAACCCTTGTGTATAAATAGCTTCCTTCATTAAATCAGTTGTTCTCTTAATTGAACTTAAATAAAGAATGACTTATGCCTGCCAGCTGGTTTTAATAGAGCATACTGGCTTGTGGTGCATAACAGGAACATTATTTCAGGATGCCAGGCCGGTGCACTGGGTGTTATCAATGTAGAAGGTGAAAACAGGAGGCCGCCAGCCTAATGCATTCTGAGGTTTCATTGGTTTGTTTTCCTAACAATGAAATAAATGGTTTGGTAATTAAATTTTCGGCACTGGCTAGACCTAATGGGCATCTGACAAGTGTTAATGTATGGCGAAGACGCTGAGGGGTTTGACACAAAACACGCCAGTCCGTTTCTAAGCTCTTACAAACTTTTCTCCACCGTCTTACAAACCTGCAAGCAATTTTTGCTGTGAAAGGCCAATCAAACTCCTCTGCCAGGGCACAGTTTGCATTAATCTGCTAACCCAATGCACTGAACTCTCTCAGCTGCACTGTGATACTTTTCTCCAGTCATTTTTTTCTGTCTCTCCTCCCTGAGACAAGAATTCTTGAAGTGAGCCGTTGTTTGAAAGCGTTTTGTGGTCTCTGGCAGCAGCAGCTGATGGAAATTTGCTGAGTTGGAGCCCTGAAATGTTGCAGCTGTCTCAGAGGAGCTCGGCCACAGCTCGGAGTCTCATTGCTTGGCCGCTGGTCAAACGGAGGGAGAGCACTGATTGACTCCCTCCCACTCGGTCTTGATTATTCCCTTTCTTCCTTTACGCCTAATGCCGCCCACTCTATCATGTAACACTTTCTCTGTCATTTTAGCTTTTGCATTTTGGGACCCCCAATCTTGTCCAGCTTATAAACCAAAGCTATTACCTCATCTGTGGGTCAAACGTTTATGAAGATACCTTCCTCCCTATTGTATGGTGGAAATCGAATAAGGTTGCATTGCTTGAAAAGACCTCCTAATCCACAGGAGAAAACAGAGAGCAATTTCTTGACCATAACTCACTTCAGAGAGACACAGTTTAGGGGGGAGATGCTCCAAAAAAGCATGAACTCACTTGTATGTGTGCTGCACTCAGAGGAAAGCAGCCACTTGTCGTCTGGAGAGATTTGAGTAATGTAATCCTTCACAGCCCAGCAGCACCACTGCCACATACCTCACTAATAGCAGGTTGATTATCAACAAGACTGTCCTTTAACACATTCCCGACATCTGCTTTCTGTCTAAGCGTGGAGGGTGGATATGTATAGACGTAGCAGAACACTCACACACACCACTTTCATTGTAAGCGTATTTATAAAAAACATCTACTGGTTCATAAATTATATATACGCACATTTAATGCAGGTTTGTAAAATTGTGCACATATTAAGACGTGCTTGATGTGCTTAAATTTAAGAGTTTAGACTGACTAATGCTGCTTCTGTTGTAAAAGACACATACATACACTCTCTGTTTCATCAATCTATAATATACAGGCTCTCAGTGACATCCTGTTGACATTGTTTGGCACTGGTTTGATTGAGAGTGTTTTAGATGAGCTGATAATGTCAGCTAGAGCCATATCCTCTCACTAATGAGCTACAGTGAGCTCTGACTTTTGTTAGTGTCGCTTCCTGGGCAGAGTTTATAAAACTTAAGCACTATCCTGGAAGGCCATGAGTTATTCAAGTGGGTTTTCTGTGAGTGTGTGTCACTTTGATGCATCGTCTCAGGAATGTACATAATACTAACTGCTACAGTGTCTAAAAAAAGCTGTTTATAAATAATATATATATTAATATTAAATTATAAAATGCATTTAATTAATATTCATTTAATTAACATAATTAATCATATTAAAATTCTTTCTATAAAAATATTTTTTAAGATTGTTAATAATATATTATTTAGTTGAACTCTTTTTATTGGTGTTATTCAATCAGAGATATATAACAATAACAATAAGGGTTTAGTTGAGAAATCAGAATGAAATTAAACAAAAGTATCCCATATGCTGTATCATCAGAAGATTCAATTATGAACCCTTTCACAGTCAAATTTAAATTAAATACATGTAATCATACATAAAAATATATACATGAAATACAGCTTATGTTTATTATTTAAATATTATATTAATCTCAAGTTCATTCAAGATATTTTGAAATTATGCTTTAAAAATGTCAAAACTGGTCCTTTATTGTTTATCCTTATTATAACACACTAATCTAAATTTACACAACAGAAGTAATAATTAGATTTTTTTTTCTTTGTAATCTTAAGGTATTGAACAAAAACTGCCATCAGTGTCCCATACAAAAAAAAACAAACAAAAAAAACAATTCCCTTAGTCTTATCTTATGGTATTATTGGCAGTATGATATTGACATGTATAACATCAGAGCATCTCTGAGTTTTTCTTTAATGATGGCTTAAAAGCCTTACTACTGATTCACTGGTTCTCCACAAACCCACATCAGTTTGATTGACACATGCCTCCCTGGTTGTTGGGACATGCTGCTGATTGAGGCATGGCATGCGATTTCCCACTGAACCCCATCCCTGATTTTCACTCATCACGAAGCCATCTGAAAGTCCACGGTGTCTCCCCTTAGAACTGATTTCTCCAGCTTCTCGGTTTCCCCCTTGTACGGCTCCTGCGGCCGAGGCCAGTCGCTTGGGCAGGCAACAAATGGAATCAATTTATACCCCTGGAGCAAGGTGGTTTTGATGACATCTAAAATGTTCACAACCTAAACTCTGGATATAAACATTTCAGGTCAGGAAGAGTTTAGAAATGTCTTTCATAAACATGCGCAGGGAAGATTTTTGACTTGTTTTTGATAGATGGCCAGTCATGTGTTCAAAATGTAATTCAATTTGTCATGCTATGTCCTGACAGAAGTTGTGGCGGGGGGGTTGGGGGGTGTTGGAAGATGCAGAAATGTATAAGACCTTATTAGCTTTTACTAGAAATGTGTGTTTTGAAACACTATCTGTCTTTAGAGAAACTCAAATTCACATTAAATAATGAAAACATCTGATATATATATATATATATATATATATATATATATATATATATATATATATATATATATATATATATATATATATATATATATATATATATATATTACATGTTCAAATCTAAAGTAATTTAAACAATGCAAGATATTCTCTAATTAGTTAAACCGATGATAAATTCTGATTAGTGTGAGTGTGAGTTGCACATTACATGTTTTATTCTGTACTTAAGAAGGTTGAAATTCTCCTTCATCCACCGCTCACTTTTAAATTCTTACCCAAACTAACAAACTTTTTTACTGTTAGTGATCAGAAAATATCGGTGGTGCAGTGGAATGAAAACTAGGCTGAATTTTCCAGCCTTGTGGTTTTAACGTTAGTGTTAAACGATAAGGTTAGTGTTAAAACCCTACACTGTAAAAGTCTCTTTCAGCAGCTTGACCATCTTAATTGATCCTCCATTAGGGCTTTATAGACACTGTGTCCTTCGTCCTGTGCCTCTTTTATTGATACTAATAAAATGTTCAAAGTCCCTGTGCAGCTCCTTATCATGCAGCAGTGTTTTATGCCCTGCTTACACCGGGAGTGTGACTCTGTCTCTGTACTGTACAGTCTGATAGTGAGGATACGGTTTCACGGCCCCTGCCTTCATGTCGCAGCCTGGCACCATTTTATGACTGGAAAAAGAGAAAGAGGAAAGAGAGAGGTATTAAAAAAGCAATATAAAGATGCACAAGATGGGGCGGGGGATGCAGGGGAATAAGCAATGTTTATTTTCTAATTTGTACAAATCAGTTTATGCTAAATGATCAAAGTATTTTTTTTTTTTATTATATACACACACATTTCACAAAATAACTTACCAGTTCCCAAAGCTATATAAACAAAGCCTATTTCATCGACATAACCACTGAATCTGGTTCACTGGGCAAACAGTGAAATAGCGACCGTAATGACAGGCCTCTGATTACAGTCTGTGTATATTGAGTTACTTATTGGTTTCAATCATATATTTCCAGTTCTAGGTGGAAAAACAAAATAAGTTGGATTTAGGAATAGGGAATGTGGTGGAATTAATTACTCTAGAAGGATATGATTTTAGCCATTCCTGTACATGCACTACTGTAAATGGTGAGAGCAGACATGTCCCATGTAAAAGCATATGTAATGTATTGTTTCAATTTGAGACAGTATAGCAAACTGATTATACAATTTTGCTCGAGTGTTTTTGCAGCTGGTGTTGACCTAATGTTAATTTTTTTTTTATTGACTTATTTTAGAATTGTAAAAAGTTCTCAATAAGGCGTGCTACAGCACTGAGAACTGTGATTGATTAATTTATTGATTGATTTAAAGAATGCGCCAGAACTGGAAACTGCATAGGAGCAACAATGTGTTAACAGTTCGTTAACATTGTATTATTTAGCGTGACTTGTTTAATGTGTGTTTGGTAGAACAACTGTTCCTGTTATTATTGTAGAATAGTTACACTCTTAAAATCTAGAAATAATATTTATTCAGTGTTTATTCATGGGGGAAATAAATGATGAGAAAGTGTTGTGCATGTATCTCTGTGAGTGTTAAATATGATGAATTGGAGGGAAATACAGTACTAACTCAATTCTGCATTCACAGGTTTTTCTTTGTGTTTGGTCCACAATTAAACTACGTAGTAGTATATATTATCTTGAAATAGTCTTGATTTCCATAAGGAGATGCAAGACCAACTAAACCTAAGTGAATAATTTGCTGAAACACCTTAAGCCCCATTCAAACTAAATTACAAAATCAAAGTAGCACTTGCAATAATTCTGCCAGTGTTTTTGAATCAGGGTATGAAGGAAAACAACAATTAAGAGTGAAAGTTCTCTCATTCACTAACTTTGTCGACTCGCTCTGATAGGAGAGGAAGTATCTGTTTACTTTGTGATTACGACAATTTTGCTGTCGCGGGGCAGCAAATTCAAACCAGTCGCGAGGCTAGATTACTCCAGACAACATGAAGCCCGTAAGGCCGCGCACATCCAGTGCTCCGCCATCGGCTGAGATTTTTTTATGATGGCTTTAAAGTTAAATAAACCTTTATATGTAATTACAGAGAATTCTGTATATTTTTCTGTCCATTTCCCTCTAACAAAAAGGGTATACTTTAAGGGCCAAGCATGTCACACTTAACCACCGGCCTACAAAGTAGATCACACATCGGAGGACCTGACCCGAGTCTCTTGTTTATTCAGAGAAAATTCTAGAGAGAGGGTAAAAGGAGCCTTATTCATGGCACATTCCAAATCACATGGACTGTCATATTTAGACAGTTATACATATATCACCGCTTCAGAGTTGCCGTGTCGTGAAAACATTATCAAAGTAAATATTATGACTGTAGACACGTTCTTTTATGCAAAGAGCACTAGTGTGAAGTCAGGTCCGATCGTCGGGCCTCTGGCTTGAGCAGGCGCTGAGATGGCTGTGAACATAAAGCACTGTGGTCATTTAAAAGCATAACTGGGTTATCAGCCAATTCATGATTGTGTTATTATTCGGTGCTACTGTTTTTCTTATCAGTCAGTCAACATTCCATGTAAGGAAAAAAGCTAGAGACGCATTTGGCTGCATGCCATGCAGACCTGAAAGCATGCACCTCAGAAACCCCACACGTGTGTATACGGTGAGATCTGGACAGTGTCCCCGTGGCCAGAGAAGGATGTGAGCAATTACCAATTCTCAAAACACTACTTTGCCATAGTTAAATATATTACACGCCTTACACCCGCACCGGCCGTGGCCCTCTCTTGCTGCAGCCTGGGATACGTGTACCTCACAGAAATCCAGCCACCCTCAACAGGCACAGTCTACTGCAATTAACCATCATCATCATCATCATTACCATTATCATCATAAACTCACTGAACGTGCTTTGTACAAGGTGTTTCACACAAATTTACACCAGCTTTTTTCTTTTCTTTGCTTTTTTATTATTGGGATATAAATTTTATATTTAGAGCCTAATCTTAATACGGTATGAAAATATCCTTATCCTGTTATGTTTTCACAAATGGACAGTAAAAGATTTAGGGCAGAATGGGGAGTTTTGTAACACAAGGTTAAAAAGTGAAATTTAATGTCTTAATGTGTGTTGTAATGTATTAATGTGCAATCTGTTAACGGCTTTTACTGAATAATAAAGAGCTGAACTGGTACTAGAATTAGCAGATTCTTATGTGATATATAAAACGTCAAGCTTTACAATTAATTTTCCATATTTTGTATGGCAAAAAGGATTTATATATTATATATATATATATATATATATATACAACGAGTGTTTTCATTTTTGGCTGAACTATCTCTTTTTACTATTGTAAATTATGGGGATGGGAGGACATAAAAATAAAGTAAATCTGGTGACCACAATATGAAGGGCTAATGCACAAATTTTAAATGGTCATTTTTTCAATTCGTGTTAACAACCAAGTCTCTTAGTGCAGTGGTTTTTAACAACAGCTTTTTACAGGGCCGTGCACAGACCTTTTGAGGGGCATGTGCTGAAACTGAAAAAGGGCACCCGCCCCCCTTTTTATATCAAGATTATTTAGTAAGCCTGCATAAAAGGAAGAAATGGTCACATCTTCATGACAAATTCAGTAACACAAAATAATAGTCTCAAAAGCTTTAGATTTATTCACGATTAATAACGACCATAATAATAATATTAGATAATTAGATAATATAGATAAACAGGGTTTTAAGGGCTTCTTTAAACCTAATACAACAGCAACCTTCTGTGAGCCATGTATCTGGCAAAAATTTGATACTGTGGTGGACCAGGGATGTTGGTCTCTTGAAGGTCTCTTATTCACTACACTTTCCCTAAAATAAGTCAGCAATGAAAAAATAAATAAAAATAGTGAAAAGTACAGTTGCATTCTGCATGATAAAATATAAAGATTTCAGTGATCTTCTGTAATTTTTTTTTTTTTTTTTTTTGTTACTACTAAATTACTGTAGTAAAACAATGTTTTACAACATTTTATACATGTGAGGACGAGCGGAGAGTATACCATAACATGATTAGCCTAAATGTTAATAAATTAAGTGTATCAGCAATCATAAATCAAAAAAGAAATTTATTATCAGGTGACGAGGATCACTCGTCGCTTTGTGTAAGTTCCAGTACAAAACAGCGGGGGGCGCACCTGTTATGATTTTCCGACGGTAAAAACAAATTATATGTTGTTGTATTACTTATCAATTTATCGTTTTTGACCAGCGAATGTGTGCAAATGTTGTTTTTTTTCTGTCCGTCATTAAAACGGCGACGGTGCCTGCCGCTGCCGGGATCACATTACATTTTCTTCTAGGTTACAAATTAGTTTTTGTAGCTATATAGACGGAGCGCTCAGTTTTTCCTGTGGTAAAATGCATTTGGCCAAAATAGCATTTTATTAAAGATGAAATGCAACTGTATGCACAGGCTATTTAAGTGTTGGCTATGACTAGATGGCAAATGCTAGCCCTGTCTCTCAGGCGACGTCCCACATGTCTCAGTCAGTGAGTCAGTCAGACATCAAATAAATAAAATATGAGCCTTTATAGACATAGTGTTTAGTAGTACTTATTCAAACAACAAGATATTTATTTACCCTTCGCAAAACTTTGTTCAGCTCAGCTGGTGTCTACTGTGCGGCTGCTGTGGAACTTCAGTTGATTCAATGAATATAGAGGGGGCGGAGTTATCAGCTTACTGACAGCTTGAGGATCGAATAAGATTTACACAAGCTCGTTTTAAGAACTTTCATTTGCTAAATATTTGTAAAACAGACAGACAGACGTAAAGGGTGACCAATAGCATTGATAAAAAAATAAAAAAAACACCACCAAAAAAAGGGCACTTCGGAGTGTAAGGGCAAAAAGGGCATGTGCTCTGCACAGGTTGAGCCCTACCTGTGCACGTGCCTGGCTTTTTACACCATTTAGAAATAAGCAGTGGATAACAACTTGAATTTGTAGCGAGCTAATGTGAGAATATTACATAAGAATTTGGGAGCCATATAGCACTAAACAAAACGGAAACAAACATCACTCTTAACATTCCCCCAGTCTTCAGTATAGTGCACAGACAACATATAATTTAATCTTGTTCGAAAAGAAATCCATTAAATTCCCATATATTTTCTTAACTACATTTCTGCTTTAGTGAAATACTTTGAAAACGGCTCGAAACACAGGCGTCCCGCTCATAAAACATCCATAAAATAGGCTACCTGATCATTTTGTACTAGGCGTGCAGTGAGTGCGCATGCAGCAACACACACAAACACAATCCCTCCGTCCCTGTGGGTGTCCACCTCTGTAATCCCAATATACTGAGCCACTCTGCATTCAATATGGGGAGTAATTGCCCTTCAAAACGAGGAAATACGCAGCGCATTGGTTGCGCACACTTCAGCGCACAGGCCCCAGTGACACTTAGTGCAGCAGCTCATGGAAAAGGCGGAACTGGTTCATTCTGATCCTGGATTTAGCAGATTAAACAAGCCTGATTGCCACAAATCAAAACCTTGACTGTAATTAGTGAACGCGGACATGGCTCCACGCATCAGAGACAAATTAAACAAACAATTATATCTGTCCTGTCCAACCGCTTCCCAGAAGCTCAAGTTAAACATCCAGTCGACTAACACGCACACGTGAAGTCTCTGCATTAATAGGCCTATATAAGTTATTTCACTAAAGCTGTCAGACGAAATAAAGAACGCGACGCAACATTGTTTATTGCGCTTTTTCGGTGGTGAAGGTTTTTCCGGAAACTTGTAAACTTTGTAATCATAAGAGCATCTAGGAATCAAATGTAAATCCAAAGCATAAACAACAAACACGTGAAATGTTTACCACTGAAAATAAATTGTTTTAATATGATCTGCCTCTCGTTTAATGAAAAAAAAAAATTCGTTTAATAGTAACAATAATAATAGCTAATACTAATAATATATTAGCAATTAAATATATATAATTGCTAATATATTATTATTATTATTAAAGGCCTATATATATATATATATATATATATATATCTATCTATCTATATCTATCTATCTATCTATATATATATATATATATATATATATATATATATATATATATATATATATATATATATATTATGCGTCTATATATGTATATTTATTATTATCAGATTTAAATACGGATATTTGTGGACAGTCTCAATCTGAGGTCGGTTCTGATTTATGGACAGGCAGAGGGATTGCGGCCGACGTTCACACTCAATCACCAATTCAATTCAAGCTCCTCCGACAGCACGCTAAACTGAGGGCATAATGTGTCCACTTGGGCTAAAAGCCGGTGTTAGGTTGCAGCGCAGTAGCATCTGCCTAATAGATATTGCAGAGTCTGAACACAAATGGGCTTCTCTTAGTGTGTGCTGTATCACTTCTCACCGCTCACAGGTAGAGTCTGTCTGTGTAAATGCTTTATCTTTTAAATTGCCGCATTTAACCGCCCCGATGAAAACAATCACTGAGAGTAATGTGTTTAGCTTTAGCTTATTTTACAATTTAACACACACGCCTCTACCGACAGAGACTAAATAAGCATCAACGTTGTAGCCTAAACATTGTAGCCTACATATAATATATTGTCCACGTTTCTTGAAAGTTAAACAATAGGCCAAGGCAGTGTAGAAAATAATAGAAATCCGCTTTCATTGTGGATTGTCTCAATATTTGAAACGGCTAAATTCACTTATTCGTATTATTAGCTACTTTCCAGAGCGCCTCTGATGATTTTAAAAATGATTATCATAAAGATTGTTGTTAATTCATATGAATAATGACACCACAACTGCAGCATGAGCTGGAACACTGAGTTATGTTTTGTAATTATTTATTATTTATATATTTTTTTATGTCACAGGGATGACATAATATAATGTTCTTTCATCTTTTGTTAAGGATTCTAACTGCCTATGTGTGTGTAATTGGTAGGGGACATAAGTGAAGGGCATAAACAAACCTCAGTTCCAAGTAATTTCTGATTTTCACAAATTCTGTCAAATAGAATTAAAACCATAAACAACAACAACAACAAAAATATTGCTTTGCAAATATTGGAATTACAAAATGAGTAATTTTGAGGTGTGTATTTGTGTGCAACATCCTAATTAAATTAATCATCCTCAAATCACTAACCCACTAAATTAGAGTAATTTGGGAGATAATTAGTCCTGCATTAAGTCCTTTGCGGAGACCAATATTATCTGGTTTTATTGCTTTACATCTGTGGTACTGTGGTATTATGCTAATTCCCACCCGGCGTCACACACATCCTCAGGGTAACTTTGAGAAATAATTAAAATGAATGAATACATATAAACACACATTAAATATAATAAATGTAACCTATAATATTACCGAAAATGCAATTCATGATAATAATTTGCATTTGCCGTGGGCTGCAATGGTTTGTAAATGTATAATGGTGTTTATGAGCGAGTGTAGAGAATGAAGAGAGGGTGTGTGTGTGTGTCTGTGTGTGTGAGAAAGAGATGCTTCACTTGTGGTCTCCATGGTCTTGTACAGCACAGATGAAGGTTACCGACTCTCTGTGTCTGTGTGCAGGTTACTGTTTCTGTGGTCGCTTTGGCCTCTGTCTAGGTTTAAATGTGTGTGTGTGGCTGAGTGCAGACTTTGGCTCAGGCTTATTCTGATATATTACCATTTGATCCTTCAGCTTCCTGCCATTGATCAAGCCCCACCTATTCAGCTGATGGGCCAGAGGAGAAACTCGATCACTTAACAAGAAAGAAGCAGAGGAGAGAGGAAGGAGAAATTGAGAGCAATGGTACAAGCCTTTCACCACAGCCTCTTCTTTTTCTATTCCTACCTTAAATATATCCCCCTCTGTGCATCTCAGTTTTACTGTATCTACTTTACATTTACAAATACTTAATTCATCAGCAACTGCTTGTCAATGTAAGCTGCCTGTGATTTGCATTCAGAAATACTATCAGGCGATCGACAATATTAGGCTTATATTTAGCATCTTCCCAAAACTGCAAAGTGTTGTAGTGTTCACACACAGCAAAACTGTCTTGTGTATGTGTCACTTAACCACAGACCGTCATTACAGTATCATATTTACTTGATGGTTATTAGCTGACAGTTCTGTCATTGAGGCTAATATCAGGAGAGTGGCAATTATAGTCTGTGGACTCCTTTTACACTGACATACATCATCCTCGTCTTCTCTTTTACACTTTTGAACACACATATGCACGAGACATTGAGTGACAGTGGATCAGCTCGCCTGGCCCTGTGGAGGTCATAACCCACACCATCTGGATCTAATCGCGCTATGCACAGAAAGGTGCTGGGTTTGCAAGGTATAGCCTCTTTAGCAGTGGGAACCTGCTATGCAGTCAATCTCATATTGGACTGTTGAATATGTGCATCTGAATGCATATTCATACTTCTGTGCTGCTGAAAGACAAGTGTAATGTTTGGAACTAGTATATGGAAAATTCAGATGTTGGCACATTTTTTGTGATGATTTAGCCATCCAGTGTAAATGTAGAAAACATTATATTCTCCCATATGAAGGGGGGAAGAAAACAATGACCGAGTTTTTGGTCTTTTTATGGAAAAGAAAATGTTGACCTGCATCTGTCAGGAAGCTGTTCAAGTCTATGCTTGGCCTCAAGAGCTCAAGTCATTCACTCCAGCGATATAGCTGTCAATTACTGTCCTTATCGGCTTACAACTGGAGAAGGTGAGCGAGTGACAAAGCTCTCTTTGAGGCTTTAGGTTACACAATATGGTAACAACAAACTGTCACTGGGCTTTAGAGGCCTTGTCGAAGAACCTGGGGAATTCCCACCCTGGGTCAATGCACATAGTGTCTGATTCCAGAAGGTTTGGACAAGATTATCTCTTTGCAGTGAACTTGAACTTCAAGATCAGTGTATTCAGTATTCAACAAGGCCGTTTAGTCCATATAATGCTGTGAATGCTCAGCATTCAAGAGAATGAGTTTGTGGACTGGCTAAAAAGAAACATTACTGTAAATGTACTTGCTGTTTGAGGTGTAACATAAGGATAACATAATAAAATGTTGAGAATACATTCTGTGTGTAACTTTCCATAAATTAATTATTTGCCAAACAACAGTAGTTTTCTGCAAATCTTTGCCAGTTACGGAGGGATTTGTTTGAACAGATCCACTACAGCTTTGTATGTTGCAGATCCACTACAGCTTTGTATGTTGCAGATCCACTACAGCTTTGTATGTTGCAGATCCACTACAGCTTTGTATGTTGCAGATCCACTACAGCTTTGCCTATGCTCTATTGGATGAATTGCCACTGTGAATCGCTTAACCAAGTGGAAAAATGTGCCGTTGCTGCAAGATCTCAATTACTGAAAAGCACATTGCATTGGATGTAAACTAACTCAACTGGAAAAATTGTTTTGTTTTTTGCAATTGCAAAGATAGGGCTGGGCAATGTGGCAAAAAAAATTATCATGATAACATTTTTCATATCATTCAATAACAATAAGTATCATGATACATTTCAGATCTTTATTTCTTTAAAGTTTAAAGGCAGATATTTTGCTCCTAAGTTAAAGTTTGACAAACATTTTTTAATTCTTTAATCTCTTCCAGTCATTTTACCTTAAAAAAAAAAGAAGAAATATATATATATATATATATATATATATATATATATATATATATATATATGTGTGTGTGTGTTCTAATAAGTGATATTTTTTCAAATTATGAAACAGGTTTGTGTTACCTGAATTTGAGGATACCTATCTTCAGCAAAGTTTGCAGTTTTAATAATATCAACAAAAAAAAAAAAAATCTCTTAGAAATGCACATTTGACAGTTGTTTCAGTTATCAGTTGAAGTAGCTTGGGTTAGTGAAAAGTGAAAAAAGTGAAAAGTCGTGACATTTGCCACTCAGAATTGGTGCTCTGCATTTAACCCATGCAAGTGCACACACACAGCAGTGAGTAGGGAACACACACACACCCAGAGTAGTGGGTAGCTATTCGCTCTAGTGCCAGGGAACACTTGCTCAAGGGCACTTCAGCAATAGGTATTGATGGTGGAAAAGAGCGCTGTTCATTCACTCCCCCCACTTACAACTCCTGCCGGCACTGAGACTCAAACCTGTGACTTTCGGGCTACAACTCTGACTATCTTACCATTAGGCCACAGCTGCCTCTAAACAGTGTAGTCAAATTATAACAACCTTATTTTCATATCATGATATATCATGGCCAAAAATATTGGTACCCTTGGTAAATCTGATCAAAGGCTGTGAAAATTGATCTGAAATTGATCATTTTGATCTTTTGTTAAAAAAAATGACAAAAATGTATCCTTTCATTGGATAATAAAAATTTAAAATGGGGGGAATATCAGTATGAAATAATGTTTTTTCTTAAATACTCGTTGGAAACAATTATTGGCACACCTAGAAATTCTTATGAGTAAAATATCTCCAAAGTATATTACCATTCATATTCACAATTTTGAGCACTCCAGCGTGATTATAAACATGAATGTAACAAATTAAAACTTCCTAATTATGGGAAGAAGGAGGCGGGAACCGGCGGACAATCAAATACAACTTTAATAATAAAAATAAAGACAAAACAGCACGTCAGCCCCTCAAGGACAACTGAACAAACAAAACAAAACAAAACAAAGCCCAAATTCCCTTAATCATCCATCAAAATGAGAAAAACCAAAGAACATATTTCTGGTATGCAGCAAAAGATAATTGAGCTCCACAAATTAGTGAAGTGGCTTTAAGAAAAGAGCTAGAGCAGTGAAAATTCCCATTTCCACCATCAGGGCAATAATTAAGAATTTCCAGTCATCTTAAAATGTTATGAAACTGCCTGGAAGAGGACGTGTGCCTATATCATCCTAATGCATGGTGACGAGGAGAGTTTGAGTGGCTAAAGACTTTCCAAGGATCACAGCTGGACAATTCCAGAAAATAGTTGAGTCTCAGGTTCAGAAATCTTAAAAAAAAAATTGTCAAACAGCACCTACATCACCACATGTTGTTTGGGAGGGCTTCAAGAAAAGTTATCCTAGCTCATCCAAAAATTACTGCAGCATATTCAGTTATCAGACATGACTGGAACTTCAAATGGGACTTCTATGGTGAGATGAGAAAAAGAATGAGATTTTTAGCACCAAACACTCAAGATGGGTTTGGTGAACACAGAGATAAAAAGTACCCCATGTGTACAACAAAATATACTGATGTATTTTTTATGTTGTGGGCTTATATTTCTGGTGGAGGTCCTGGACATCTTGTTTAGACACATGGCAACTTTGATTTTATCAAATACCAGTTACTGACTCTGTTAGAAATCTTATAATGGGCCATGTTTAGTTCTTCCGACCGTACAGTAATCCAAACACAATCCTCAAAACAACAAAGAAATGGGTCACTGAGCACAAAACCAAGCTTCTGCTATAGCCGTTCCAGTCCTCTGACCTTAACCCTACAGAAAATGAGAGGAGTGAACTGAAAAGGAGAAGCACCAACCTGGTTCTGGAGTGATTCTGGATGAAGGAATGGTCTCTGATCTCTTGTGAGGTGTTCTCTAACCTCATCAGGCATTATAGGAGAAAATGTAGACCTGTTAATCTAGTAAATGGAGGTTTTAAAAAGTATTGAATAAAAGGGTGCCAATAATTGTGGCCAACAAGAGGAAAACATTTATTTCAATATGATATTTCCCCCCATTTTAAATTCTTATTATCCAGTGAAAGGATACGTTTTTGTTATTTTATTTTTTTTTAAATAAAAGATCAAAAGGATTAAAGGGATAGTTCACCCAAAAATTAAAATGATGTCATGTCATTCCAAACCCGTGAGACCTCCTTTTGTCTTCAGAACACAGCTTAAGATATTTTAGATTTAGTCCGAGAGCTCTCAGTCCCTCCATTAAAACTGTGTGTACGGTCTAACTGTCCATGTCCAGAAAGATAAGAAAAACATCTTCAAAGTAGTCCATGTGACATCACAGGGTCAGTTAGACTTTTTTGAAGTGTCGAAAATACATTTTGGTCCAAAAATGGCAAAAACTACGACTTTATTCAGCATTGTCTTCTCTTCAGTGTCTGTTGTGAGAGAGAGTTCAAAACAGAACAAGTTTGTGATATCCGGAGCCGTTTAAACGATTCAGTTTGATTTGGTGAACTGGTTCAAAAAGATCTGGTTACATCAAATGATTCGTTCGCGAACCGGATATCACAAACTGCTTTGTTTTGGACTCTCTCACAACAGACACTGAAGAGAAGACAATGCTGAATAAAGTCGTAGTTTGTGCAATTTTTGGACCAAAATGTATTTTCGATGCTTCAAAAAATTCTAACTGACCCTCTGATGTCACATGGACTATTCTCATGATGTTTTTCTTACCTTTCTGGACCTGGACAATAGACCGTACACACAGTTTCAATGGAGGGACTGAGAGTTCTCGGACTAAATCTAAAATATCTTATACTGTGTTCCAAAGCTAAACGGAGGTCTCACGGGTTTGGAACGACATGAGGGTGAGTTACTAATGACATAATTTAGATTTTTGTGTGAACTATCCCTTTAACAATGCAGATGAATTTTCACAGCCTTCTTTGATCATATGTACCAAGAAGGGCGATATTTTTGGCCATGACTGTATTATTATTATTATTATTTTATATATAACCATTGGTCTTCCTTTGTAACATACATTTATATCATGATAACCAGTTAAAGTCTCAATTCCTTAGTAAAACTGTATCTATATGGTTTTAAGGTATTTGTATGAAAACATGTAAATACATTTCTTTTAAATTCACAAACACTATAGCTTAATCTAAAAAATACTGTAATTATATTCCATTACTCCTTGAATACGTCTACATTAATAATAATTAAATTCGATATGTCCCACATTTTTACAAGATTCAATAATGCAGTAATTGTTACTACAGTAAACCCATGGTAAATGATAGCAATTTGTAGATTGAAAAGCCTTCCGAGTGTATCGTAGAGCACAGTGTTTCTCCTGTTTGTTAGCGATCTTTCATCTCCCATAAACTAATTTAAATCACTAGCCATTTTAGTTATTCGCTTAATTCAACTGACTTACAATGGACCTCAGAGTGTCGCGTAACCGAGACTCATCAGCAAGTGAACGCATCTGCACTAGTAAACTCATGCTGCGCTGCCATTAGAACTTAGAGCCGAGTGGATAAACAGTCCATTTGGTGTTGTTCAAATGATTTGTTCCACTTTTTAAACATAAACTTTATATTGAACATTTATCGAACTCTTGATATCGATTTATTGAGGAAAATTAAATTGCGATAATTATCGTTTTATCGCCCAGCTCTAAGCAAAAGTAATTTTGAAAGTCCACTGAAAACATCATCTTACATATTTCCTTTTTTTTCATAGACAAAATATATTACAAGTTACAAGTTATTTCTCAATATGCTTGAGCAAAATAATTTCTATTTTTCCATAAGTTTTCCCTATGTGTGACAAACATTTTGTGTATATGCAAGCCTGTGAGAAGGCATTGCCATCTGAAGGTTATTACAGGTGGCAAAAGCACTACTTTTAAATCAACACCTACCATGCTGTTTTTTAATTGATTCTCTGATAAATTAGATAGCATAAGTTAAGTCATCGCATGCCACTGGTATTCAGAGTGTAAGACTATTAGTCTAGTAGCCAGCCCATAGAGCTCCATTATGAACCCGGAAATGTTGAGTACACCAAAGTTTTATTGCAGAGATGTGAAGTGTGGGTCCTCAGCATACAGAAACTGCCGGATGCTAATTTGCATATGTTGAGCAATTTGGATAATTAGCATAATTAGCATTATTAGCTTAATTGTCCATTTTGGCCACATATTTTGCAGTGTATGGCCAATTTCTACAATGTGTGAGTGATTTTAGAGGTTTTAGAGGATTTCTGGCTTTTCCAGACTTCAAAATGGTAATTCTAGAACAAATTTGGATAAATTTAGACACATTTCTTATTAATTTCGGACAAATTTTTGGCCATTTTCATAGTAAACAATATTCTCACATTTCAGAATCACAAGAACTCTTGCTCTTTGATGTGAATGTTGATAACCTCAATTTGTTTACATTTCTTGAGGTCCAGTCATGTTTTTTATGCAAATAAGCTGTTGTACTTATAATAAGTATGTTGTAAAGCAAGAGAGCAAATTCAACTTGCAAATATTTTTATATTCTTATATCGCCTTAATATTCGTACAAAAGACAGTTATTATTTTAATGACTTGATTTAATGTTGACATAATGTTAAAATTACTTATGTTTTCACATTAAGATAAAAGGTGGACAGAGTTAAAATGACAGTATTGTTCAGTACATTGTGAATTTCTATTCAGATCAATTTTGTGGGTGAATTTGGTGTTCTAAAATTAGTTACCATAAATGTAAAATTTTTGTATTCTTCTTTTTTTTAAATTCTGACTTCTTTTGATTTGATCAGGAAAGGTTTAAAAACAGTTGATATTCAGTGTTATTGCTGCTTTCTCAAGTTGTTGTGGAGTATTAATTTAACCATTCGGATCTAGGGTTAAGTACTTTCAAAACAAAGAGAGACGTTTGATTAGATCGAAATGTCGGGAAAGAAGCATCTGTTTGCACCATGCAGTGGCAAAGATAGTGACTTTAAAATATCTGGGTCCAAAGGAATTGCTACTCTGCTAAATAAGAGCGAGGAGCTCGGAGACACAGTCATACATGAGACTTTATCAAACATTATTGCTACTGATGGTGCTTCATCAGCTTCGGTGCTATGTCACAAATCTTGCTACAGCTCATATACTTCTCGTTCTAGAAATGTGAGCAAACGCAAGTCAGACTCATTTCAGAGTCAGCCCGGAAAGCGAATCATTCGTTCTCAATTCTCTGCCTTTGAGTATTCAAAACAGTGCTTGTTCTGTGGTCTTATTTGTGAAGAAAAAGACTCTAAAAATCCTAACAGGTGGAATCCAGATAAAAAATGTAAGACTTTAGATAGGTCAGGCCTTCCATCCTTCAAAGATGTGATTCTGTCTAAATGTGATGAACGGCAGGATGATTGGGAAGAAGTTGTGAAGCTACGGGTGAATGGCATCATGGACCTACCTGCAGCTGATGCTCAGTATCACTCCAAGTGTTACAATACTAGCAGTTGCACTTGAGTCAATAGGTACCTTCCTGAAAGCAAACCAGTTGACAGCTGCCTAGCTTCGGTCATAGACCACATGAGTGCAAACAAGTCAGTGACTTGGACTGTCTCCGAGTTACATGATGTTTTCGTAGCTAATTCTGGGAATTTGTGTCGGAAGCAAATGCTAGCCAACCTATGTGATTATTATGGTGATGCCCTTATTGTACTGAGAGTTGAAGGATGCCAGACGATTGTTGGCTTTAGGCAGTACATAGGTAAATCACTCAAATTAGTAGGACAAACTGGCCTCTTCAATGACGACGATGATGATGTCAACAAGGTTGTCAGAAAAGTCCGGGCAGAGGTCCAGAATATTCCATTACCTCGTGAATACGACCTTGGCAGCTTTACGCATGAAAGGGTCATTCAAGATACAAGTCCAACTCTCCTAAGACTTATCTCCAGTCTTGTGTCCAGGGAAGAAACGGTGACCAAACCAGCACTCACACTTGCTCAATGCATCCAGCAGCACATCAGTAAAAGCTGGAATCAGACAACTTTGGGGCTAGCTGTAAAACTTCATCATAAGTATGGTAGTTCAGAACTGGTTCGGAACCTAAATGAGCATGGTCTTGTTGTAACATATGATGAGGTCCTCCGGTTCCAGAAGTCAGCTGCCAAATATGCCTCAGATGATGCAGATAAGTACCTGCGGGTATTAGGACTGGAGAGGTGCATTGGCCCTATTCACAGTTGGGGTGATAATTTTGATCTTGTAGTCTTCACACCCAATGGTTGCCGCACAACACATGCCATGGCCACTCAGTTTGTTCAAAATCCTGCAGGGATCCTGTTCCCTGGAGTGGCGACTCCAGACGGTGGGATTACATCGCTAAAAGTACCGCGTCTGACAAATCTCGTAGCTGAGAAATTCTGTCCGGTAGCTAACAGCAGTCTTGCCATTGAACGTTATACAGGCCCTAAGAAGCTGACTCCACCCGCTCTGAAAGAAATGCCAAGAACAGCTACTGTCCAAGAGAGCATCCAAGAGAGGGTTTCTAGAGCACAGAGGAGGGATGCTGCTTGGCTCTGTCAGCACCATTCTACTCCTCTTCCCCTGGACTGGTCGGCCTATAACGTTGTGCAAGATCGTCACAGTGATGAAGGTGTGTCTAAAAAGAAGACTATATGTGTCTTTGGACCATTGCTCGACTCACCTCCTGCTCATCCTGATACAGTGCTCCATACCATTACATACCTGGACACATCACTGAAGCGGCTTGGCATGAGCTACAGTCATATAACATTTGACATGCAGCTGTACAAGATTGCTTGCCAGATCAAATGGGGTGACCCACAGAGATGGGCATCAGTGGTGCTCAGCCCTGGAATGATGCACACCCTGATGTCATTCATTGGCTCAATTGGGGAGCTGATGAATTCAACAGGCCTTGAGGAGCTGGTAGGTTAATCATTTGGTGACTTGGCATCTATCTTCAATGGAAAGGCCTGGCCAAAGGCTATGCGAGCCTTCCGTATGGTTATGTATGCTCTTCTTCATGAATTCTTAAAGGAGGGAGAAAAGAGTCATCAGCAGATACTGGAATTCCTGGAAAAGGCAAGACAGCACCCAACAGGCCGATTATGGGTGGATTGCTTTATGACTCCAACCTTAATTGCGCACAGATTCTGGCGAGCAGAGAGGGAAGGTGACTGGCTGCTGCAACAACACTGCCTTGAAGAGATGCTACCCTATTTTTTTTGCTGCTGGTCATCACCACTATGCTAGATGGATCACTTGGCATTTACGTGAAATGCAGCACCTTCCTTCCATTGCAAAAGATGACCTTCTTGCTGGAAGTCATGTGTGCCGCCATTCAGATGGTGCACCTGCAGTGAGTGCCGATATGTTTGGGGAGCAGACATACATCAGGCAAGGGAAGGGAGCAGGGGGCATGAAGGGTATTTCAACCAACCCTGAGCAGGTTGCAGTTTGGATCCAATCATTTGGCATATGTTCACATCTCTCTCAGTCATTGGATGATATGTACAGTGATACAGTAGCATCAAAGAAGACTGTGTCCAACAGACACAAAGAGGAGGGTGAAGCACGACGGGAGTTGGATGCTGAGGACCGCTCTAAAATTGTGAGGATGCTGTGGGAAAACACAAATCCACTCATGACAGAGAGCACTTTGCTCTACCACATCATAAATGGACAGGTGGCTGATGAAAAAGTGAATGTGCAAGATGCGCTGAATATTGGCCAGGCTATGTGTGAAAAGTTTTCTTCATCACTTCCGGGGGCATTTCATACACCCATCTCTAACAAGGTAGTCACTATGAAGTTCCAGAAAAAGGGAATAAAGGTCAGTGGGAAGGTTGTTTGTGACCTTGAGTCATTATTTGCACGACTGTTGGTGGTGGGAGGCCAGAGAAAAATGGAGCTCTCTTCTCTCTTCAAATATGAGCTTAGCCCAGTCCCCTTGTCTATCATTGATGACAATGGATGCCTCCGAAAGGGCAATAAGTCAGTGCTTGTCCAGCAGCTCGGAATTCCTGTCTGCAATCCCCAGCCACCAGATGTTGTCATTGTGGATGCATCCCAGTTCATTTATCACGTAGTTTGGCCATCATCTGGGACAGTGGCAGATCTTGCAGCCAGCATGGGACATCGGCTTAATTGTTACGACACCCAAACTTTTGTCATCTTTGACAGATATTTGCAGGTGTCTGCCAAGGACCATGAGAGACATAGAAGAGCAGGAGAGAGCTCCACCGAGTACAAGCTCTCATCGACTACACCTCTACCTAGTCGAGACAAAGTCTTGAAAAACAAGCACAACAAACAAAGGCACACGAACTCCTGTGTACTTTCAATTTAGGAAGTAAGATCATGATGGTCAGTAAAGCTGACAGCATTGACACTCATGATGAGGCCGATATATCACTTATATCTTACATGTTAGATGCTGTCAGACATGGGGCTTAAACTGTTCACATTCTCAGTGATGACACAGATGTATTTGTGTTTATGGTTTATTGGTGTTGGAAGGCTGGTATCACAACTAACCTACAGATGGAAAAATGGAATGGTACTGTTCTCAGCATAAATGCAACTGCAGAGAATCTGGGTGACCAATGTGGTTCCTTTCTGGCCATGCATGCTCTTTTGGGATGTGATACCACCTCATATCCTGTCGGGAAGGGGAAGGTGTCTGCACTCAAGGCCATGAGAGTCGTACCTGGTAAGCTTCTCCACTGTATTGGAGAGGCAGAAGCCCCAGATTTACAGATCACAAAAGCAACAGGGGCTTTCTTTCTGGCTCTGTACAATCAGAGGAACTGTGTAACCTTGGATGGAGCCTGGTATGAAATTTACCGAAAGCGCAAAAGGCCCCCAGCACTGAAGGCACTACCTCCTACAGAGCGCAATATGCGCCTTCATGGAAGACGTGCCCACCTACAGGTGCTGCTATGGAAAGCAGCAGACCAGCCTGATCCACCGGCTGTGGATATCACCTTGTTTGGATGGGACAAGAAGATGGGTCTAAAGGAAGGAGAGGAACTGATTATGCCCACCCAGGATTCAAATCCAGTTGCTCCTCCTGCTTTGTTAGATGTTGTCAGCTGTGGTTGCAAAGCCGTGTTGAAACCTTGCACATCAGCAAAGTGCAGCTGTGCAGCTGCAGGTCTGGCTTGTACCAGTTATTGTTCCTGCAAAGGCAATGATGGTATATGCTGCAACATATTTACACAACACCAAGAACACAAAGAGGGGGATGAAGGGTCTGGAGAAGATGATGACAGAACAGAAGAGGATAGTGAAGATGATGAAGCTGCCTTTTGTTAATTAATTGTAAGGCATAGCAGTTTGCCTGAAGGTGGTAGCCAGTGTGTGCTTTGTGTGTTGCGGAGGTGAGGTCCTCTTGGTTAGCCTTGCGGGCTGACCCGGATTGCCCAGACTCAGTTTTAACTCTTGCGTTTGGCGGAGTTTTAAACGGGGTCCTCGTTGTATCTTGCGATTTGCGGACCAACCTGGACATCCCTTCTGCCATTCTGGCATGGCCCTAGCGACTTGCAGGGCCTGTCTTGTATGGTATGTATATACTGAATATTTACATGTTTGGCGTGGTGTGGAGATGAAGCCCTCTTGGTTAGCTTTGCGTCTGGTGGGCTGACCGGGGTTGCCCAGACTCAGTTTTAACTCTTGTGTCTGGCGAAGTTTTAATTGGGACCCCGTTGGATCTTGCGACTTGCGGACCAACCTGGGCAGCCCTTCTACCATTCGGCCGTTACCCTAGCGACTTGCAGTGCTTGTCTTGTATGGCATGTATATAGTGTATATTTGTACATAGTTCGTTGATCACACATGGTGATGGGCTTAGGTGATGTCATCTCATTGGGTGTCTTAAAGAGCTACCCCATTAATATGTATCGTACAATTGCAGGATCCAACTTATGTCAAATACCCGCATTGCTTTTTCATCCAGAAATGCATAACATTCAGCCTAACAAAGGTTCATTGTTTATCCAAAAAGCAATTTTGAATCTTCAAAAGAGTCAAGAGGGGATTCAGCCTCTCTACACCCTGGAAACAATGCATCAACATTCACAAGAGCACTCATGATTCTGAAATGTTCGATTATTTTGTTTACCATGAAAATAGCCTAAAATGTTGTCCGTAATTAATAAAAAATGTCTAAATTTATCCAAATTTGTTATAGAGTTACCATTAAGTCTGTAAAAGCCAGAAATGAAATCAGCATCCTCTAAAACCTCTAAAACCACTCATATATTGTAGAAATTGGCCATTCAGTGCAAGATATGTGGTCAAAATGGACAATTAAGCTAAAAATGCTAACTATGCAAATTGCTCAACATATGCAAATTAGCATCCGGTAGTTTCCGTATGCTGGGGACCTATACTTCACATTTCTGCAATAAAACTTTGGTGTACTCAACATTTCCGGGTTCACCTAGTTGGCTACTAGACTATATTGCTATTGAAGTGGATCGAGCTAAAGGCTATGTGTTCATCTGTCTCTTTTTCTTTTTGACTGGATTTTAATTTTTTTTCTTGACTTAAGCAACACTGCAGTAAATCTGTGGCACCTTAAATGCTGAAGCCAACGGATACCCCTCACACCCTGTGAAATATGAAGTTGGGTCTCAGTAGCCCATGTCCTTCTGAGGAGTCTTGTGATGCCCTTGTCACAACGGAACAGACAAATGGTCAGGCTCAAATAACAGCACACTGCCGCTGTCAGTTCCACAGAGACATGTAAACAATATTTTGATGAAACTAAATTAAGCGTGTAAACGTTTCTCTCCAGAACCGCAGCAGACCAACATGCTGTCTACCTGTCAATGCAGTAGCCTAAATTTCTCATTTCTTTTGCTTTGTCTATAACTTTTGAATAATGTAGACAGAGTATGTGAAGCAGTGAACATAATGTATGTAAAAACTGTGCCAATTTGGATCTTAAAAAATGAAGTAAAAACATAGTGTTTATGAATCTAAAATATGAACATAAAATAGTGTTTATAATTTAATGCATGTTTTTCTTTAATGGATTTTTTTAATTATATGGATTCAATTTAAATTTTAGCTAGCTTTTTTTTTTACTGTAACATGCTGATGTTTATCTTTTTTAAAGTATAGCACCACATTATTAAAAAAGCTCAATATATTTTGTATAATTACATCCTATTTAAATATAAAAGACTTAAATCATCCTCACAAAAATGATAAATGTTGTCTTCATTTACTCATTATTATACCATTCCAAACCTGTATGACTTTATTTCTTATGTAGAACACAAAAGAAGATATTTTGAAGAACGATCTAAAAAAAAGAAACAAAAAAGCTCATTGACTTTGATTGTATGGACAATAAAACATTTGTTGAGATAGAAAGGAAGTCATAAAGTTTTGGAATCACAATAAGGCATGTGTAGATAAGGTAAAGACATTGACCGCTTAACTACAATGATTACAATAAGTTATTATAAACAATAAACTTCAGATATTGATATACATTAAAACTTTGAGATAAAGTCAGAAATTGGTGTTCAATAATTTAATGTTCAACAAAACACCCTCTTTATTGCATAGCTGCAATAACATTTGATATTGCTATTATATACAATTTTAATTATATTCAATGCAATGTTTCCAAGTGATGTCATTTTCTTCAGCTATAAGGAAGATATTTAAGTTCTTCAAAGAACAGTTTTTTTTCACCAAAATTGAACCTCAATCTCAATTTCAGATTTATCTTAAAAAAGAAAACATTGCAGCAAATTATCTTTTTGCAAAAGTCTGTTAATAACCTGTTCCTAATTGATCAAAACAAAGATCGGTTCAAAGCATCAATGGTTTCCATTGTTGGTGAAGAAAAGCTGAAAGAAATGGGAAGCAATAAAATCACCAAAGGGCTCAGATTTCTTCCTCTTTATTCATATCTGCCTCTAAAGCAATTATCCATTTAGTTTGCTAATTTAGCTTTTCCTTTACGTCTAGCATGAAGCAGGGAAAATGTAAGACCTCAAACGGAGAAAAAAGATATCTTATCAGAATACATCAGCCTGCCATCATAACTGTAAGTGATGGTTATTACGCTAAGGGTCATTTCACTGTTTATGCTATTTCAGAATATTGTTAAGGGGCTCGTATTTTACTTGTGACAAAACATGAGTCTGTATCTTTTCAGCAGAATTTTAAAGTAAATAAATGGGGCCCTACCATAGCACTCCCCTACTGAGAGCAGCTACGATTGCCCCATCACTCTTTATTATTTCTCTAGTTCACTCCATGCTTTTATGCACTTTATTAAAAGATGTAAAGTTAAGTCTCTTTTATATAAAATATATACAAACTTTACTTTATTAAACCACAAGCTAGTTTTACTGTTTGACAAGAAAATAAGTTTAAGTGGAAAAAGTTCCATTACTCAGCTCAGTCCAGAAGGCATTTAAAATGTCACTGTATCTGACTAAAGATATCCTTAACAGCATCAATGCATCAACAGAGGCTGGACAGTTGGGCTAATGTAGGTCTAATGCAGCAAGCGGGAGCATGTTTTTATTACAGCACAGCCCAGTGTTTGTGCAATTTCTCGATTTTCTAAAGCCCACGTTGACAGGCCCACTCTATGAGCCAAGCCCCAGCAGATGTCCAAACATCGGTTAGTGTACCCAGCAGGACCTGTGCACACGGCAAAAAAACAACAAAACATGGTGACCAAAGCAGAATTACTCAAATGGAATAGCCAATCACACATCTAGGAAACAGAGAGTTTAACGTAATGGTGTTGTTTAAAGATGTTATATGATGCGCTTAAATTTTTTCCTTTCTCTTTGGAGAGTTACAAGCTCTTGGTGCATAAAGAAGATCGGTGAAGTTGCAAAGACTAAAGTTTCAAATACAAAGAGATATTCTTATTTAAAGTTAAGACTCCTTCACATCCATCTAAAACGGCTCATTCTAACATGCTCCCACATCTCTACGTCTCTATGTGGAAAGATTTGCATAACACCGCCCAGATGTTCACGCAAAGAAAGAAGATTCTTGTTGCCGCCGCTTCCATGTCATATAGACTGTTTCATTGTGAAAACAAAACCACTTTGGCCATCCAAAAGAGGATGATATCCACTTCATCATGCCTGGAGCTGATCCGTGCTGGTCGCTGAGGAAATACATCAACTTTACACTGTGGATCGCAGGATCGGCTTTCACCGTGGACGACCCGCAGCCAGGGGTCATCAAATGTGGTTGCCACAAGCCCAGCGGACATTTCTTTGTAGAATCTCAAGCCCGTCCACTTCTGCTCACTCAAGCCGGCCGCAGCTCACTCTAGGCCTCCAGCATCCGCTCACTCAAGGTTGCAGTGTGTGACGCTGTTTCTTTGAGAATGCGAAACTACTTTGTTTGGCCTTCCAAAAGAAGACACAAGTAGAAATCATGTTTATATTGCATTTATAATGGGTTTTATGTTTATGTCTAGTTGCTCCGGCTGGACAGGGCATCACAATATGTAAAGGGGGTAACATCTCCATCACACGCTTGAAGTATTCGACCAATCACAACGCACTGGATAGCATGCCAATCAGAGCACACCTCGGTTTTCGAACTGATGAGGGCCAAAGAGGAGAAACAGTAATGTACAGTATGTGGAATTTATATATATATATATATATATATATATATATATATATATATATATATATATATATATATATATATATATATATATATATATATATTTTTTTTTTTTTTTTTTTTTTATCTTAACCGCATAAACACATTTCATTACACCAAATAATTTTATTTTTAGCAGCATCATATGATCCCTTTAACAGTTATAAACAAAGCAGACCATCTTCTGCCCAGTGTAAACCTGAGTGCACGCATTTATGTGACTTTCTCTGCAGGAAGCGTTGTGATGAATCACTTGACTTCTGACTGAGTGAGAGAAATGAGTGAGGGAAGTACATGTGTGTAGGTTTCAGAGCCATTCAACCAAAGTAAATGTATATCTTTTATACATTTCGATATTACTCTCACAATTTAAAAAATATTTTATTTTAATATATTATTATATTTAAAAATGTTATTTATTCCTGTGATGGCAAAGCTGAATTTTCAGAAGTCATAACTGCAGTCTTCAGGGTCACATGATTCTTCTTGACTGATCATTCTAATATTTAAATGTTTAATAGTTATATCTAAAATTTGCTTTTTAATTTGAATTTGCTTTTCTCTGTGCTTTTAATCCTGTCTGTCTCCTAATGTAGAATTTGAGGAAATGATCCAATAAAACAGGATCATCTGTCTAAGAGCAAGACTGCTATGAGCAAATCAATATGATACTGTATACTTCAGCGCCAACTCACATCAGTATGAGTCAGTATCCAGCAAAGTAAATATATTTTTAATTATGATATACTAACATTTACTTGTATTATAATATTGATATAATGAAGTTATACAGTGGCTTTTAATTAATGCTCCTTTCCTGCAAAAAAAAAAAAAAAAAAGAATCTTCATTTAAACCTCTTCAAAACAAAAAAATAAAATTAAAACACGACTGTAAAATATGATGTCAGTGTGGTTTTAAGTTGTATGTCATCTAGTCCAGCAGGTCTCGTCATCCTATGGTCAACGGTTTTTAACATTTTGTTTATGTGAAAAAGGAAATAATGATAGTAGGGTGGAAGGCACAAGTTAACATAAACAGTCTGATTTTCAAACTCCCTCTGTAAGTTCATCTTCTTCTTTGATGAAGTCCTAGTCAAACTTAATTATGGCATAAATGTACTGATTGTTTCTTAAAGCAGAAGTTTCCGTTGAGGAGGGAAACTATATATCAAAACCAGAAATTTTCACTCTTCATAATCAATTTATGGTAATTGTCATATTGATGAAAAGACAGTTATGAAATCTGCTTTTGTAAATGTCAGGTTTTCATTTCAGGACAACCCATTGCACAGTCTTTCATGTCATGGTTCTCTATTATTTGTTTTTCCACTCCCTGATTGGTATCTCGGCACAGTACGATAATGCTTTTGTTTGTTTGGGCCTCCGCTGAGGATGAGAAGCTCGTCTGAATCAGTCGTTGTTTGTTTAGTCGCTAGCAACCCTCCATATTTTGGTTTATAACTGAACTTTGCAACATGAACTCTATGCATCAAAATGATGGTTGACTTGAGCAAACCAAAAACAGATCTGAAACAAATTTATGAAACTTTTGTTTTCAGACTTGCTTTTTTAAAAAGCACAAAACTCATAATTGTAAAAGCTCCAGGTCATGATGTAAAAAAACAACAACAACACATTGGCAAATGTCTTGGTTACATTTGTAACCCTCATTCCCTGAAGGAGGGAATGGATACGTCACGTCGGTGACTGACGAATTGGGATTTTGCTTTGAGAGACCAGTCTACTTCGAGTGTAACTAAATGAGCCAATGCACATTGGCATGCAATGATTGCATCCAGCTGCCGCTGATCACAGCGTGAGTATAAAAAGGTTAGCAGGTGCAACTGATAGCAGGATTTTGCTGAGGAGCAGAGCCGGTGACCCGGCCGCTCAGTGGTGGTGCAGCAGCCGTGGTGACTGAACGTGATGTCTCTGTTCCATCCTTCAGGAAGCGAGACTTTCCCTTTCAATCAGTCACTCTTGATGTAGCCATGTCTGGCTGTAGAGGTGATGGAGGAGCTCAACAGGGTCTACAGTACGGACACTCTGGAGCAGTTTTAGCAAGCCAGCACTTAAATGGGGCCTCTCAGTCTCTCTACCCATTTTAGATGAGAACACAGGAGGATACTGACTCCATAGAAGGCTATAGAATCTAGCGAACATGTTGGTGGTTTCCCAGCATGCAGCTCTACAAATATCTGTCAGTGAGGCATCATGAGCCAGCGCTCACGAGGATGAAACACTTCTAGTAGAGTGAGCTTCCAACCTGAGTGGACAGGGCACACCCTGTGCCTGATAAGCCAGGGTGATGGCATCCACTATCCAGTAGTCCATCCTCTGCTTAGAAATGGCATTCCCCTTCTGCCAGCCACCGTAACAGACAAAGAGATGGTCTAGTGTTTTAAGCACCAGACACAGGTCCCAAGAGCGTATGTAGCAGGGCCAGGGAGGATTTAACCTTCTCGCCCACCTAAGGAACCTGATGACCAGGTCATGCTTCCATTCTGACTTCCCTTCCACGTGGTCATGGTTAGCAGCAATCGTAGAGACATAGACTTCAAGGGTGGAGGGAGTTAGCAGCAATCGTAGATACATAGACTTTAAGGGTGGAGGGAGACAGCCTTCGCTCCTACCCTTGCTGCAAAAAGGAAAGCATGACCCTGATCGGTAGTGATGGATTTTTTTTCCATCCCGCAGGTCCCGTTTAATGAAATTATTTGACCTGCCCCGCAAATAAAGTAAAATTTCTTTACCCGTCCCAACCCAACTCGCGGGATCAACTGGTTATGAGACGACCTTCACATTGGGGAAATCACACAAGTTATGTTGCTGCTTAGACCTTCGTATTGTAACCTTATCAAATAACCTAATAAAATATGAAAATATATATTCCAAATATTTAATATAGGCTATATGGAATTGCAGTCTAGTAATGGTTTGTTCGTGAATGAAACGTTTTTTTTTAACAAATCTTTTAGGTGAACGAATCCTTCTCGTTCACATAATCTATTGATTCATATTTCTCGTTCACTGAAATTCCTCCCTCCACAGCAGCGCGGCACCATTAGCAGCGTATGCGCAGCTCAATGAAGCGGGTAACTCTGTGAACTATTTCATCCTGTCAAAGAATTACTCAACCTCTAGCCAATAGCATTCGAGTATGAGATGTGACAGAGCATGTGATTTGTTGAATGTAGTGAACGAATGCCCCTTTCACTGAATGAGATGGAGAGATCTTCTCATTCGTGAAACGAAATGACTGAACTGGTACACGTCGTTCGTGAGCGAGCTGAATGAACTGATACATCTCGTTTGTGAATGAAATAAATGCGAGTATACCGGGTCAGTTGGCCATTTAGCATGTCAATCTCGATCAGCAGTCAGCAGATACAAAGCGCAGTTATATAGGTACTGTGCACATACACTTGTTTTCATATTTCGCATACAGAACATAAATCCACATTTAATCCCTGATTTATTAATGTGAATATATTATATATGAACTGTTTGACCAAACAATTAAAATGTTAATTATGCAAGAAAACCTAATGTTTATTTATTTGAACAACTTATTTAGACTATTTAATGCAATTATGCACACATTTTAACAAAGCCAAATCAGTTTTAGGCACAAGTAAATGTTCGTTGACTTAAGACGTAAAACATAAGACACACTTTTTTGCCACCTGCTGGCATATTTGTGTAATATGAAGAAATGGTCACTGAATGAATCAGTGAATGACTCTGAATTAATCATTTTGTTGAACGAACTGAAAATGAACAAATCTCTTGAAATAATCAAAATTTCCACGACTAAATTGCATGCAAATTGATTTTTAAATTTAGTTTTTTAATGACCCGTGCATCACTGCTGATCGGACACCTCCGGGGGTCTCCGAGAAGGCTCACTGGGGGAAATGCTTAATTGGGCAGCATGAGTGTAGTAGAACAACTGGCAATGAGAGGTTTCTGGAGAAGCAAACAGGTCTACATGAGTGGCTCTAAAATGTCTCCAAATCTCCTGGACCAACTGGGGATGGAGTCTCCATTCTCCTGGGAGCGTAGCTTGTGACAACTCATCAGCCATATGGTTGAGCATACCCGGAATGCGAATGGCAGGAGTGACCACAGAACCTTCTGACTCAAGCTGTGAGCTGCGACATGCGTTGGGAGCATAGACCACCTTGTCGGTTGATGTACGCAATGGTCACAGTGTTGTCCATTCGGACCCCTAACACTATGTGCCCATTGTACGTTGCCCCCCAGCCAGTGGTGGAGGCATCCATGTAAACCACAGTGTGCCTGGAGAACTGTTCTAGGGGCACTTTGTCCCAAAGGATTGGGAGGTTGGTGTAACTTGGACCCAATGAGTGCCACGCTGCCATGCCTACCTCAGGACTCAGCCATAAAGCCAGTGCTGAAGCAGTCTCATATGAAGAAGCCCCAGTGGTGTAACTGCCATATGCCCCAGGAGCCAAGCAGTTCAGCTCATGTGCACAGTGTTCCTCTGTGAGGCATGCTGTATGTTTGACTGAATCCAACTCCATACTGAGAAAAGATATCCTCTGCATCAGGGAGAGTTTGCTCTTTTCCCAATTGACCCGAAGACCCAACTAGCTGAGGTGCTGGAGCACGTCATTGTCAATCGTCAAGATAATTGAGGATGTGAACACCCTGCTCTCTGAGAGGAACAAGAGCCCCCTCCGTGACTTTCATGAAGACATGGGGAGACCGGGACAGCCTGAAGCGCAGGACCTTGTACTGGTATGCATGTCCTTCAAATGTGAACCTCAGAAATAGTCTGTGGTGTGGAAGGATCAACACATAAAGGTACACATCCTTTAGGTTGATCGCTGCAAACCAATATTGGGGACGGATGCAACCGAAGATGCGTTTCTGTGTCAACATCTTGAAAGGTAACCAGTGAAGGGCATTGTTCAAGACAGGTCCAAAATTGGTCGTAGCCCAGCACCTTTCTTGGGTACAATGAAGTAAGGTCTGTAAAGCCCTGTATTCATATTGGCTGGAGGGACTGGCTCTATTGCATTCTTCACCAGTAGGACTGTGATCTCTGCATGCAACACAGGAGCATCTGCAGCCTTCAATGTCATGAAACAGATGCTACCAAACTTGGGGGGATGCGGTGCAAACTTAATTGCATAGCCAAAACTGATTGGCCGCAGAAACCAGCGAGATGGGCTGGGTTGCACTAGCCAGGCACCCAGATACCGTGGAAGTGAAACCAAAGGAACCAGCCGTACCTGCAGTGGGGCAGCGAGATGGAACTCAGGGCAACTTGCCCTTCTGCTTACCGCCAGGTTTGACGGGGGGTTGGCAAGCTCCTCAGCAAAAAGCTTGTATGTGTTGCACCGGCTGCCTTTTTATACTCATGCTGAGATCAACAGCAGCTGGGTGCAATCATCGCATGCCAGTGTGCATTGGCTCCTTAAGTTACACTCGAAGTAGATTGGTCTCTCGAAGCTAGATCCCAATTTGTCTTGTCACTGACGTGACGTTGAGAGTGACCGACTGTAAGGGAACTAGTTTTACCTTAAATATCTACACATATTATTGTTACTAGCATCATAGATTATAGTCAATTCAGAGAGAAGTGTAGGTGTAATCACGGCTTTAGGGGCCCGAGGCCATGCCATTGTATCCCCAACAAGTCATCAGGATCAAATTGCTGTCCACTGAGGGGATTGAGAAAGGATTGAGCGCTAACCATCATGGCTTCCCTATAAACATGCAATCACACTGACACAGAGCCTATTGTGTTATGCCGTAGAGAAAGAATGGACAATAGGGAAATGTTGGATGGAGAGAGGGATTGAAAGAAAGCGAGAGTGGAAAAGAGCTAAAAAAAGACACTATAAAGGAAGAAAGTGAGAGAGCAACTGAGACAGAGAGGTAAAGGGAGCTCTGTGTGGATGGATAGGCCTGCAGGCCGTAGGGAGCGGTGTAACAGCCTCTCGCTCTCAGGTGTCCAGTCGATAACTGATGCATTAGTCTAGAGCTCTGTGCCGGTTTTGGGTTTAAACACACATTTTCTTAATACAACATGACCCCATTTCCCTCTCTCATTAATCATGAAGCACAGTTAGACTGGCCCCCCTGGTCTCTGACAAAGGGGGCAAACCTACTGTTGAACCCTTCTCACACTGCTCACGTTGACTCTAATGTGCCTGTTGACTGATTATAACTGTTGTTTGTTCACAGTGTAACTTAAAGTTAAAGGGATACTCCTCCTGAAAATGAAAATCCTCTCATAATTTACTTACCCTTATGCCATCCCTAAGGTATATAACTTTCTTTCTTTCACAAACTAAAGTTTTTAGAAAAATAATCCACCTCTGTGAGTCCATATAATGACTTAGTCCCTCAAAGCTGATGCTTTAAAAACCATGCAAAATGAACACCACAGTAATCCATATACTGAAAAAAAAACAATGACCTTGAAACAGTTTTCATTTAGAAATTTATTGCGAATATCATGAATAATCATGAGGAAATGGCAATTAACACACTGAAATAAATCTTTGTAATCTTTACTAAATCCATTTTTTACAGTGTTTGACCACAGTTGATTAATTTATGTCTTCAGAAGCAAAATGATAGCTGTGTGAGGAAAAAAAATACTATTTTGAACTTTTTCAACTATAAACCATTGTTTCCAGCCACGAGGGTGTGTAAATGATGAAAGTATTTTAGGTGGAGTATTCCTTTAAACTATGTTAAACTATGCATTCATTTATTTGTTGATTTGTGGCCTCAATAGAAAACATATATACTTTTAATTTTTTATTTTTTTTGTATTCCCTGTTAAGCCTAAACCTGGACATCCTTGAACCTGAAGGGCTTCTGTACAGCATTACGACTAATATACGGTTTCCGAAGCAATTGGTTTCAGCATCTCTTAAAGGTACAAAGTCTTAAAAGCCATCTGCCTCATACACAATTTCCTGTGGTTTGTAAACGTTTCATGAAGTTTTGTCTACTGACATCTATGACACATGCACATAGCTATAAGACACACGTGAGGGGGGATTTTCTCATTATATTTCAGGTCAGAATTTGTCATCAGCTCATGGATCCTAGTTGTTTGCTGTTTGCAGTTGGTGTATTTCCAGCCACCCACACAAGCTTGTCCATTCTCTTACCCAGCAGCCCTCAATCCTTCGGTAGTCACATGTGTCAGATATTCCGCTCTGACTAAACATTTCTGCTCCCATTGGTATACACAGTTTGAATTCCTCAATTCATCTTATAAACTTGTTTGTGAAAGTAAACACTGTGCCTTACGGATACAGGTCATGATCATTATCCATAATTTCAACAAAATGGTACTAGGCAGATCTTCAGAACAGCGAGTAAAATATATTCCGCTAATTAGTAAAATTAAAAATAAAAGTCAAAACATTTTAATGATAGTGAGTGCTTATGTTACTAATTACGAAAGTCTCACTTTTGGTAATTCTGGAATATTTTTCCCAAAATAACAATGCCAAAACCATTAAAAAAATTAATGTATGACATCAGTCAAAAGTTTGGAAAACTTGGTAACTTAATGAATGTCTGTAAAAAAAAAATCACAAATATATGTATAAATGAATACATTTAATGATAAATAAATTTCCTATAAAATTAATGATTAATAATAGTAATAATAATAATAATATATTTCAAAATGTATGTATTTCAGGTAGAGTATGCAAAATCAAGGCAAAAGTTGGCTTCTTTACAGAATAAAATGAGAGTTTGTTTTTTACATTTTTGGTCATTGCATAATTCCAGTTGTGTATTTTAACTACAAAAGTCAACATTAGAACTGGGTAAAAAAAAAGTTGAGGGTTTATCAAAGTTGTCTTAAGACAAGAACGGGTATTGTTTTGGTTTTTGATTAAAGGTTTTGATCCACTTTAAATATTGACTGCTGTATGTTATATTTTCCAACGTTGTAATAATACTGAGCAAGTGAGTCTATATTTTGATTAACTTTTTTTTCTTTATATTAACTACTCAGCTTTTGTTTTTGAATTTGTGTATTGCATTTGTTACATACTTATATTTTTGATTCATAAACATTCAGATTTTTTGATTCTTAATTTTGAGATTCTTTATTTTTGGTTATACATTTATCATTGACTTAAATACAATACACAGGATTGAAATAGTCACTTAAACACATCAGTCTAATGAGCTGTCATTATTCCCACAGTATGGACTGATGAGAGACTGTGACCAGTACATCCATCTTGTGTTCTCAAAGACTAGAGAGCCGAACCTGGGTGAGGTCAATACTGACTTACTCTCTGTGGGTTAAAGCTGCCTCTGTGAATGACTAGCGGCAGCTCTATAAAGGCTTGTGAGATTGTGCAGGAAATAGAGGAAACTGGAGTCTGAGGGAGACTGGGTAACTGGGAGGAACCGGTCAGATTGGGTTTACTGGCCTGTCAGTCTGTCAGTGATACCCCCACTGCATCAGTCAGTCAGCACTGCGTATAGCACACACACACACACACACACACACAGGGCACACGTGCACAGCTTTAAAAATACCCTTTCGTAACAGATTTGCAGATTGCTGTAAAATGACGTTTTCTAGCAAGAAAACTTCGGAGAAATACAATCCAAAAGTGTGGCTGCATCGATGAGTGACAGGATGTTGCGGGAGAAGCAACACCATGTACACAGATACCTTCGGTGATACTGTGAATGTCTTCCAATATACACTCTCGCACACACACCCCCACAGCACACTCTCAGGGATGGTATTTCGATACACAGACTGGGCAGTATGGAGCGCTTTCTGTCTGTGTGGTTTCCTGTGAAAGCCTAGCAGCTGATTTTACCTTCAACCACAACAATAGGCCTGACACTAAATACTCCCAAACATACACACACAAACACACATACAGTGAAGATGAGATGGAGAGTGGGGGATCAGTTGTGTTACAACTCCAATAAATCAGACTGTTTGTCTAAATGTATAGCCGACCCTTCTTATGGACATTAAATCACATATTAAAAATTAAGACATCTGGTTAAGTAGTTCATAATTTTCTGTTAATCTGCCCTCTACCACCGTGTTCAATATTACACCTGGTGAAGTTCCATCATGGCTGTCTTCTGTCTACTCAGGGTCACTATCTGGCTGTGAACCTGATGGGCAGATCAATTTAGGCCTTGAGTTTCTATCGATATCAATCCCCTTGAAGCCTTTTACCATGTAAAGGCCACTTAAGCACAAGAGGCCCCATCAAGTTAACATAGATTCCCTCATCAATCGCCCTCTGGATGGATGGACAATGGGCTTAGCAGCTATTTTAAAAGTTGCAAAGCCCATGTGTTATGTCTGATGGCCAGAAGAAGAGGTAATAATGGCGGTATTTTAAGCATGGCACTATGTCAATAGTTGTAATCTTGCCCACACATGCATACACATGCACTTTAAATGTGCAATTTTATTTAGACCTAAAGGGGATAGTTCACCCAAAAATCCAAATTATGTCATTAATAACTCACCCTCATGTCGTTCCAAACCCGTGAGACCTCCGTTTATCTTCGGAACACAGTTTAAGATATTTTAGATTTAGTCAGAGAGCTCTCAGTCCCTCCATTGAAGCTAACTTATGTGTACGGTATACTGTCCATGTCCAGAAAGGTAAGAAAAACATCATCAAAGTAAGTCCATTTGACATCAGAGGGTCAGTTAGAATTTTTTGAAGCATCGAAAATACATTTTGGTCCAAAAATAGAAAAAACTACGACTTTATTCAGCATTGTCTTCTCTTCCGTGTCTGTTGTGAGAGAATTCAAAACACAGCAGTTTGTAATATCCGGTTCGCGAACAAATCATTCGATGTAACCAGATCTTTTTGAACCAGTTCACCAAATTGAACTGAATAATTTTAATGGTTCGCGGCTCCAATACGCATTAATCCACAAATGACTTAAGCTGTTAACTATTTTAACGTGGCTAACACTCCCTCTGAGTTAAAACAAACCAATATCCCGGAGTAATTCATTTACTCAAACAGTACACTGACTGAACTGTTGTGAAGAGAGAACTGAAGATGAACACCGAGCCGAGCCAGATAACGAACGAAAGATTGACTCTTTCACGAGTCAAGAACCGTTTCTGTCAGAACGTGTCCGATTCGAGAACCGAGGAGACGCGAACCATTTACAATGATTCAGTTCGATTTGGTGAACTGGTTCAAAAAGATCTGGTTACATCGAATGATTCGAATAATGCGAACCGGATATCACAAACTGCTTTGTTTTGAACTCTCTCACAACAGACACAGAAGAGAAGACAATGCTGAATAAAGCCATAGTCTTTGCTATTTTTGGACCAAAATTTATTTTCGATGCTTCAAAAAATTCTAACTGACCCTGTGATGTCACATGGACTACTTTGATGATGTTTTTCTTACCTTTCTGGACATGGACAGTATACCGTACACACAGTTTTAATGAAAGGACAGAAAGCTCTCGGACTAAATCTAAAATATCTTAAACTGTGTTGCGAAGATAAAAGGCGGTCTCACGGGTTTGGAACGACATGAGGGTGAGTTATTAATGACATAATTTCGATTTTTGGGTGAACTATCCCTTTAAGCTGAGCAAAAAATGTAAAAGTACTCTATACATACAGTTTTTGTAATTGTAATGTACGTTTTGTTCGAAGATTATTGTATTATCTGTTAACAATGTATCTTTGTACATGTTGTTAATATAATACTTAATAATATCTAATGTTGGTTTATTGGCACAATTTCCATTTTTTATACACATATCAACTATTTTCATGTATTTGATTTGTATGTTTTTAACAGCTGTACTAGACTGAAACCGTACCTCTGACCTCAGTGTTGTGTTTTCTCTGTAAGGCTATCTAGATTTGTTTACACATTGTGTCATGTGTACTTTGACTGAGAGGAGTCTGGCAAAGCAAAAACCTGCTTTATCTTGAAGATAACTGTATATTATTGTACTTCGATTAAGTGTGGATGATAGATGTTGATGCTGCTTTTTTGGCAATCTTTTAATCTATTCCTAGATTATTAAAATAGTCAACAGCTTGCATTACATCCCAATTCATCATTCTATCTCACAAAGTTATGCTTTCACCCCACATCTTCACGGAAGTCTCTGTTTTCCTTCTCTGCTGGAACTAGGACTATTCCTCTCGACCCCCATCCCTCTCCCATATACAGACTGTACCACTGCTTCATTTCTATTTTTCCTCTTGCTCTTTCTCTCTCTCGCTCTCCCTCTCTGCCTCCTCCCTTGGCGCTCACTTGGGCGGGCAGCCGAATTCCTGTGGGCTATCCGGTTACCGGTTGCCGTGGAAACCGGTGGGAAGGCAGCTCCATTAATCATTTAGAGCGCGCCCGAAGTGGAGGTCAGCCTGATTGCAGCGGATAGGGTATCATCCCTGTGTCCCACCAGGGACCTCCTTGATTTGAATTAAAAAAGATTAAGCTCACCCCCCCTCATGCACCCCTACCACCGTGGCCCACCATCATCATCGACCCAGCCGTATCATGTGACCATGCTCCAAGGAGCCACGCGGATTAAGAGATCGGAGCTGTGCGTTTGTTTTTTAGAGACTCGCTGAAACATTAGACGTGCACAGGTGTCTACAACAAGGAGCCCAGGAGCTTGTGTAAGAAATGGACAAAGACCATGTGCACCCCTCCTGGGCTTATCCTGCTATATTTTCTTCCTCTTTAACCTCCTTTTCTTATATTCTATCAGTTACTTGTTGCTGCTCTTTGTCAAACTGGAAGCAATAACTCAGTTTTACTCTCCCACTGACATTTTCCTCTCAAGCCTATGAAATGGTGCATTTGTTGCAAAACCTTTTTATATCTTAATAGGAATATGATTTTACGAGCGTGTAGGACAGCTGCTGCTAGCCAGTGAGAAGCAAGGCCAGACGTGTGCGTGGGCGAAGTCGCTGTGACATCTCTAGGGTCGCAGTCCACCAAAGTCTGAAGCCTGTCTGGCTGGCAAGGGTTCACCTAGATGAAATGTGAAGAGCAGTGAAATGACCAAAAGCGTTAGTCCATGTGATGTGGCCCTTGGGCCTCTGCTTGCCGGCCCCCTGTTCCCTAATGACGGCAGCATGAGTTTAGATTTACGGGACCTCTGTGGTAACGGCATGGACAGCTATGAATCATTTAGGCTATGAAATAGTGGCACAGCCAACTCCGCCGCAGTGGCTCCCAAAGGTGCCCGCCAAATTTATGGGTGCCTGTAGCACTTCAAAAACTTGCCATAACTTAAATCCAGACGATTTTATTGTTCCGTAGAAGCAGAAAGGTAGATACGAGGAAGGTGAGGGAGAAGATAGATGGGCTGGGGAAAAATTACAACCTCCTTCATGTTAGTCAATTAAAATTCCAATGACAGCCACTTTCAGGAGTTTGGGAATCTGCATTATGCGTACTGTAATAGAGCTTAAACTAATACTGATAGGTAATGATTTCAAGCTGTGCTGCTTTGATAAGTTGAGCGTTTTATCCTTGTATCCCAGTCGTATCGACCAGCCCAGGAGAGCGATGTCAGTAAAATAAGAGCTCCAATGAGATTATTATCGGCTCTCCCCATTAAAATTAATGATCTCGACACCTTGCTCGTCCAATTTACAAGGCGTTTGGCTAGTACGCTGCCTTGTTAATGTCCACTTTAATAAGTGTTTCGGTAGCACTTGCCTCACAGGGCTTGAACAGATGCTGGCCAGCAGGTCAAGCTGCTGTGAAGAGACAGAGTTCAGATCGGCGATGTGAACAATGTCTTTGTATTTCAGAGACTCAGATTTATGTGGACTTAGTAAGTGTACATTAGTAGCATTTGTAAAATTACTGTAACGGCAGTAGTGACAGAGCTTTTCTTCCGTATTGTGGCATACATCAAAGTGAAATGGATTATTGGATAAGAGAGCATGTAATGCAAGGACTTGGTTCCACTGGTTGATTGAATTGAGGCTAATCTGAATACAAGCTTGTAGTAATTGTAACAAAGAGGCGGGGTTAAATAATTGGAGGAATCCAGCATATGTTTCCACAGTTTCATTGGAAGATTGAGTTGGTTAAAAATTACAAATCTAATTCTAAAAACAGGAAAGGCATGCATGGATGACTTGTTCACAACAAGATCAATAACATGCATTTAGAAACGTTCATGGAGATCTAATGTTTATAGCAGTTCCTCCTTCATCTGTTTACACAAAAACACTCTTCTTCAGTATGGCATGCATTCATATGAAAAGCACTACCTTTCAGAAACCATAGCAGTGTTCTCACTCACACCAATTCTCTCCATGTGAACACTAGTATGCAAATTTGATCACATTCAATTCCGAACCTCGGGATGTTTAAAAATAGCCTCGCTTTAGTTAAGTGGTTTTGCATCCTAATGATGTTCAAATTACAAGTACAGTAGAAATACTATAAAACAGGGAGAGAAAGGCCAATGAGAATGTTTGTCTCTGCTGAGAACTGTGTCACTGTAGTTGACCACGTTCTTTTGTTCTATTAAAGAAATCCATATGAGCAGGAAAATCTTCTCCAGCCAGTGGAGGTGGCTGCTGAGAACATTAGCATGGAGTCTTGCCTGAAGAGGCCAGATCTACGGTAGAGTAACATTATCTGGGATGTAAATTCGATTGAAAATGGGTTTGAATCTTTGGTCCCTCTTTGTATTATATGGCTTCAGCTACTATGTTCTTATATTTAAATTAGTAATTTGAAGCAGTGCATTTATTGTGTACACACATGTTTTTGCATTGTACTTATATTTTAAAATTACCTGCATGTAATTACATCTGTAAATAATTTCTGTAATTACATTTCTAATTACACTGTTGACCTACCCTTACACCTTAACCCACCGTTAAACCTACACATACCACCAAACCTGCCCCTAAACTTACCTGTATCCCACCTCAATAGAAGCAAAACTGTTTGGTACACTGTACTTATTTATTTATTTTGATTAAGTATATAGTAGTTTAGGTCCCCTTATTTCAAGTGGGACTGATTCTTTTTATGTCACCCATTTTCACCTATTTGGCCAAATATTTTTACTGAATTTAGTTTTTTTTACAGTTTTTATTCAACATGATTTATCCACATCCAAAGTTGTTTTTCGAGTAGTAAAAATACTTTTCCTCAATTGTTTCTTTATCCTCCAAGAACAATATTTTAAGCTCAACTATATAATGAGTCATTATTTTCTATTGATGTATTTATTACCAGGATCCTAGCACTTTAGTTGATGTAGGTTCATTGTATTAAAATGTTTTGGCCAACAAGACCAATTTACACTGTTGAATGTGCGTCAAACCCAACACAGATTCAAGCAACGGCAGTAATTCACTCCAGTCTTTGTTTCTTCATAAAAGCCTACTGAAGTAAATTCTGTTGATAAATTAGGTTACAGTTGCAGTTTTGTGGTTATAATTTTGAGAAATGCGTTATTGTTTAAGTAAATGTGCCTTAGCAACAGAAAAAAATGAAATCATGTTTACAAATGCGTGCTACATGTGAAGTCATCACACCTGTCTGAGCCAGGCATGTTTGATACCTTCTTTGCTGTGGATGAGGCCGGTTTAAAAGCATTAGCTGACTCACAAGGCAGACTGGATGAGCAGCAGATGGCCTGTTATCTCTGTAAACTAGAACTCTACTGCTGTGATCACTTTACAAACACCTCAGTCCACCTACTGAGTTGGTCACTCAAACTGAACATGAGCTGATGAGATAACCTTTACCACCAGACAAGCTGTACGTTGACCCTGGTGCTGGATGAACTAGAGCTATAATGGTAAAAAAAGAAATGGAGGGAAACCAAAATGAGAAAGAGAATAGTTCACGTTAAGAAAAAATAAAATAAAATGGTCTATTATTTTAACATTAAGATGGGATGAAAACAGTGAGCCACAATTCGTATTCAATTGGCTTTTGTCACTTCCCAGAATTGTTTGCATTGCCAAAAGTTATGATGGCATCAGGAATATAAAGCATGAAATAAGACTGACATGAATATGCACTGGTCTTCATCTCCAATTTATTTGTTGCATGCTAATAAAAAGTACTGCAGGAGAGGATCGATTTTTGGAACAGGTTGATGAAAGACAGAGACTGGCCGAGAAGAAGGAAGAAGAGTGCTTTTTCCTTGCCGTTGTGGGGACATTCCTGCAGTTCAGCTTTAATTAAACACACCGGGTAAGGAACTAAGGAACAATGAGACATCTGTGTGGGTGCGTGCATGTGTGCGATTCTGTGGTTCAATACCGCAGCCAGGAGCAGGTCTGCTTCAGTGGTCGCATGCTGCTGTTACATAGATTCTGAAGACATGTAGGTGTTGTCGCACTTGTTTAACCAAGGAGTCGAGACGTTATTCACAATTCATAGTTTGAGGCGGTCTGAGAAAGAATGTGGAAGATGATCATGGCTAGATGTTTCTGTGCATTTGAAGTCTTTCCGGCATATAATGAATAGATGGATAGGTAAAATCCAACTTGTTTTATGTCTTTGGAGTGGTCAGAAATGTTTTTGAACCAGTGAACTCCTAGAGACCAGACTGAGCGCTGATGACAGACTCTAAAGCTACGACTACTATTTATTACTCCTGTAGCATTTCAGCACTCCGGTGAAGTGCATGTGAGCAGGTAGAGCGCAAAAATGTATCATCCTTTCACTGATAAAACAACGGAGAGCAGAAACAGGGCAGCTATAAAAATCACAGATTGATTCCAGACCTGGATTTTATAGTCTGAGGGTTATAGAATATCTGGTCAGCGTGATTCTGCAGTGCCTCGTCTATTATCCAGATGACCAACTCGCATAAACCGACAATTCGTGTAATACTTCATTCTTTCTTTCATGATGGATTATTTCTGTTTTTTGTCTCTAGAGTTTATAATCTTTTTCCTTTGCTTTCCCTCTAGTGGGATCAATGTTCTGTATTGACCTAGGATTTTAAAATCCTGCCTTTTGTTGCATGGACTTTGCTTTTATTACAGGATGGGTCTCATTTTACCTATCAATCACTGAGATGTCACAACAGCTCTGAGCTCTTTAGCTCTCTTTACCTCTGAGAGGGCAGGAGGAGGAACTCCTTTAGGCTGGGATCAAGACCAGACACAGAACATCTCTTTTGCTCTCTCTTGCTTTTTCCTCTGGTCTCAATTCATGTGAAATGTACACTGCAATGGCACTTCAGTGTACTCTGTACTCCTTGTCTGTTCCCATTAGATGCTTACGAAGTATTGTTTTGTTGTTAATTTGCAGTTTTACGTGTGAAAGTTGTAGTTGCAATACTAAGTGTATTTGACTTCATCCCAATGCATGTATTTGGAATGAAATCCTATGAATTAAGTTGAACAGCTTTTATAAATTGAACTTGACTCGCCAATAAAACCCCCCTGTTCTGCCGGCAGGTCGAACGCAGGACAAGCCCTTCTTGCCAATCAAGAGGGACTGATCTGACTTAGTGTTTTGCAAAAAAACACAAACGGTGAAATTCATACTTCAAAAATGTCAGCTTTCCTCCTCTTGCCTGTCACTCATCAGAAAAGGCAGCGAATCTTTGGTTGAAGCCATTGAAAAAAACATACAGATTCGCGAAAAGAAGATCCTATGTCATTTCCCATTCCTTCGTTCTCTTCCTGACCTTTCTTGTGATGGGTTCTGTGTTACTCACGTTCCCACTGTCCGCCATCTGGTACATCCTGTGCCCGGTGTCCACTTGTTTGGTGTGGTGGTCGCCTCTGATAACTTGACTGAGCGAGTCGCTTGAGCTTCAGCTGGGCAAGTTGCCAGCCTCCTCTCGGCTGAATCTACGTTTGACCGAAAGCATGAGGAGTGGGTGTTTTTTATTTCTCTTGGAGGCCTCACTCAAAGGCCGGTTCTCACTCTGTCTAACCTTTACTGAGGCCTTTCGCAGCTCACAGAACAAGCCCTGACAGAACAAGCCCTTCTGTATGCAGAGAGCCTCGCATGTTGTCTTTTAAAACGTGCAAATCAAGGAAGCAAAATAGATCCTGTCTTTAATAAATGCCGCATTGAAAGCTGTGGCAAATTTAAAAGGTGAAAAACAGGTGAAGGCCTGTCTTCATTAAATTAGTATTGACTTACATAACCCTCCATTTACGCTTTTCTCAACTAAGTCAATGTCTTCCTTTCCTGTTCCAAGCAGTCGTAAATGATTGAATTAGTGACTAGACTAGACCGGACAAAAACTACAAATCTGCTGATCCAAAAGAGAGGTTTTAAGTGCTTATTTCCAGAAAGGACACTTCAAAGAAACTACTGTTTACAGCTCAGTTCTTTAAAAAAAAAAAAAAAGATTTTGGTGGTAATAATAATAATAATAATAATAAAACTAATAATAATAATAATTGTTATTGTTGTTATAACATTTAAAAATGCATTTTATTATTATTGTTTTATTGTTAATTATATATTAAAATGGGCAATTACAATTTTTGCTTTTTGATTTTTGGCCATCATTTATTAATCCCCATTCTTTGTTAATGATAATCTGTTGTTTAAATGATGGTACTGACACTATAAACTGTGCTATGTTTTTATAATTATTATTATTATTATAGTGAGTTATTTTAATTCTTTCTTTGTTTATTTGTTTTTTTTTTTTGATATTCCTATCTTGAATATCATGATATTCATATCCATCTGCAATCAAACAAGATTGTAAATGGATGAAATATGTATTTTGAAGATTTAATTTCAAAGAAAATAAATTGTAATGCATGAGAGGATTTAAGATTTAAAATAATCCAAGATTACATCCTCAAATGAAAGTTACATGAAAGTTACAATATATACAGTCATGGCCAAAAATATTGGCCACCTTGTTAAATATGATCTTTTATTTTTTTTTAAATCACAAAATTGTATCCTTTCATTGGATAATAAGAATTTAAAATGGGGGGGGGGTATCATTATGAAATGAATGTTTTTCTCTAATACACATTGGCCACAATTAACGGCACCCTTTTATTCAATACTTTTTGAAACCTCCATTTGCCAGTTTAACAGGTCTAAATTTTCTCCTATAATGCCTGACGAGGTTAGAGAACACCTCACAAGAGATCAGTGACCATTCCTTCATCCAGAATCACTCCAGACCCTTTAGAATCCCAGCTCCAGGTTGGTGCTTCTCCTCTTCAGTTCACTCCTCTCATTTTCTATTGGGTTCAGGTCAGAAGACTGGAATGGCTATAGCAGAAGCTTGGTTTTGTGCTCAGTGACCCATTTCTGTGTTGTTTTTGAGGATTGTGAGGTTTTGATTCTGTATATATTGGTATTTTATAGAATCAAAGATGCCATGTGTCTAAACAAGACCTCCAGGACCTCCAACAGAAACATAAGCCCACAATATAAAAAATACAGCAGTACATTTCATTGTACACATGGGGTACTTTTTATCTCTGTGTTCACCAAACCCATCTTGAGTGTTTGGTGCTAAAAAGCTCATTTTTAAGTTTCATCTCACCATAGAAGTCCCATTTGAAGTTCCAGTCATGTATGCTAACTGAATATGCTTTAGTTTGTTTTTGAATGAGCTAGGATAATTTTTCTTGAAGCCCTCCCAAACAACGTGTGGTCATGTAGGTGCTGTTTGACATTTTTTTTAAGATTTCTGAACCTGAGACTCAACTATTTTCTGGAATTCTCCAGCTGTGATCCTTTAGCCACTCAAACTCTCCTCGTCACCATGCATTAGGATGATATAGGCACACGTCCTCTTCCAGGCAGTTTCAGAACATTTTATGATGATTGGAAATTCTCAATTATCGCCCTGATGGTGGAAATGGGAATTTTCACTGCTCTAGCTCTTTTCTTAAAGCCACTTCACTAATTTGTGAAGTTTCATTATCTTTTGCAGCATCAACAGAAATATATTATTTGTTTTTTCTCATTTTGATGGATGATTAAGGGAATTTGGGCTTTGTTTTCCCTCCTCTTTATATTTCTGTCAAACAGGAAGCCATGGCTGGATAATTTCATGTTTATAATCATGCTGGAGTGCTCACAATTGTGAATATGAATGGGAGTATACTTCAGAGATATTTTACACAAAATAATTTCTAGGGGTGCCAATAATTGTGTTCAACGAGTATTTGAGAAAAACGTATATTTCATTATGATATTTCCCCCCATTTTAAATTCTTATTATCCAATGAAGGGATACATTTTTGTAATTTTTTTTATTTTTTATAAAAGTTAAAAAGGATTAACAATGCAGATTAATTTTCACAGCCTTCTTTGATCATATTTACCAAGGGTGCCGATATATTTTTTTTTGGCCATTACTGCGTGTATATATATGTATATGTATATATATATATATATATATATATATATATATATATATATATATATATATATATATATATATATAATATACATATATAAAATCACAAATTAGTACCCTAGTATCTATAGTAATTTACAGGCTTAGGAAAACCGCACCAGGCCAGGAAATAACACCCTTGATACTAGAAATGCCCGTGGCTGCAATAAACACTCTAACACCCCCCAAAGAACAGAGCATTAATGAGTTTGCCAAAACAACAAACTTCAATGTTGTGCTTGCTTTTCAGTTCCATCGGGGAATATAAAGTTTAAGAGCCTTTCGCTATCAGTGACCCAAGAAGAGGAGGCATTTGTTGAAGAAGTGGCCGTTTAATTGCGGAACTGCAAGGCTGCGCAGAGGGTTGCTAATGCGTTTCTGAACAATGACACCTTTGGAATTACAGTTACAGGAGAACAGGGCCCCTAATTTATGTCAGCACTATTGCAGGGTTGAATTTATTGACGGTAATGCAAGATGGAGAGATCTGCTTAAAAAGCCCCAAGGCCTCTTATTATACAACTTGTCTGTCTTTCACACTAACCTGAACTGTAACTGTAGAATCTTAGCTGACATGAAGGACATATGGCATCCAAAGAAACCATTAGAAGGACAGTACCCCTCTCGCTCAGAGGAGCGTTAATGAACCCAACGCTCTCTCCTCCCCCCTTATACTATTGAAGTGTTACTAAAGTTAGACCGCTTGCGATCTGTGCATTTTTAAAAAGAGAACTGTTGAAGTCATTTGATGGAAAGTGAATGCTAATTTTCTGGTTGCTTTAGGATTATTATTCAAAGCCAGGGAGAGGAAATATCAGGATGGAACTGGAGAGCAGGACGAATGCAGAAAGCAGCTGGCCTGTAACAGAGAGGTCAGCTGGGAAACACCACAGCCCCACGTATATATGGCTGGGTGTATATATATATATTGTTTTAATGTTCAAGCCTGCACTCTGGCTGCTTTTCAAAAAGTGATTTTTGTCAAGGGAAGGCATGTGTTCTATAGGCATGTTGACTCTGAACCCCTCTGACCCTTTAAAAGACACAAGAATGTACTAATTCTCAATAATTTCACCTCTGTGTTTTACTGCAGTGGTGGGAGAGGAACATCCAGGTTTATTGGCAATTAGAGGCCCTAAAATTTACCCGTTTCCAGTCACTTCCCTCTTTGAATATTAAAGTTCCTCTCCGAGCCTTATCAGTTCATCATTCGGATCACATTAGAGGTCAACCTCCTCGCGACTGTGAGGTTATATCAATACAATACAGACATGTCGATACCAGTATTGGTTGTACCTTGTAATCTGCCGACTCGACAGTTCTGTGAGGTGTTACTTACTATAGGCACTGAAATCAAAACCGTTGTCTCTAGAGGACAATATCGATGATGAACATAAGGCCATATATTGTTAAAGGGACAGCTGTCATCATCATCATCAAAATACTTGAAAGAATGTGTCAGCTATTAAAATGGAACTTAGATGGGTCAAAAATATTGGACCTCATTGTATGGATTTTTGTTATTTTTTTATTTCATGTTCTGCCAAAGAAAAATCATACAGGTTCGAACGACTTGATGGTGAGTAAATGATTACAGAATATAATTTTTTTTTGGGTAACTATCCCTTTAACCATATCTGAACCTAATTAGAGAGCTGGAGAACTGTACATCTCGTCCAGTGCAGACCAAACCCTCCCCCTTCGGTCCTTCACGGGACACCAGGAAGCCTCTGAACAGCTGCTTAGACACTTGTCTGCACTGAGTTACTGCAAGGTGCCTCTCTTTCTGCTTTTATTGATAATATTACTATAGTTGATGTAAATACAGCTTTGACCTTGTGTCTCTATATCAGCGTGGGCCACGGCTGACCCCTGTGTCTGTGTCCCTCAGGTGAGGCTCAGACAGGACGCCAAAAACTTGCTGGGCAACAATAAATATCCAAATGCTTTCCTTTCATTTTTTTTATATGCTTATATTTGATACTCAGCCATAGCTTCATACAGGAACATAAATAACGTATCCACTGACTTTATCTTAAAGGAGTAGTTTACCCCAAAAAATGAAAATTCTAATTTGAGAATCATATAAGAATGTTTCACACAGTGAAAATGTTCATGTTTGAGTAAACGATTCCTTTAAATCTTTGAATGGTAACTCGAATAAATTGTAAAATAGTAATTTAATGGGATATAATTGTTGAACCTTTATTCCCGTTTTTTTTTCTGAAATGATCCTCTTTTGTGAAGCACGCTCAAATTTTTACAATAAATTCTAATGTAATAATTAAAGCATATATGTAAAGCCAGCTGTTCACTCTTCTCTGGGTCTTTTGTAACACATACAGGCACTTGTTTCTACTGTGTACCATCTCACAGCCATCAGGCCTTTTATCAGCCCTGACCTGTGGGTGTAAAGTCCTCTCTAATGCGTGACTGCGGAGGACTGCTCTACTGTCCAAACGTCTGCTCCAGCTGCCACACACACTGGCAAACACACACTCATGCATATGATGGCTGAGTTGCTGCTGTCCTGTCCTGCACTGTATTTAATCATTAGATTCAGACTTGGTGTGTATGAATATAAAATGTTATTTTCCTGCAGAACAATGTACAATAACGGTTTGAATTGGTTGGATTATCCGTCTGATCAAAATAAATTGTCAACATTTGCTACAACATTTGACTTTTTTTCTGCAGCACATTTTTGTGTGAAGGCACTGTGTTGTCTGAAATTTTTTTTTTGTCTAGCTTGTGCTTGCGAAGTAAGTAACAAAGAGGTACCAGCTACTAACAGATGTCAGACTTTTGCACTGTTATGAAATTAAAGGGCTCCATATAAGCCATGGTTACATTTGTCACATTAACAATATAAACAGTCAAACAATAAGGCATTATGCTGTCTATCATGTGCAACAGTTTTGATTTATAATGGAGATTATTGTATTGTAAAGGACTAATCTTGCAAAGGTTGTTTGTTTAAAGTATATGTTCACACTATATTCTTTAAACACAATTAAAATAATAATAATAATAATAATAATAATAATTTTAAAAAATTAATCCGAAGAAAACTGCTCAAAAAAATATTGTTTTTAAATTGTAAATATTTAAATAAATAGGCAAATTTCTAGAGATCCAACTATAAGTGACTGAAACATTATAGATTGGCTTTCTATTTTGGAGTGGACACATGTAGCCATCCATCAGCTCTGTGCGTAAGAGAGTGTGGGTGGCCTGCACTGACAGTAATTCCACTGTCCCCATGAAGACCCCCAGCACATGCACACACACACACACACACACACACACACACATACTTGCATTTGTTGTTAATGGAGACTCTCCATAGGTGTAATGATTTTTATACTGTACAATATATACTGTGTATATATATATATATATATATATATATATATATATATATATATATATATATATATAATATGAACAATTTGCTTGTATTTTTTTAATCTTAAATTAGATTATCTTTCACAAATCAGTCACATATGCAATGTAATCAGGGAAATTCAATTGTTGTACAGTACTTTAACATTGAAATACATTTGTAAAATTATAGAATGCTTAGTAGTTTTAGTTTATAAATGAAGATAATAAACAAATTTTATCAAAATTATTTTTTTTTGTGAGAAAACAGTGTCACGGAAAATAAAAACTTTCTTTAATAAAGTTACAACTTTCAGATATATTCTTCTCATTAAAATCAATTATGTGTTACTGCTTGATATCATTATTAAATTGGTCTCATATTAGATTACTTCTATTAAACTGATAATGAGATAATACTATTCTGTGATTCTTTCCCAGTTCCCAGTGATAAAATATGTTTTTAGGTATATAAAAGTAAATGTAACTGTAGGTTAAAGTAATGCCATAACACACAAGAATTGCTTGAAATGATCTCTCATCCTGGTTCATTGTTTAATTTTGTCTACAAGTGCAAAAAAATCCCAGCCATCAAACCTTTCTTGCTTTCAGTCACCAAACTAATGCTGACCTGAAGAAGTGAGAAACGAGGACAAAAATCTGAGGCAAGTAATGTGAACATATGTTCTTGCTCTTCAAAATCAGCTCTATTCAAACTAAAAAAAATAAATAAAACAAAAATGAAAATCTCTGCTGAATCCTACTCTCTCAACAAGCAGCCACTTTTAAACAGTCCCATCCTGTCAAAGCTCAGCTTGATACCCTTAATAACACAATTTAATTTAGTTCACCATTTTATTACATATACACCAGTCATATTTTATATTGTGTTTCCGCTTTATAGACAGTATTGAGAAATGAATGTTTAACTTTAAATAACTAAAAATATATTTTAGAATGTTCTAAATTTATGTTTTATAACATTCATTTAATGGTGAACTAATTGAATCTGTGATCATATTATTGCATGCCATTATGAAGCATTAGTAAAATATAAATAACATCAAACACATTTTAAATGTTTCATCCTAAGCAAAGGTGCTGTTTTTTACAGGTGTTTCTTCAACCTGATGATCTGTGTTAAATCATGTACAGAGAGCCAGTGTAAACGTTTATACACACTTCTACTCAAAATTGCCACATAATCTTTACAATATGTGGTTTCCTATTGCCTTCTTATTCATTCTACAAATGCAGCAAACAGACAAAATCCTTTATTATAGTTAGGCTGCAGAAAACTGATCTGTTGATAAAACAACAACAACAACAACAAAGATAAACATTTATCAGGCATAAGGGTCACACCATCCAGGATGACAGTAAAAATAGTCTGGGCATTCATGTTACCTTCTGCCTGCCTACTCCATACAGCTGTTAATGTTTTATTATTTATTTATTTGATAAGTACAGTCATTTAATCTGTAGATTACAGAATATGCTTATCTTTTGTTCACATAGAATCGGCACAATGTTCTGTTGGATTATTTACAGCCTACATGGATATAAAATACACATATAAGTCAATAACCGATGCACACGTTGAATACTTGTATAATTGCTGAGATATCAGATACCATACGATTTATTAAATAAAAAACTGTCTTATTTCACACCACAATTTTTTTTTTTAAATGCTGAGGACAATTGATATTTATGTACCCGTACGGCCAACCACTGACCTACGTTCCCAAATACTTTTATATTTATTTTATCTTAGTAAAACTATAAATGATACTTTCCAAGTTTGTAAAAAATAAAAAAATACATAAAACGCAGAATAGACGTAATAAGTTAACCTAGATATGGCCAGCAGCTTGATCCAATCTTAATGCACTTGTATTGTTGATTTGAGCGCACTGGCTCATCTGACAGCTGGGCTACTACTGTTCCCGTCGAGATTCGCCTCGGTCACGCGCGACTTCAGTCTCCAGGGTGCACGCAAGTCTGTGCACGTCACAATAAGTTGTGCACTAATAACAATAACCATTCCTAATAGTTTCAAATGTATAGAGACAGTCAGAATGGGAGAAATTTCCTGCACTGATTATAATACCAATAGAAGAAAAGCACTTGTTGCTTAAAGAGCGCCATCATCGTTAAAGAAACTCGTCCGGATACAGCTGCAAATTACCCAGAGCAGAGCCTACAACAAATTTCGTTACCAACTTAATCAAATTGTGATAGTTTTCATTTGTTTAGCAGAGAGTAAGTGTTGTAACACATTTATGTTTCAATGTGTTTTGGACTTTCTCAAACTTTGAAATAAAATTAATATATATTTACTATCTATTATTTTATTTATTCTAGCTATTATTTATTTATTATTTATTTGGTATATACAAAGTGTGATTGTAGCGACAGACTGTAACATTAATACATTTGTTTGTTTGTTTGTATTAGCTAATCAAATTCAAGTTCAAAATAATAATGACCGATTTACAAAACTTCATATTATATAAGCATTTTTATTCAGAAAGGTAAACAATTAGGCAAGGAACCCTCGCAGATGCACAAAACAGTCGCAAATGCAACAAACACATAAAAACATAAGACAGTTATTGTTTGTGTGTGCCCGTCTAGGCTGTTTTAGTCACCCATACTGTGTCAGATTTAGGCCTATACATTTTCCCATGTTGTTAAGTCTCTGTGTTTAGAAATGCATAGAAAGTGTGTCGTGATTGACAGCATTATGCACACTTATGTCGACTAGGTCTTTTTAATTACAAAATTCAACTTGGTTATCTATTAACAGGCTCTATTTCAGTTTTTAATTATGACGGGTGTCTTGTTTTGCGTCCACTGAACCAACCGCACATCGACACCACACGTCTGGGTTTAATTCCTTCTATTCCCGCTAAACATGACATGTCTGAAGGAATGTACTCATCAGGTCTTGTAGTGCAAGCCACTGAGCAGCCGCGCACTGCCGCCACCCTGCGCTTTCGAGAGAGGAAAAAACATCTTGCAATAATCAGTCCAATTAGTGGAGGTCGCGGCTGCGCGCTCTCCGGTTAGCTGTGGGAGGTTGTCAAAACAGGGGGCGGCTATTAGACGAAACGCGATCCCCATTCATCAGCATCGTAATAATCACCGTGCAGACGAGCAGCGCAGGTCCTGCAAAACTCTGATCAAAATGATCCGTGGAAACAAGCCGTTTACAAACAGTGTCAAGGCGAGACGAGTACCTTGATTTGGCCTGTCACTGACATCCCCCCACCACACACACACACACACACACACAGACCATCCAAAATCCTTTCAGTATGTGTTTTCCATTGCTTCACTTCACTGCATTGTTGTAGTTTCATCAGAGTGTCACAAATGGAAAATATAGCCTAGGTAAAATACCTCGATTTGTGACGATCACAGAATAAGCTAACTATTTAGCTCTAATGTTTTATTGACCAACATATTGTGATAATCTGCATTAATAGGAAATCAGATATTGGTATTGTTTGAGTAAGGGATGATTATTAATTAATGGGATCAAAGTAACACGTGGAATGTTTACTCACAGCAAAGTGCAATTTAGGAGCCATATATTATTACCCATTTCCTAGGGCAGTGGCCGTCTCTGAGGCGGGAATTAATAGCTCTGCTTTTATGTTATTTTGCCTTGCCTAATATATATTTACTTACTAATCACAGTATAAATTCAGCATATACAGTATCATTTCAGTGGTAATTTGAGTTTAGGTTTTAGAATTGTTCTTTCATCCCTGTTAATTATGTAGCTAATTATATAGTTTATATTTTATGTAGTAATAATAATAGCAGTTATAACTGTTGCTGATATAAAAAGGGAAATATTGAATTCAAGTGATGCTAGATTTCTGGAGTCATTAGATCACACAAATGTCTATTCAAAAATACTTCAGAAACATTGATTATTTGTTTCATTATGTTATCATTCATTTGTCAGAACGTGTATAGAAATATATTTACACATGTAAAACAACCCAGACTATATTATGCAAAATGACCAGTAAAAGGGGTATATTGGAAATGTTGCATTGTAATCTTTCCATGATGTTAACCTCAGAGAATGTTACATGCTTTGACGTGCTTTCAATAATATGCTATGCAAGTCCTGAAGTCTTCTTCAATCTTCACTAACAAGCCACATCACAGGCCTTTACTGCAGCAATGCAATGCGGGTCTCTAAAAACCTGCAAAGAAACTAGACTTTAAACCAAGCAATTTTCCCTCTGCTTTATGACCAGTTTGGCATGTCTCAACAGCGTCAGCATTTTTATTTCATGTAAGATGCGATTTTGCTTAACTTTCTTGTGGCCTCAAGTATCATTCATCTGAAATCAGAGAGTGTTCCTGATTAAAGCAGAACTTTGATTCTGTGCCACTACATGGTGAGTTACAGTTCAGACTACCGACACTGACTGATGATATGCCAATGATGGTGTGCGTAATAGCCATCATTAAAAAAGATGCGCCTCTTTCACTTGTATGTGCGGTGTTTTACGTGTTAACTTTGAGAAAAACAAATGTTCTATAGATTTGGTTCAGAATATATACACAAACTTAGTAAAAGGACGAACATTAGCCTATACTATTTTTTTTACTTCGATTAACTTTGGTCAACAGCATTTTTAATGAATCTGAGTTGTCTTACCGGCACATAAGTCCCTCGCAGTGTTTCATATGTCTTTGTGGTATGATACCCAATCGCTGTTCTTTTTAACGTGTATCCTTGAAAACCGCTCTATACTACTTAAAAACGCCCTCCAACCCTGTTGCCCACCAGTCCATAATGTCTGGCTTTCACGCGTGTGCACTTGGAGCTTGGAGAAACATACCCTCTTGTTTATCCTCCACAACAACTGTTAAATAATGCACAGCACAACTGGTCCATTTAAAAAAAAAACTGAATTGAATTGAACAGAAAAATAAAATGCAGACTGAATGTGCTCTCAAAAACATGTTTGAGTCAAATGATGATTTTATTTTATGGCATTTGATATCAGTAGCTAGTAATAATGTGCGGCAAAAGAATTAGAGAGAGCATGTCTGTGGTTTCTGAAAGTTTCCCAAACTCTTAAATAGTTTTGATGTAATCATCAAATTACAGAGTGGTAGGTTTGCAGGGTTGATTGTCTGCTTATGGTCACTGCGCATTTTCATGAGAACGGGCTCGGTCAGTCACTCCTTAGTTTGGAGAGCGTCTGGTGCGCAGTCTTGCTCTGGGGCTCTCATCTCAACTGCTGCTACCTCACTACCTCAAAGATCAGCTCTCTTTGGTTGCTAGAAGTGTCTGTCAAAGCCCGGGCAAAAATGTAATGTACAGGGAAAGTCGAGGCTATATTTCGACGTCGGTGGGCGGGCTCTAAATGAAGGGAATAATCAGTCAGCCTGCCCAAGGAGCCACCTCAAAGCATATCAGGTTACCTTGAATGACAGCGTAACCATGGCAAATAATTTCACTAAAACTATTGTCTTATCCTCATCATCCCCGGGTCAGATAACCAACCAATCACAGTTCACATAATCGCTTTTCTTGCCAGCTTAGAATAATATTATTAAAACAAGAGAGCGAGGTCCTTCTTCGGGAGTGCGTTATGCTGAAACGACATAGAAGAGGTGGCGAGAGACTCGCGCAGGAGGAACAACTTTCTCTCGTGTGCTTTAGATGGATATACGGTGTATTATGCTTGCTTGAACGGATCTAAAGTTGTGTGGCTCTCTACGCCGGGAGTGGGATTTGATTTCGTCTACTCAAAAAGTCGTTCTTAATTTTTGTCTACCAAAGGGTTTACTTCAAATCTGTTGAAGAACTGTTACTGTCATCGTTAAAACAGACATAAGTACGAAAAGTGAACGCTTTTTTCGTGACAAACCATGTCTATGCTTCCCACATTCGGCTTTACGCAAGAGCAAGTGGCGTGCGTCTGCGAGGTCCTTCAGCAGGGTGGAAACATTGAACGTCTCGGGCGCTTCTTGTGGTCTCTGCCGGCTTGCGAACATCTCCACAAGAACGAGAGTGTGCTCAAAGCAAAAGCAGTGGTCGCTTTTCATAGGGGAAATTTCAGAGAGCTTTATAAGATTCTGGAGAGCCACCAGTTCTCTCCGCACAACCATCCGAAGCTGCAGCAGCTGTGGCTCAAAGCGCATTATGTCGAGGCTGAGAAGCTCCGGGGCCGCCCTCTTGGGGCTGTTGGGAAGTACCGCGTCCGAAGAAAGTTTCCGCTACCCCGCTCCATTTGGGACGGCGAGGAGACAAGTTACTGCTTTAAAGAAAAGAGCAGGAGCGTGCTGCGGGAATGGTACACCCATAACCCGTACCCTTCCCCGCGGGAGAAGAGGGAACTAGCAGAGGCAACGGGGCTAACGACAACACAAGTCAGTAACTGGTTTAAAAACAGACGTCAACGCGACCGAGCAGCGGAGGCCAAGGAAAGGTAAGAGTCTAGTAACTACAGCTTGAAAATAGTATCGGTTAGGCAACTTAATTAACTAGAACACTTTCTTTATATGGAATGCATTAATTCACGTCGCGTAATGTGCATTTAGTCAGCGGTCAGTAGCCTATAACCATCTTAAAATAAACTTACATAAAAAAAATTACATATAAAAAAAATCCCACAGATGGATGAGCAGACAGTCACTACAAATGTCACAATTTCTCCAAATCTGTTAATGTCGTTTTAAATGTATATTTAGGCTATTATTTTCTAACAATATGCCTATACTTTTCTTAAACGGGGTAGTTTTATATACTTTTCTAAAAATTGCCATAGTGCGTGCTGTGTGTAGCCTATAGTGATGTAATATAGGCCTAAATTAAGGTGAAATAGCCCACTGATAATACATAGGAAAGTTTTTCGAATTTTGAGAGTTAACTTCTCTGTATTTATATTCTTGTTTAGAATGTGTAAAGTTGCATGCTCCTTAAACGGGTGTCTTGTTTCACCCGCAGGCGAGGTAGTCAAGTTGAAACCACAGTGTAAACCATTAAACTCGCTCGTACGTTTCCCGATACTTCATACTTAATTAATACTTCATGAAAGAACCTTTACTTGACATGTTGTGATTGAGAATTTAGATAAATCAGTAGGTGACACTGTTCTTAAACCAGATTTTATTCATGTTTTTATTCAACCATAAATTCATGTTTATCTGCATTTGCTCCCTGATATGTTTGAACGTTCTTTAATATAAAATTATTATTATCGACACGAATTAAGAAGTGCAATGGGACGAATGATTAGGCTACACACACAGTTGACATGCCTTATATTTGTGTGTTGCGTAGTCTGATACTATATAATTGTTATAATTGAGCAAGGGTAAAGAGATTATTTATTTATTTATTTATAGTATTTTCTAACAAAATATTTCCAATATAAACATTTAATACCTACAGAACCATTGTCTTCAACTGAATTATATCCTAATAATATTCGGCCTAATGTTGTAAATAATGAAACAAAATAATATTAATTGAACAATTTTAATGTTGTTTATTGTAACCTACCTATAAAATATACGAACAATATTAGAATAATAAAATTATTATTATTATTAGCAGTATTATTATTATTATTATTACGTCTATTATAATTATTAGCAGAAGGTGTGTTATATACGTATAGGATATACGTATTTATTTGTTTATTTAGTTTATTGCTTGTTCCTGTAATGTCAGATATGGTTTTACAGCAGATGAGTGAATTATCAGTTTTGAATATTGAACTTGTTGGATAAGTTGCTCTAACCCTAACTCTATTTTCTCATTTTCACAGGGAGAACAATGAGAACACAAACAGTCACAACCCGTTAACGTCTTCCATGAATGGAAATAAGACTATTTTAGGAAGCTCGGACGACGACAAAACGCCGTCTGGTACCCCAGATCACACCTCGTCAAGCCCGGCCTTGCTCCTCACGTCAAACCCCGGGCTTCAGTCCCTCCACGGCCTCGCACCTCCACCCGGTCCCAGCGCCATCCCAGTGCCTAGTGCAGATTCCGTGCATCACCACCACTCATTACACGACACTATACTGAACCCTATGTCATCAAACTTGGTCGACCTCGGCTCTTAAACATGTGGACCCTTTTCCAAAGGACGCTTGTACATGAACGTTTAGAGTAAACCTCTCCAGACACGTATAAAACAAAAGTAAATGAGACATGGAACGGACAAAGAGAGTTGTGGATGTTTGTCGGCTGATCTACTCGCAAAGCTGATATGGAGGGCCTTGATAGAGGTATTTTTCTAGAATGTAATGCCATGATCTATTGTTAATAAACATGCTAATAAACGTCTTAATTGTGGATATCAACATTATTTGATATCGTTATTATTTTAGATTTGCAATTGACCCAGGACTTTTCAGTCGCATATTCCGTTTGTTTACATTTATTCTCTTAAAAAGACCATACGTCGTTTGACTTTAATGGGATTTCGTTTAATGAAATGTTTTAATGCCAACACACCATTTTTGAAGGACTATGGGGCATCTCTTCATTTTCATTTGTATTTTACTTTTGGAAAGCGACTGCATGTAACCTTTGGGATCAATAAACTCCAAACACATCATAGTTTCATATACCCTTAACAATAAAATAAGATGCATTTACTGAGCAAAGGAGATGTTTGAATGGTTTTGTTGTGCATGCTGTGCAATGGTCTGAGCAGGTGTTCTAATTTGATCGTAGGAGACCCTGTTTACCAAAATCACATGCATCTGGTCACGTGGTGGCTCCGAAAAATAGTCTGAACATGATCTCGATTGGTTCAAAAAATAAACTTTTGGATTTTATAAGATTTTGGATTCATAAATGTGGTCCATGTTAACGTTTATGGCTATTTGACCACTGCACTGACATAGGCCCTTAAAAAAATGAAATATATGTATGTTTCTTGAAAAACCCAATTTTCGACCACAGACACAAGCGTCATGAAGTTCTAGCTATTCTATAGCTACTGATATTCAGTGTGCTCCACAGGTCTGTTCGTAATATGAACAGATATTTCAGTGCCGCACAATATCGAGCACAACATTAGGCCTACAGCTACCAGAATAATATCATTCATTGAAATAATTGTATTCCTAGGATACGGATTCATTTTGAGATTAATCGATAAATAATTAGGATATACCATTATTATTATTATTATTATTATTATTTATTATTATTATTTAAAACTAACTCGCCAATTATACAAAACAATAATAGAACTTATTTATTTATTTACTTTTAGTAGCCTATTATTAGCTTGGCTATAAATCAGTTTGTGATTAGGTCGTTTTCTGCAGTTTGTAAGACATTATGAAATAGGCTATTTTTTTACAGTATAGAATGGACGTATCATGCTTCAATATATTTAGCAAAAAAAAAAAAAAAAAAAAAAAAAATTGAATCAGTAAACAGAATTGATTTGATTAAAATACCGTGACTCGAACTGTTCAACATTCAGTATGTTCATGATAGATTGCGTACACAAGTTCTTCGGAGGTCTGTACGCAATAGGTAATATTATTATTTAGAGTCAAATCTGTACACACATACCCAAAAAGCACATGGTGTTACTTTTCTTTTGTTGGTGCACATTCCTTTTTTTTTTTTTTTTACAGGGTTAGTATTTTCATAAATGCACACGTTTATTTTATCTGGTATCTTAATTTACTTTGTGTGAAGCCTACTTTAGTGTTAACAGGATCACATTCGTTTTCAACAGCCTCTTTTAAACAAGGTGGTAGCAATTATTCAGAAAAGGCTTATTAACCTAGGCCTAAGACACCAAATTGGTTGCACTAGTATTTAAGAAACATGGTCTGTATTTCCAGAGAATTAAGTACAATAGACTAATGTTGTGTGTGTCCTTTTTAAAACTCAACAAATGTCTGTATAACGCTGTATGTTACTGAGTCTATGTATGCTGTAAGAGAGGCGGATAGGTCATAAAAACTTCGGGCAAAAGATGTAAAGAAAAGCTCTCTCAGTAGAGAGGCTAATACGCTATAAATGCCATCTTATACGCTGAGTCAATGCTGGAAAGCTTGTTTATGAGGAGATGACGTTTAACAGTCTTGCAATTTTGCGTTTGTTGCATTCCATCCCCAGTGTCCTTCACTACATCTCTCATTGCTGCTCTCTCTCTCATTTTTAAATTAAAATTATTGCTGCATCTTTTACTCTGCATTGTTAAAACTGGGACTGCTCCCAAAAGTTGTTTTATTTTTTATTTTGCACTATGACTTTCCTCAGAGCTCAATTTTTGAAGGTGCTTGCTCCATCCAAAAAAAAAAAAAAAAAAAAACGAATATATGCATGAAACAAATTAAACATTTTTCTTGTTTCATAACGGCTAATATTGTTGCTATTCAAAACTGTTGTAATTAGAAATCATGCGTATTGACTATATTCTTTAGAGGTTAAAATACTAAAAACGACTTTCCTTTCTTCGTTGTTTTTACCGTCTGTTTGTTATAGTCACCTTTAAACGTTTTTTTTTTTTTCATTTACAGTATTTTTTTTTTAATTATCATTTAATAGTTAACAAGTCATTGTTTTGACTCTTTGAACTGAAGACTGAAGCTAAACATTTTCACTATAAACATATAGCCTAGTTTGTTTATATTACATTCCTGTTTGTTTAGCTCGGACAAAATGTTTATATTTTATATCAGGCTATAGTAACCTGATCAATATTAAGTGCTGCTAACCTGAATACAAGAACTGGATAGTTATTGATTCATTGCTCTCTTTGTCCATAAATAAATGAATAGGAATAAATATAGGCTAAATAAACGAACAATGATACAAATACATAAATAACGCTTTATCACGGATAGAAATAGCCATGACTCCAAATGAACGAAATGCATATATATTAATTAATTAATAATGATACAAATAAATAAATCATTATTAAAACATTATCATGCAAAAAATGTAGATACATATTACAGAATTATTATTCATGTTTTTCAGCGGGGTTACAGCTCGCTAGTAAATATAGCTAGGCTATGCAATGTTAGTAATAACGTCTTTTAGACACATTTTAAATTATTTTCCCTCCTAAAATTAGCTGTTCATATTCATGTTAATCATTAGCTTACTTTCATTGAACTTTGCCAAGTGACATTAAACGCCGTATGTGAGCAGACTATATTTTATCAAAAGCGATTTTTATCATTATTATTATTATTTTTACTTTAGCACACGGTCTGATGAAGAGTTATCACATTGCAAAGTTCTCTTTCCAGCGTAATCCTGTTATTCATCGGAAATACATGGCAACTGTCAGCTCGGCGTTATTTAGGCAAATAATTCATGTATGTTCATTTATACAATTTTGTAACCAAGAAGAGTGACTGCCTGTGATGGTAACCAAGGTAAGCTTTTCTGGTCTATAAGTGTCATTATGCATAACACGTCCCTTGTTTCCTCTATGGCAAATTAGGTCGCAACTGTGGCTTCATGAATATTTGGCTTGAGCCGGTTGAACAGTATTTCCCAAATAATAACCCCAATTATTCAAAATGAATAATTTTCCTTTTTGGAACATCAAATCGTTGTTTTGTGCACACCCTTCATAGGCGTTATTATTATAACCCACTATTTATTAAAAGTTCACTGTTACTTTTATAAATGAAATGCTCGTAGGCCTACTAATTTTATGGAAAACGTAATGCATTTAATACTTATTCAGAGGCTGAACACAATTCTATGATTTTTGAAAACACAACTAACCTCTTTTGGTACATAACTTAGCATAATTCGTTGCACTACTTGCAGGACGCATATACATATGGAGAAGTTCAACGCAGAAGTTGCACGTGATTTGTGCAATTAGTAAACGGTTTTAGATAACGTAAAGTGTCGGTAAGGATGATGTAGGAACTGACGAGGTTTCAAAACCAGGTTAATCAGGAATGGTCAGATACAAAGTGGCCTTGCGAGGCAATGGAGAGTGTGCAGGTTTATAGGCTAATGGTTTATGAGGACACAAATGTTTATAATGATATAGGTATTAATTACATCGTGAAAATAAACATGGACAGTTCCTGTGTCGTCGTAAACCAAATGTTTTTTTTTTTTTTTTTTTTTTTTTTTTTTTTTTTTAATCTAAAGATGCAGAAAGTTTTCTGTGATGGGCAGGTTTAGGGGTAGGGTTAGTAGGATAAGGTGATAGAATGTTTGTACATTACAAAAACCACGTAGACTCGAGAATCCCTGTAAGCCGCGTGCCTGAACCATATTATTCATTTTTACTCAGAAATTTCGCAAAACCTCATTTTTTTCCCCATTAAAAATAAATAAATTAATAATAAAAGAAAATTAACAAATTAGTAAAAATTCTGAAAGTTTTCGTTTAGGGTTAGGATATGTCGTAGAATTAATCAAGGTAGCTTACTTAAATACTAATATAAACCCAGTTAAACTTGCCGAATATAAAAACAATACATTTAAATATAAGCTAGTTAGACTAGATCTAAACCAATTTACATCTATGAATGTCCCCATATAGATAGCTAAGTAAACGTGTTGAGGGGGTTGATATGCTACAATTGCTACATTTACAATCTACAAACAACATTAGAAGTAGCATAAATTTCACAGCAAAGCATGAATGAAACTCTTCATGTTGTGATCTGTGATTGACATCCTGTGGTAACTAGAATTAAGCTCCAGTCTGGATCCAGAACATCTGAGAAGAGATGATGCTGACCCTCAGAGGACCCAAGAGGATGCCCGCCCTGAAACAACATACACAACTACCAAATTTTGCTATCATTTTGATTGCATCATATAATAATTGCTAGTGTTCATCGTATGTTTGATTACGTCTTTAATTGATTTTCCGTACATTTCTGCTATATGTACATAAGCTGAAAGTCACCACTTATAAGCTACAACTAAATATTTTAGAAACGTAATTTTCTGTAAAGTTGCTTTGCAACGATTTGTATAATAAAAAGCGCTATACAAATAAACTTGAATTGAGTGAGCTCATTGACGCCCTCTAGTGAACGAATGAGTAGCTGCAGAAAGGTTGTTAATCTGAAACATAGCCTACAGTGTGTCAGGCTTACGTCATAGTAAAACGAGTAATTCTTGAAAAAAATAAATAAATACATAATAATAAATCTATTGCCCTCTTATGACAATATATATATAATTTTCAGGTATTTCACATGTAAGAGTGTTGTGAAGGTTACCTTGGAAATGTTATATCTTAAGATGAATCAAACTAAATAGTTAAGCATATACTTTTAAATTACTTTTTTAAAGTATATACACAAATCCAAATAAAATAGTTATTAAATAAGCATGTATCCTATTCTGTGTCTTAAGCTCCTGAAACATCTCTCTCTTTCATAGAATATGGGTAGCACTTTTTTTTTTTTTACAGTTTTTTTACAATTTTACAGTCCTGTTCCCCATGTACATACTATGTACTTATTATAGTAATTACAATAACTATGTAATAACTAGGTACTAACCCTGAACCTACCCCTAAACCTAACACTACCCCATGTAGTTACCTTGTATTACCAGAACTTTCTTAGATAAATACACTGTAAGTAAACTAGTAAAGTGCAACCGAAATATGACTATAAAAAGTGGTACAGTCAGTCTGTCTTATGTTGAAGCTTACTTAAGAGCCAGGTCACAGGGTAAGTTGAGTGACCTGCACACTGTATAATTACAATTAAATTACCTATGCATATAAACTAAAGTATAAGGGATGAAAATATTTTTATTTCAGATATAAATCTACTAACCAAGAAACAGGTTTCTTTGAAAGTGGGCACAAATCTAGACGACTTTTCATCAACAGCATCTCATCTCTTACTTTAATGAGGTAATAGTATAGACATGTTGTTGCATAAAGATCTGCAGCTGCAGCAACACTTCTTTTCTATTTATCATCTCATCTTTTCTATTTAGTGTTTTCTTATTTAAACTTGAAGGCTTGCTGAAACTAAAATAAATGTAGATTTCACTTCATGAAATGTGAAAAAAATTAACTTCACCATTTATAAAACACTATGTAATGTTTTATAGATTTCGACTTCTTGGGCACAGTTCAATATCAATCACCATCAGTCATCTTTAATCTTTCTCCGGGAGACCTGAAAAATGAAGACACAATCAATTCTTTTTACGAGGTGTTCGCGACATCTAGAGGGTCAGCCGTGGTACTGCAAGGGGTCCATCAATTACATACTGTATAAAGCAATATTACGTTAACATAAATACGTTCAGCTAAATGTTTCTTTGTGTCTCCCACATTAAAAAGTGAAAATATGATGCAAAAATAGCCTACACGATTGATATTATTATTATTTAAAGTACGTTCACAATTTTATTTTATTTATCATTCACACTACATGAATCAGCAAGCCATGGCCTAAAATAGCGTAGAGCAAAATGCCCCCAAAATGTAAGAAAGGCCTATGAATTGCCCCTGTGCTTGTTTTATGTGTGTGTGTGTGTGTGTGTGTGTAGCTATACTTAATCAATATATCATACCAGCAAGACTGCTATTTTCCTGAAATTTCAGCACAATTGCAAATTTTTTACAACAGTTCAATATACATGTTTTTATATAGCCATTTTTATATAGGCGGTTCTATGTTTTTTTTTTTTTTTTTTTTTTTTTTTTTTAGACTTGCCCGCCACCTATTGGTGGTTTTAGTTTCTTGGCCATTCTACAGAAGAGGTGCAAACTGCTATCCCACAACTAAAAAACACATTTTAAAAGCATTTAATAATTCGTAATAAGATCTTGCTATTATCTATCGAAACCCACAATTTTATTTCAAATATTAGTAAGCTTAATGTATAAAATCTTCATTTATTGGGTACTTTCAATTGGGAGGTGGCTGTCCCGATACCTAATCCCTAGGTTTTGATTTAAGAAAATTATATTAAAATATCTTTCAAAATTATCTGTTTGATTAAATGCTATATATATATATATATATATATATATATATATATATATATATATATATATATATATATATATATATATATATATATTATATTTTCTTTGTAAATTATGAAACTTCATGTAAAAAAATTTTACATGTCACTACGGAAACATACATTTATGATCAGGAAATATCCATGTGTCCCCCTCTCTTATTGTCATGCTGCTGCTACTGTGTTGGAGTGAAGAGATGAAGGAGCATTTACAACTAAAGTCTTTATTTATCCAAGGAACACACAAGTAGCAGGGGATAGACAAACAACACCAGACACAGAACTCAGGAAACACAAGGCTTAAATACAGATAGAATGCAATGGGACACACCTGAAATCTATGAACAATAAAAACACGGGAGACACTGGGTACTGGGAAGCACATGGGGAGCAAAACAAGGCACGGAACACAGGACAGTCCTTGGACGTGACACTTATAGCTACAAGGTGTGATTAGATAGGTCTCATCATTTTGAGCCAAATGTCTTCAAAATTCTGAAAAATCTGTGTGTCACTTTAAGGAACACTACTACAACCTTTCCTGTAATTAAGCACACTTTTTTGAGTAATTCCATAAGATTGAGTTTTTATATGCACATAATACCACCGTTCAGATCTATGCTAGCTAACCATGTGCTGATTAGTGTCTTTGAGCTAAGTTCAAAAGTATAAAAATTTGCACTACTGAAACTCTCACTACCAAAACATTTGGTGGAGTTTCGGTAGTAACATCTTTGTTTTTTTGGGGGGGGGGGGGCGGGGGGGGGGGGGGGTGTTATCCAATAGAATTGTCACTACCAAAACAGTCACAACCGAAACATGCCATCAGTTTCGGTAGTGACAAAAGGGAACACAAAATCTTCATATTGGGGGAAATAAACTAAATTTTAGTATAGTTGTGTTTTTTTTTTTTATGTTTTAGTAGTGTTTTAGTATGTGAGTTAAAATTCTGTAATATGATTTGGTTGCTACCAAAGCATTAATGTCACTACCGAAAAGTTGCTCACACTACCGAAACATTGGATGTTTTTGTAAAAAATAAAGTATACTATATTATCAACTAAGATGATATGATGGTTTTTGATTCAATGTTTATTCAAACTAAACAATCCTTAACTTTGAAATGAATGTGATTTTTCATGAACTTTTTGCCTTTACAAAGAAAATTTGGATTCAAAATAAAACAAATCTCATCAATTGCACATTAAATATTGTTACAAATTAAATTGTTCTATCTAGATTTAAGCAAAATCTTAATTGGTCAATATATAAATAAATTGTTATTACTGTGTTTCGGTGGGGACAAATTTGGGGAGAGGACAAATATTCCAAAACTTTCTAAAAATACAATATGAGAATTAACTGCACAATTACTAGAGATGTTTACCTTGGATAATATACAATTTGCATAGGCCTACATAAAATGTTCTTTATATATTTTTTATTTTATATATATATATTTTATTATTTATTATTATAATAATTTTGGGGAATTTCTTTTTTTTTTTTTCAAATGTTTCTAACTCTAACTTTGAGACCAATTCTGTACAACAATTCCATACAACAGAGAGCAACTATTTCATTTTACCCAACATTTCTTTACTTATTTGTGCAACTGTAGTTGCAGTGTAAATTAATTTGGATTAAGACTGATTTTGAACTGATTTCATTTAATTGGTATGACACCCCTATGTATAATGGTAATGGTTAGTGTAATTAAAGTAATACTCATAATATGAAGATTTATGTGTATGCATGTTTATGCTTATGTTTATGTGTGTGTATATATATATATATATATATATATATACAGTACAGACCAAAAGTTTGGACACACCTTCTCATTCAAAGAGTTTTCTTTATTTTCATGACTATGAAAATTGTAGAGTCGCACTGAAGGCATCAAGGGCTATTTGACCAAGAAGGAGAGTGATGGGGTGCTGCGCCAGATGACCTGGCCTCCACGGTCACCAGACCTGAACCCAATCGAGATGGTTTAGGGGTGAGCTGGACCGCAGACAGAAGGCAAAAGGGCCAACAAGTGCTAAGCATCTCTTGGGGAACTCCTTCAAGACTGTTGGAAGACCATTTCAGGTGACTACCTCTTGAAGCTAATCAAGAGAATGCCAAGAGTGTGCAAAGCAGTAATCAAAGCAAAAGGTGGCTACTTTGAAGAACCTAGAATATGACATGTATTCAGTTGTTTCACACTTTTTTGTTATGTATGTAATTCCATATATAATTCCACATGTGTTAATTCATAGTTTTAATGCCTTGAGTGTGAATCTACAATTTTCATTGTCATGAAAATAAAGAAAACTCTTTGAATGAGGTGTGTCAAAACTTTTGGTCTGTACTGTATATAAAGAAGGAGAAAAAGAAACTGCACTTTACATTGCTTTGATATTTTGCACATTCCCTTCTACATTTCTACCGCCTGAAATTTTACTATTTTACATACCTCACTGTATAATGCAGCTACTGTTAGAGTTGGTTCCTAAGGTAGGCTATAATGACCTAGCTAGCAGTGGATGAATAATATGAGCAGGGTCTCTTCTTTTATCTATTTATTTTTTTAATTTGAACCCAAACATGGGGACACTATAACAGTCCTAACAGAAATGTATGAATAACCATAGCCTACATTGATGAAAACAAGGACAAGGCTCTGTGACATAGACCTAAGTCCCATTCTAAACTACCTAGATAGCCTACCTTTACAATTTCGATTTGAAGTCTATTTTGGGTCACTGATGTTTTATTTAACAAAACACACGCATAAGGAGTAATGGTGCTATTACATGATATTATAGACCACTCCTATTAACTGTAGCCTAATAATTTTAATTAGTAACTTAAACTCAAGTTTATACCCATTGATACCCTTGGCTTGATGTGTATTTCTTGCCAAATTTAGCCCAAAATATTTTCTTGAATGTTTGCTTCGCACGTTTGGTCAGTAGGTGGCCTAAGTGACTAACTAAAAGCAAACTTGACCGGGTAGACGTTCACACTTGTTAGATAAGATATGTAGACCAATGTCTTGATACAATTACTGATGATTGATGTGTAGCAGTTGTAATTGCGAAGACTTCCTGTTTTAAATGTGTTTTCTTTTCTTGACCCAAAGCTGTCTTAACTAAAACAACAATTTTTAGACATGCTGCCTATTTTAGAACTGCACCAGTTTGAGCTCCAATTTAATTTCAATATGAAACCAAACAGGCCTTTATTCTGAAGCTTTTTCGTTTTATATTTAGTCGCAATTTTGTGTTCATGTGAACTGGACACATGCAATGTACAAATAACAGACTGGAGACGCTTCCAACCTTTCTCCACAAGATGGAGTAACTCGCCCACGAGATCAACGAGCACGTATGAAACGCGCTTTCATCCGCTTGAACACGGTTGATATTGGACCTGGTTTGTGACTGCATTCACATATTTTATGTGTAATCGATTCTGCTGTTTAAAGCAGAAATGAAACCGATTTTGGCCTATGAAACACTTTAAACGTTTTGAAAGTGTGCATTTATATAAATGTATTGTTTTTACCAAACTTTACATAGGCTAAACAAACATTTTATTTTTTTCCCTTCAGGAATTTATAAAAAAAATTAAATAATAATAATAATAAATAAATAGCCTACACAAAAAAGACCTATACTACTGATTAATGTAGGTAGGCTACGCCTGTATGTAAGATATCTCCGTGCTCACTCTGGAGGCCTAGGATATGCCTTCACGGAGCTTACTAATTTTTAGGCGTTTTAGCAAGGCAAGTGTCTGTAAATTAGTTTTAGATATTGCATTTTAGCTCTATAATTTTTGTAGTAAAAGGAAAGATTTGAGTTTTACATAGCCTATATATTTTCCTTATCCTCCGGAGTATGACTGTGGGTAAAAACGCCAGTTTAATTCATCTAAATGATGTGCGACCAAGACACCAGCAGCTAACATGACATCTGTTTAAATGCTTTCATGCTAATACACTCCTCTCAAATGGCGTCTTTGTTAGTGCGTCAAAGATTATTTACAGAATGAGTCAATTGCTAAATGGTTTCATGATTGTTGAGCGGGATCGCCGTAGGAGGCGGTTAGGACTATTGGAGGCTGTGAGGTCGAGCTCTGGCGCGCAGCGGGGCTCCGGTAGGAGCGGCGCTAATTGAGGAGGCAGAGTCGAGGCGGGCCAGCAGAGCACGGGAGCGCGAGGCGCTGGGCAGGGCATGCTTCTTGGAGCTGAGCGGATTGTTTAGATGTATAAAATATGAGACCTAAATTTCTCATTCCTGTCCCCTCTTTTTCTCGAAAATAGATATTTTACGATGTCTATTGGCCTCAACCTATATCACACTATTAATATTCTTCTGTTATTGTTTGATCATTTGCTTTGTATTTGTCAACACATCAATTTTGTCTTTATGTGCACATATAGCCTATCATAGACTTCTGTATGAACTGCACTTCTCCACTGTATCACACGTGGCCATGCAGAGAGCTGTCCAGAGCTAAAATTTTGTTAGATTATGGTTAAGGCCGCATATTAGGCTATCATTATTATGGGCTAATTAATGTTGTTTTTAGTAGGCCTACAACACGCGAAGTGTACTTTATTATGGGGTTTTGTTATATGAACATATTGGGTTACAAATTAATAATGTAATATGTATTTTAACCTATGAATTCAACTAACTTGATACTAATTTAAAAACACAATAAATTACACTGTTTATTTTATTTATTTATTTTATATGACGCATTGGTAGGATGGCCTCTCTGTTGAGCTACTTGTTTTAATTTGGGTTAGAACGTAAATGCAGGTGAATATATTTCTCATAGTTATATGTTGTCTCGAGTATAGATCTGTAAGAGACGTCTGCTCACTCATCACCCAACATGTGAGAATGTTTCGGGAGGGTTGCGTTTTCAGACTTTTGTAACTTTGCAAGGTATATTATGGTAAAACAAATCTGAATACTTCGAGTTTTTCCACAGTTCATCCGAATAAACCTTCAAACGGGCTTTTGCATTCTGATCTTAGTGCTGATCCTGTATCATAGCCTCTTGTGACCTCTAAATTACTCTGTAATAGAATTACAGTTTTTAATCCTTCTTGCCAGAACGCCTCATCACAGGCTGCTGGGTCGAGAACAGAACTTGCGGTAGGCTACTCCTCTAAAAAATGAATGCAGTCAGATATTTTTTTAAATGAAATTTGTCATTGTTAATCGTCTTTACAAAATGAACGTCATTCGTGTAGCCTACTGTCTATCAAAAAATAATGTGCCTCTCCAAAGCCAAGTAGTTTTTCAGATCAAAGTATTGCTCTTATTACAGTTTTGAACCATGCGGGGAAAGAAAGACAGTAGCTCATAATTAATAGTAGGCTAGCCTTAGAATTGACACGAAATTGCAACAATACGCTGCAAGGTAAAATAATAAGTCTAATGAAGTGATGTAACATAATATTTCAGATGTGAGAACTTTTAATAGCCTAATGAATCTTTTAAAACATAATTATTTCAGAAGCAGCTAATGTTGGAAACTCTAGTCAACATGTTTTTATTATTATTATGAGGCTATTATTAGCCTATTTGTCACATTTTAGGCTATTTGAAACTGCTTTATAAAACCACACACACAGACACACACACGCACACACACACACACACACACACACACACATACACACACGTATATATATATAATGAGATTTATTACACCTCATAACTTGAACAAAAAAGTAGGCCTACTTTACTAAGTAAAATTATCATCTAATGTGTATAGCCTAATAAAAATAATAATGTGAATCATGAATTTTAATAACTTGTTTGGATGATGTTTGTTTGTCTGTTTATTTATTTATTGGCAATGTAGCCGACCGTTGTCATCATCTGCCTAATGCACAGCTTGCCACAATTGCGAATTGCCAATTCACGGTTCGGATTCTAGCTTCACGTACCCTGTTCCGTTTTTTCTTTTCTTTTTTGTGAGAAGGGGACCGTTTCGGGAGGGAAAGGGCCCAGTCTTGCCAAGAGTGGTTGCACTGACAGGCTATGCCGAGGCTCCACGCTTTCAATCCGGGTCAGAGGGAACTGACGCTCATTGAGAGCTGCATGAATACACACGAATGGAAAAGTTGTGTTCAGTTAACCGATGAAATCAGAGAAAAAACAGGGCTGTACAATATTTTCTTATTGCCGTCTGCGGTCCAGTTGCGTTCATTTGTCTCTGTGCGACGAAGGTTATGGGAACAGGACAAAAAAAATCCATTCTGCCTTTTTGACACCCTCGCCAGTGATGATAGTAGCCATACGATGTGTAAGAAAATGTTATGTAGCCTACTGTTGCCGTTGACACGTAGGCTACTTATATTCTGTAGATTACTTTGTGTATAAACATTGAAAGGGATAAAATAAGCCTATCTGAAATTGTGTAACTGAATTGTCAGACACTTTGTTAGCTACAACAAGAGTCACTTTGCAGCACTGCGTAAACTCTGCAGGCATGGGGCCACAAAATTTCGAGATATGTTGCTGGCAAATTACTTTTATCTTTTATTATTATTATTATTATTATTATTATTATTATTCAGAAGTCTCTAATAACATCTGTGTTAAATATAAAAGGCAGTTTAATGCAATAGGTGATTCTCGTAAATTAATTTCCCCGCCACACACAAATTACACCTGTATATCTTACTCTCAAATAGCAGTAGTCTACTGATATTACAGTTTATAAAAAACTGGATTTCTTATAAACAAATTTTCAGTAGCTACATAGGCTACTTGAGAAAATTATCTGCCAATAAATTCATGTAGTCTGAATGATAAAGATCAATGTGAGTGATTTGAGAGCTCTGTCTGCTGATAGTCCATGCCTGTTCATTGCAGATGAACTTAAGACAAAAAAAACAAAAACAAAAATTCAAAGGTTTCTTTATTTTAGCGCATTTGTGTAGTCAAGTGTCATTAGGATCATTGAGCAGGCTGTTTCCTTATTGTCGCGCAGATTTAGACTTGAGAGGACGTACAAGACATACACAATGCGCCTTACATAATTATGAACATGAGTGAAATAATAAACGCAGCCTTATTTAGCATTGCCGGTTGTGAGCTGAAAGTTTCGTCTAGCCTTAATGTTATCTCTCGTGAAACGGACACATATGATTGGGAGGAATAGAGAGCGATGATAAGGGGTAAATTGAATAGGTATATAGACTAGGCTAAACAAATCAATTTATAAAACAAGGACGTCTTAACTAAAAAAAAAACTTTTCTTGTTAGCTGATTAGGTTGTATGTCATATCTACAAGATGTTCCTCTATTTGCGGCAGCTAAATTAAAAGTGTAACAAATTGGAGACGCGCGAAGTTAGGATATGTGCACTTACAACGTTATGTTGTTTAGTGGAAGACTATACTCCATACAATTTACTCAAAGTATATTTTACATAAACAAACTGTTTGTGTTTGTTAAAGTGCGCTGAATAAAATTCATATTGAGCAAACTAACTACACTTCTAAAGGAAGTGCTTGGTACGGTTTTCTGTTTGTGCATGGGAGTTAGGGTTACTCGCCCAGAGGGAGCTTTCTTTTTACATAGCTCAATTTTGAAAGAAACGCCGTTTCGTTGACTACAATGGGACACTGGGCCAGTGGAGTTCTCCATAATTAGTCAATTTAATGACGCCCTCACTTTATTTTTGCATTGTAGTCAATGGCTGTTAACAAAAAGGAAGACGAATAAAAACCTTTCTGTAGCCTACCACAAATCGAGTTTGTTGAAGAATTGTGATGCATGTTACACTGCTAATCAACTTATTTCATGCTCTCCGTAAATTGGAGAGAAAACTACTAGAATGTTGTATAGAAATTAGAAAATGTTTTGTGGAAATGACACACATAATGCAGTTTTATAACAAAATTGAATACTGTATTTTCAGTTTAGAAACGTATACATTAACAGAAACACGCAAGAAAGTAACATTGAATTATAAGCGCTGGACTGGAAACATGAAATGGACCTGGTCAGTCGATGATGATATCCCATATTTTGTCTTTTGCATTAATCTCGACTGATAATTCATGGTCACTAGCGTTCTTTTCATGGCATAAAACAGAGGAACAAAACGCCTAGAGCACTTAATATTTACGTTTTGACGAATAGTTTATGTAGGGACACCAAGCCAAGAAAAGTGAACAGGGATAGAAAAGAGAATGGGTATAGCAATATTATTTACAGACTTATTTCTACACATATATTACAGACTGGGAGAATGGTCGCATTATTTAAGATATACATAATTCAATATAAAATCTCAAAATAAAAATAAAAATCTGATACAGTCATAACGATTCAGTTCCACATTTGACCAGTACCCCACACAGGCAGTGACAGAAGTGTAGTAAAAAAGGTGCTTACGACTCGAATGATTGTCTGATGAACATAAAGGAAAAGAGGATTGCATCCTGTCTGCTCGTCGTCACTCGGACTAAAATAGAAAAAAAAAAAAAAAAGGCGATGGACACCGGTTTCTGGTAATTCCCTCTTCACGGTGGTCCTGGTAGACATAAACGTGGGGCATTTCCCCATATACAAAAAAAAAAATAAAAAAAATTATTTAGATATATATATATCATGCAAGTGATGGGGTGGGGGAAAAGTGTGGGGTCCATTGAAAGCGCTTGAAAAAAGACGTGCTTTTATGTTTTTCTTTTTTTTTAATAGTAATATCAATTGGTCCTTTTTCATCTTCCCCGATAATCAAGTTTATTCAGGTCCTTTTTCCTGTATATATTTCTTTTTTGCGTATCATACGTCGCATTCCGAGTCACTTGATGTTACTGAAAGAATTGACGTGCCCGTGTCGACTCGCTCTGTCATGCTCGAGACACTGGTCGTGGGACTAGCTGCAGTCGAAGGCGACTCCGCCGAGCTGCGTGGGGTGCAGCCGGATTCTGAAAGGGACCGCATGCCATTCTGCCCTATTGCTTGATGCTGGAGCCTATAGCAGAAAAGTGAGAGAATGGTATGCTGTTAGTTATAAAAGTCGTAGGTCATTTTCCCTGAAAAACGTGCCTCCGTTTTACGTAAACATTAGGCTATGCTAGGCTATTTTAAAATAGGCTAGTTCTTATTCTATATCAAATGATATAGATAACAATATCTGAAATAGATAGGCTAGATGAAAAATAACATTTGTTTACATGGTAAAATAAATACTACTGTTGCTGTTTTGTGGAAAATTATTACTAAATAAAGCATGGCCGCTACATATGATCATATTTATCCTCGAAATTTGACTGACTTCTCGTGATATCTAGTGTTGATAGAATAATTTATTGTAGGCTATTCATTTGTGTGTTTGTATGTTCAAATTAGGTGTGATTAGTTAAAAATGTCAGTTTTAGAATGCTGCAAGACCAGAACGTCACAGTTCTTGTTTTTACTATTTGTAATCATCCAGTCAAGTCCAGTTTGTTGATTTATCCATTAAATAATATAAACCAGTTACACCAGTCAAAATGTGTGCTTAGTTTCTGCTGCTTTCTCATTCCATAGTCGCTCAGTACTAATATTTAGCGTTTAGGAGGAAATATAATTTGACTAAATCACCTGAAACAACTCTCACTCGAACTAATTTACGCCATGTTGTCTGTAAAATAATTACGAAGTACACTGGGAAGTGAAACAAAGCCTAATAATTTGCAAGATGTCAGATATACCAAACATTAAACCTTAGAATAATTTAGCTTATATTTCTCAATGCATGAGTTTCCACAGAATATGTTTACAACTATTTGTATTTACAATGTTATGTTACAAAAGTAACTACTCTAGATGATCTGGATAGATTTTACTTTTCCAAATATAGCAACAGAGAAATGCCATTATTGTTATTTTTAGACGCAGCCAATCCATATTTGTATTTTTATTGCTAGTAGGCTATCTTAACATTGGAACAACTGGTAAATTAAGATTTAAATACGGAATATGTTAAAAACGACACACAATAGCTTTGCTGTAAAGAATTTACACATTTGATTACAAGTTCTTTTTGCTTTTTCAGGTTTCATCGATGAGTTTGGAGAATATTTTCTTTTGCATCATTTTTTTTCACGTTAATAAAATGTATAGAGGTAAGTTTTATCTACTTGCTTTTATATTTTGCTTGAGACTTTAAAACATCTTACACATGGAACATCCCTCCCTCGTCTTTAACATTTGATTCTGTTTTTACTGCAGTACTTCCTACCTCGTGTTCACACATTTCACAACATTTCAACTATAAAATAATAGTAGTAATAATGAAACACTTAAAGCGCAAAATTCAAGTGAAAGTTGTATATGTCTAAGTTGACTGACCTGTTTTTTGCTGCCGCTGCTCTGTCTCGTTGTCTCCGGTTTTTAAACCAATTTCCGACCTGTGTAGGAGTGAGTCCAGTGGCTTGAGCCAGTTCCCTTTTCTTGCTGGGGTTTGGGTAGGGGTCCTGAAGGTACCACTCCCGTAACAGACCCCGTGTCCGTTCTTTGAAACAATGCGTCTTCTGCTCACCGTCCCAGATGGTTCTAGGCAGGGGAAACTTCTTTCGCACCCTGTACTTATCAACCGGTCCTAAGGGACGCCCGCGTAATTTCTCGGCCTCCTGATAGTGAGCCTCGAGCCACATCGCTTGTAGTTTACCATGCGAGTCCTTGGTAAACTTGTGGTTCTCCAGAATGTGATAGAGATCTCGAAAATTGCCTGTGTGAAAGGCAACAACAGCCCGGGCACGTAGGATGGATTCATGCTTGTTGATCGCCTCGCAAGCACCCGGTGCCACAGGAAGCGACCATAGGAAGCGACCCAGCCGCTCGATGTCTCCGGTCTCCTCCAGCGTCTCGCAGACGCTCGCCACTTGCTCCGGAGAGAAGTTTAGGGTCGGTAGCTGAAACATTGACAAGTCTTCGGGAGACCTGGTGCTGGGCGCACTGCTCGCCAAGAGCAAAGGGCGATCAGCAAAGTTTGGCAGGAAGAAATGAGAGGGATAAAGCTCTAAAGGCGATCTGAAAACCATGGAAATGACCTGAGAGAGAAAGAAATGTGCGAAGGAAAAAAGAACGACGAATTCAGATTGAATGATTCAATAGCTATCGCCTAATGACACCAGCCTCATAATATCTCCCCCTAAATCCACCGTGAGTGTAGCATTGAAATATTTTGTTTCGCTTTTCTATTGGTCTTCTTGGTGTCGTTGTAGGGTTGTCATGGCAGCCCTGCCAATCACTGTCAAGCGTGCCAATCATTAGCCAGTACGTAGAGGCTTTCACCACTTCGGCTGCTCGCACGGGGGGTTATCGGGAACTCCAATCTCAACAGCACCCTCCCTCCCTTGACTCGCGTGAAGTCGAAGCAGAGTCTCGCCTATTTGTTGAATGGAATGAGCAATTAGTGGGTGGAATATTATTGTGATCTTAACGAGGCTCGTTAAAGTTAAGAAGATATGTAGGAAGAGAAGGCAGGGGTGGGGTCTCGGGATGACAGTCACGGACACGGGAATTTAAATGAAGCGCTAAAACGGAATCTAGGACGGGGTACACAGATAGGCTATTTCATTCTTTAGCGCCTTGTACGAAGCAGGAGAAGATACGATGCTGCGCCGTCTCGCTTAACCCATGAACACAGTAGCCGTAAAATCATGTATATTGAGTTTTATATTTGAAAGGATAATGTTTTCTCTTTCCATATCCAACGCTGAAAAACTCCCGGATCGTTTTTGTACTTCGATCGCATTTCTGTACGATATGACTGCTATTCTCGCACAGTGACAACCGTTTAGCTTACTAGTGGACGGCGCATCTCTGTCGCTCCGCTGATGCTGCTCAGAGACCAAACACTGGCCCATTGCCCATGCATGTTGAGAATAGCACGTGATCTTTGATGCATATTTGGTTTTATTTTATCAACTGTTCTTTTTTCAGTTACAGCTAGTCTATAGTTATTATGTGCGCTACTTAAGGTCGTTAAAATTAAAAAGCCCGTTTCCGAGAATGAAGGACATAATCTGTAGGCTATGTCACGAGATTTGGTTTCCAATGGCATGCTGGTATGGATTTCGGCTGGATCTGGGTCTGCATCAAAGAGTTTGTACTGCATTATATTTAGACAGTGCTTAGTTGGTGTTAAAAATGTATGCTACGCATCCACTCGATTAAGAATAATGACCATATTGTGATGAGACGCAGACTTTATCTAAACTAATGCTAAAATTTCCAGAAGTGTTCAGGGATTCGGAACGTGACGTCTCTTTCAAATATTTAATTCAATCTTTTCAAATAATTATGCATGTAAATGGGATAGCTAATACAATTTATTTGAATGAACTTTCCTGTTCCGGTTCCTTTATTATTAGCCTGTAGACAAACCTAGTGCAAGCTGATGTGTGCTTAGCAAAATGAGGGGCGGGGAACAGATCCTAATGGATGTATTGGGTCACGTTGTGTCTCCAGGATCAAATCTGTTTGTTCTTGTGTCACAGGAAACTTAAGTGAAGTAATTCCAAGAGGCACTTGAAGTGGTCCCTTTGGAAAGATTTATGGACTGGAAATAACCTGTTTTATTTCATAGTTGACAGTATTTTTGGCCAAGCTGTTTTACATTTAGAACAGCTATTGATTAGCCTATGTCATATAGAGGCACTGTTCCCTAACGTGAATAAGATAATTAGGCTACATTTTGGAGACATCGGTGTTTGCGTGACGGTTCACAGATGGTTTGCAAAAAAGTACTCGCGTGATATAGAGGAAATGGCGTTGAGACAAAAAAAAAAAAAAACTTGCCAAGTTGTGGTAAATTCACTTTGTTTAACATAGCCTTTGTTTACGTTAAGCAAGTCATTAGCATCCCCAAATAAGTTAATTCGCCTGGTTTAATCGTCTGTTTATCCCCTAGCTTCCATTGCTCTGTTCCATGCCAAAATCAACGGGGAGCAAGGTCCTCAATACAGATGAACGTTTAGCTCTGTCTTTGTTTATTTACTGACAAAGACTAGCCTATATGAAATAAGAATGTAATAGACAGTGGATTATTTCGCAGAACATAATAATATGTGTTTCTTTAATGCTTTCAGTATTTTTGAGTGAAGTGACATCAGGGGTTTGAAACTTATGCGTAATTTCGGTGTTCACTGTTTCTTTGAGAGAGCCATATAGCTTAAATAAAGCTAAGTGTAGTCAGCATGCCAGAGATCATTGAGAAGAGCTCGGTCGTATGAGAAGGTAAGCAAGCAGTTTCTTAGCTCTCTATTTAAACTTGCTCTCACTTCTTATCTCACGAAAATGTGTCCTCCCATATTCGTACCAATGTTGGCAACTACGCGGTTAACATGCATGAGTAATTTTGTGCATTGTGATTCTGGGACTTGCAAGTGTTTGAGGAGGAAAGGGCACGGGACAATGCCTTCTCGTTCAATGTTTTATTTAATTTTTAACACTTTTTTTTCTTCACATCCACTTAGGTCATAAAACATTGCCAAGCAGGAAATCGATCTTCAGGTGACGGCTGCAGAAATACAGAGTTCTATCAAGAGATATCTTCTCGGAAGCGGTCTGGTTTGAGTCTTTCAGTTTTTTTTCTCTTTTTTTTTTTAAAACTAACTTATGGGTTGTAAAACTGGACTTGGTTCCATCGATTTTGATTCACTGCTCACTCTTTTTTTTCCTTTCATGCAACAACTCTTTTTTTTTTTTTTCTTTTTTTTGTCTGTCTTCTCCGCTATATTTTCCCTGGTTTCATCCAGTTACAAAGTAGCCTATATTATGATATAGCCTATGCTGTTATCTGATGCTAAATCGCTAAATAGACTTGGATTTAAATGTTGCCATGAGGTCTGTGTTGTTTGTACAAGAGTGGACATCTATTCATCATTTGAATCGTAGCCTATTACTTATTTGTAAAATAGCGAATTGTTCCGAGAGACTCACCAGAGAGTTGGTTAAGTTCTTAAGAGTGTTTAGGGCTTCGCAAAAGAAACCAAGATGCAGTTCATAAAGCGAAGGCGGTAGAATAAACAAAAAGCATCGTTCAATGCCAGTTTAAGCCATGCGTATTCCTAGATTATCGCTTGGGAAGTTGTCATCCTCTGCCGGGACGTTGCTCTCACTCCGTGAATGCGAGAGAAATGCAGCTTGCAGCGTTGTGGGGCCGTCGTAACGGGGCGCAAATGCCCCTTTCTATTCTTTGCTCAGGGTCTTAACCTCGGCGGTATTTTGAATCCGCGTGGCTTGTTAAATGTAGGTAGCACAATGGGTGCGTTTTATTACTTTTGCCTATATGACGTAACACCTAATTATGTAGGTAGCCAAGATACCATTAATGAAGATATATGTTTTGGGGGAAAAATGTTTAGAATGACAAATTTGATGTGATATTTGTAAAAGGAAACTGTGTCATTTTATAATTTTTTTATATGCTGATCATCGAACTCACTCTATGAAGTTTTCTACATGATTGATTTGATTATTTTATTTATTTATTTATTTTCCCCTGAGGCTATAGTACTATATAAATTATAGTTGTGCTATTAGTTAGTGAGTCCCTGCGACCTCACTAGATACATTTTTATTTTATTTTTTATTTTTGGCTGGGGGAGGGAGGCGATACGCGAGCACCATTTTCAACAGAGATGCATCCCCCCTCCCTCCCTTTTTTGTGTGGTCTCATTAAGTGGGCATCCTGCTAGGTCTGCGGAGTTATACGGGAGCTGTCCAATCACTGCATTTGCACGGCTTGTTAGCGACATTTAATGAGGGTTCTCTACGAACCAAGTGAATGGCGCTTCAATGTTAGATTTACCTTGTGTCAACTCGTTACTTCTAATGAAGCCATTGGAGGTTTCGCTTTTAAATGGAACCGAACGCCTGGAACTGCAGGCCCTCTTTCTTCCGGTTTCTCTAAGAGCTCTGGCTTGGCCCAAATCCATAGTGTGTGGTGTGGGTGGTGAGGACGTGCACTGTATGTTGGGGGGTCGAGCGGAATAACGGGGATAGGCTAGGCTATTCATAAATAGATAGCTACGTTGTATCCATTCTTTTGTGCGTTAAGTGATTATGTTGATTTTAGAACCTTATTTTATAACGAACTCAGTTACCTTCTCGAGAGAAATGTAGCCTACAACCACAAACAAACAGCGCACTTCTAAGATCCACCACTACAATCACATTTTACACTGTTTTGACATTAAGGAATATTTTTGTGTTTAAAAAGGACTAAGGGGTGGGCTATAATCAGTTATTTAAAATAAAAAAGTAGTCTAATAGTGACGATTATTAGGCTATATAGAATATGTAGGCTACAATATGACGACTGTATGGAATTAATTTCTTTTTGTATGAACCATTTGAATGTATTTTTAGAAAATCGTCTGCATAAAGAGTGTGGTAAGAATATACTGAGCCATTTTAACCCCAATTAGGCTAGATGTTAGGTGTATGATGTTTAAGATTTTACGAAACTGTGCAGTTTTCATTAATAAAATAAAATATTTGTAAAAACAAAGAATAGTTAATTAAAAAAATAAAATAAAAATAATAATAATAATATATATATATGTATATATAGACCATAGGAATTCGACGTGGTTAAACTGGATTTTTTTGGGCTACATCATGTTGTCATTTACACAGGTGGGGTTGTTTTGTCAGTCTTGCAGGTGCAAAATGACACGATATAGCCTAACCATTGAGGCTGCTGTCATAACGACCCGGGGCAACCCGACAATAATTCATAAAGGCTGGCAATCTGTCCCTTTTACATTTACGAGGAGTTTTCTATTTGAGTTTTTAAATAGGTAGAAAGTGAAACATGGATCTGCGACTAGTAAAACAACCCAAACTGGAGCAAATTATTAGCGCCTCAGTTGAGCTACTGCTGAAAGGGCAGACCCATTCATGAATTTTTCTCAGTCTCTTCGTCCATCCCCCCTTATTCATTCATGCTATGTTATGATTCATTTAAGAGATATTAGAAAAATTAGACTCGGGTGTGTAGGCGGGACATTTTTTTCACGTTAACTTGAACAGTAGTTCAATAGTTTTATAATTTGTGTATCTGTTTTGATTTGTGGATTAGGACAATTTTTATCCTCCTTTTTATTTTTCAAATATTTTCCCCTCCACCATATTATCACTGAAGCATACTTTGGATGTACAGTATATAGACTATTGTAGTCGCGCTGAACTTTAATCATAAGTTCAAGGGCTGAATTTTCGAAAATGACTTAAGCTACTGCATTCTTTGAATGTAGAATTATTCATTCTTTCATAATAATACACTGCATTACATTTTTATAAAATAAAGCGATAAAGATAAAGGCATTTTGTTTATTTGTGTTTCATTATTATTCCACTCAGTTGTTCACATTTAAGCGAATTTCAGTGAACACAGTGCTTAATAATTTATTTCTTCCCTATACTGCCTAAACTGCTGTTTAACATAAGCCTTTTCCTCGTCCTTCATTTGACAGGGAGTCAAGTGACTGAAAAGTTACACGACTGAAACCAGCATATTTAAATGGGACAAGCCCTGCTATTGTAGCTTGACGTGTTTTTGTTCCTGTTTTCGAGAATGACAGTGATTGTTGCTCGAGAATGATAAATAATAATTGCATTTTGATTTGCTCAAGGTTTTTTTTTTTTTTTTTTTTTTTTTTTTGGACACTGCCTAAACTGCTGTGTTGAAGACGTAATACACATTTGAATGTATTCGTCTATGCATTGGTATTTGATTGATACGTCCAATAGGCAGCTGGTTCTTAAATTCTGTACTGACATCATGTTATATTCCCCAAGTTTCATCATTAAAACGGTTTCATCATCAATGAATACAGGCTTGTTAAACAATAAATCGAAAAAAACATTGACTTACTGTGTCTGTATGAGTCATGACCTGTGCTGACCCACAAAAGCTCTCATTTGTAAAGGTTACCAGGAAGTCCTTTGGTAAACATGTCGTATTAAAAGTGCTTATTTCTGATATCATCTTACAGTAATTCCAACTCTCTTGAAAAAAAAACAAAAAAAAAACAGCTTACGTGAAGAAGACATATGCGCAAATGCAACCAGTGCAAATTATTAATTACAGATGCCCTTCTCTTGGACAATTCTCTAACGTTTGTAATAAAATGTTTAACTTTTCATTTAATTTTAGCAGTTTAAATATTACCTTGCATTTTCAAAAGTTTAAGTCAAGCAGGTGAATACTGAGATTTTTAGGCCTACTTGACATGAACTTAGCAGCGACTGAAAGTGTAGCATCTAGAACTTGTTATTCATGGGTGAAGAGCATCTGTCGAATAGGATTTCTGTCTAAAGAAGAGTTTGGCCACAGTAGAGGACGTCTGGATTGCTACAGGAGATGCAATGCGCTACATCGCTGTGACAGGTACAAGACGAGGAGACACTCCGAGCATCAACAGGTAGATTTAGGCCTAACGAACAGCTAAATTCACCAAGCCATTCCTTATAAAGCAAGTGGTCACGGTGGAGTGGGGTATTATTGTAGTATGCATTCATCACATAACACTAATGTTCTACGTATTGTAAAATAACTTTGATCGAGGAAAATATGAACTTTTTTGATTACAGATATTGCAAAACTGATGTTATTAAATAAATGTCAGGAAGGTACAAAATAACTCTCTGGCGTTGTGCTCTGTTCCTTACAACAGTTGGACGTATTTTTACACTTTTGACGTTGTCTAGCCCATCGACAGATCAACGAGGGAAAGAAAGAGGCAGTTTCTGGTCTAGTTGATTACTTTTCAAATGTATATTACTCACAATAGATGCAAAATTGCCATTCTAATTCAATTAATGTTTTTCGAAGATGTTTAGTATTTTTTTTTTCATTCTGTCCGACCAAAAAAATCGTGAATATATATAATGAAGCAAACCTTGTGAGAAGGTTTCTGCCAGGGCTATGATCTGTTTACTCAGTGTCTTATTTAGCCTGTGTGAGTAGTGACTAGTGTCTTCAATTCACAATTATTTCCAAAGTCCATGACACCTAATGTTTTAGCAGCTACTTAAACTTTAACAGTTTATTAGAGTTGACTAGAAAAAAAGAAGAAGAAAAAAACTTGTTTGTGGCGAAATACTGAAAGATAAATGTAATTAGATGCAAATATAGCTTCTAAAACATTGTTTTATAGTGCCTGTTTAAGGTACTTGATCACAATTTACTATTCTTTTTTTAATTAACGAACATGCATTTTTTATTAGATCACTTAACTAAATTATTAGCAGATACTCAAGCAGATGTCAAAACGTCTTATAAATGTTTAGGAGTGAGTGACTGAGCCCAGTGCGCTACAAATTATCCCGTGCCCAAATGAAAAATGAATGACTGACAGCTGTAACACTGGTCTTTCAATAGCTGTGATGGTCATCTCATCCACCGGTGAAGCATCGTCTCAGGCTATTTTCTCAAATATGAGTTTCTTATTGATTTATGACCTCCTATTCCCTGATATGGACTGAGAAATAGCCTACTAATAATTCTCTACGTTTTGGGATTTTATGGGTAGTGTTTTGCCGAAATAACAGCAACCAATTAAAAGGCTGTATACATGTTTTCTCTAGTTTAGTTTTGTAACTATGCGCGCGCACTCAGACAAGGTGAATCTAAAGGCAAAATGTCGCACAGAGGTAACGGGAAGTTATTGGGAGGTTGTCCTACCATATTGTCCTGCAGGTCTGTGGTTCGCGGCGGGGTTAAAGAAACTGTTGATATCTTTGTTTGCTCTCTCCGCAAATCCCTTTCCTTCCTAAAAGAGGATGTGTCCTGCCCAGCAGCGCTGCGCTCACCGGCTCGCACCCCTGTTTGTTTTTATAGGTTTACAACATTGACCAAAACAGGAACACAAATAATATTGCGACGTCATAAACTGCATGGTTTGGTCTTGTCTTTGTGAAAGCAAACACCCGTCCTCGATCTAAAGTGAATTCTTTGTCTTTGGCTATTTTTGTCTGCAATAGCTACCCCAGAAATTCATTCTGTTTCCGAGTAACCTGCTATTGTGCGAAAGAAAAGGAACATTTGCTCAGTCTCTCCATCAGTATTTAACCTTATTTATCAATAACCCGTTCATATGAAACTAAATGTGTTTTAAAACGGGGATTGGGTTGTGATAAAGTATGGTAATGGGTTTTTCATTTGAAACAAAAAAAACATATTTCAAATCGTCTGTTAGGCTATTGATGTTTTTGTTATAGCCTATGTTAATGTAAAATTTGACTTAATTTCTTAATCAAGTATATTGTATGGTCTTTGAAATTATGGCATATGATCAGTTGGAGACATGCTCTCATTTTCTTTACTTAGTAAAAAGCATTCTCTACATTGCCATTATATGTCGTCTTTGAATGCTATGGTTCATATTACTGAGGAGCTTGCAGTATTTGACCCATCAGAACAATAACATTGTTTGTCAGCCTGTCACTACTCGGATGACTGAGCTGCTAGCAGTGTGTGAGTGTGAGAGTGTATGTGAGAGTGACTCTAAGTGTATGAGATAAAGAGACAGAAGGGGAGAGAAAAATATTATGTCCTCTGTATTCCAGAACATGACTTGAGGCTCTTAGCACTTTTTCATTTTTTTTTCTGTGCATGTGCGTGTGTGTGTTTGCATGTGTTGATATAGCCTCCATTAGCCTCATTAGATCTGTTTAGTTGCAGAGCATCACAAACAAGCTGAACATCATTAGAGCTCACATCTCTCTCACTCTCTCTCTTTCCCACTTTTCCATTCTTCTCATCAGGTGGTGTAACATAACGCAATCTGAAAATCCTAATACTGTTGTGCAACTTATGTTATACTGTTATGCAAATCAAGACACTGTTTTTATTAAGAACACTTTGGGATAAAATATTTTTAAACTACTGCAAGGGGTATTTTAGTTTTTAAGAAAGGGATACCATTTAACAGGGACACATTAAATTGATAAAAGAAAAAATTACAAAATATTATTATTTCAAATAAATGTTATTCCTTAAACTTTGTGTTCATCAAAGACTCCTGAAAAAAAGAAAAACACTTCCATACTTTCAACATTTATTAAACACCACAACCATTTTCAACTAGTAATAATTATAAGAATAATTGTTTCTTGAGCACCAAATCAGCATATTGATTTGAAGTCCTGAAAGACTTATTAGCTGCTGAAAATTCAGCTTTGTCATTAAAGAAAAAATAAAAATGATAAATAAAACAGAAAAGAGATAATTTGTTACACATTAAAAATATTTCTTTCAGTCCTACTGTTTATGAAAGCTTACAGACCCCAAACCTTTAAACCATCCAATCTGAATTAACTATCTACCCAGGTCAGAGTGGCCCTTAGAAACCCTGTTAAGGTCCCAGGCTGTGTGTAACTGTTTGACAGAGGACAAAAAAACAAAAACAAAAAAAACATAAGACAATGGCATTTTATTAATAATGGTTATTTTTGGTAGGTGGTAACTTTTGACACTTTTTTTTGTAATAGAATAGATCTTTCAGAATTAAATACAGTGAAATATTAACATTTATGCCTGTGATACTGAAATTTTAGTACCTGAGCTGTAAATAAATGAGGCTGGAATGTGCTACACGACTCCTGTGGACGAATGTGAACAATAACAAAATCTAGTGTGTAATCCTGTATCTAAAGTATAAATCCTAAATGAAATTCCATAAAAGGATTAGTGGAGTGTCACAGAGGAGGCGGTTAAGAGTACCAAAGGTAATTTGTAACCTTAGCAACTACTGGAAATGGGGATTATCACAGCCATGTGGGCCGCCTTTGTGGATTGGGCCAGAGTGAGGTTGCCCAGGCTACAACCCGGATTCCTAAATCATCATAAAGAGTCACAGACAGATTTATAAATTCTAATTTATATAGAGGAATTAATTCTAGATACCATCACACCTATTTATTTTAAAATAATCTTTACTGACATTTTAAAAATGGTAACGAAATTGTACAGTTTGAGTGTTGATATATGTTTTTTGTAAATTAAGGAAGATCTGTACCAGGCTGATAAGCATTTTCAGGGTTTCAACCCTTTTCTTCTTGCTGCCACGTTTTAAAAATAAGATGACACAGAAAGACGTCTGTTTTATTGTTGAATATCCTTAAAACCTGAGCTGATCTCGTAACTGGATTTAACTGGGTTTTTACCAAGCTGTTGTCCAAAGCTTCAGTTCAAATCAAGAAACTCACAGTCTAACGTTTAATCAGGGAGGCATTATCCAGCAAGTTTAACCACTTTCTTGTTGGGACTTCTCAAATGTCTTATTGCTTAATCATGTGGAAGTGACAACAGCCAAACCCTCTCTCTCTCTCTCTCTCTCTCTCTTCTCTCACTCTCTCAGTCATTCTATTTTCATTTCTTTGTAAGTTTGGGGAAGCTATTAAAGCAACAGTAAAAGCCTTCACAAATGACATTTGCTGACATTCAAGGAAGTGCATTTATCAGCCAAGTACAGTTCACCTTGGTGAATGAAATCCATTTGTGCCAGTGTATGCCTGGTGGCCTCTCTTTCTCTCGTTTGCTCTTTCTTTCTCTCCCTTTCTCTCTCTCTTTCTCTCTCTAAATTGATGCCCAGCGAATGGGGAAATGGCGAGGTGGCACACGGTGCGGCAGCTGCTCTCAAATGTCACGCTGGAAAATCTTTAATGGGCTAAGTGTAGCCTTTCCGGCCCCAACTTGTCAGGTAATCAGAAATCTCTGTGACTCCTCTCCCTCCTCTCTCCTCTTCCCACATTTCCAAGCTCCCCAGGGCCACATCCCAACATTAATTACACGTTATTCTGTTCGGAACTCTACCGCCGTGAAACAGATAGACTGCTTTTAAAAGTCAAGACACTGGAGGAAAAATCTTCACTGCTTGGTTATACATTTATTATCTGCAGGGAAGCTTATCCTATTCTTCGCTTGTTTCAAAGACTGTGAAGGATCTCAGCGTAATGGTTACAGGACAAGAGGACAATATTTCTTCAACTTATGCATGTTACACATTACACATCTATAGCAGACAATACGTACAATTTTTGAAAAAGGATTTATGATTTATTGACAAATAATTTTTTATTGCAGTTTGCCTGACTTTATTTGTGGAGCTTGTCAATTTAATCTTTAATGCGATTAATGATTGTATAAACACTGGATACAAACAATAAACAGGAGTATTTTCTACATTATTATTGTTGGTGTGATCTTTATGAGAATATTTATCATAATTTCAAAACTGAGATTGTTTTCACAAATTGCAAGAAACTATTAAAACCCCATTTACTTCATTTTGCGTTTTAGCCCATGCAATCAAACAAATGCTTTTCATGTTTTGAGTATGACTGTGGCATTTCATGTTTAATGCAACAAATATAGTATAAACTTATTGCAATTCCATTTTTTCAACGTTTCAGCTAAATAATTAAAGAATACCTTAAATTTGTTTCCCCATAAGTTCACCAAAATGCCTTTACTCCAAGTCATAAAAATGTACATCATAGTGTAAACCAAGTTAGCCTAGCATTAGAATATTAGTATATAAGCTACTGTTGTATGAAGGTGATTAAAATGCTAATGCAGGAGCAGCCACCGCTCTTCAGGAAGCTTTGTCCTGCTCAATAGCCAGGTCAGGACTGGCGATGTACAGTACACGTCATGTCATTGTTGAAAGAGCTAGAGAGTGGCTTGCCATTGCTTATCCTCCAAACGACCAGCCCCATCCACCAGAGTTAATAACTTATTGTGAAAAAACTTGCAGCACTGATGTATGATAACATTTATACGTGTGTGAGGACGATATAGGACAGTGTTGGAGTAAGCGATTTAAAGTTGTGTATTAATCCTTCTTTAACTTCATATTCCAACCAATTGTGACCTCAGTTAAATTCTTACCTTTAGTATGCAAAACAGTGCAAGTTTCTCGGATAGTCTCTCCATTGACGATCAGAACATGTAATCATAAGGACATAGCTTGAAAACAGAGGCTTCTGAATTGAGCTGACCTTTTGTGTCAGAAACCTTTCCACAGTAATAACTCTATTTCCAGTACATTGAGGTACAAGATGGCTGATTAAGTTTCTCCTAAAGGGCTTATGGGTGTAGGTCCTGGAGTTGTGACTCTTATTCTCAACCTCAAGGTGGTGCTAATGGGGAGAAAGGTGGTACTGTAGTGTGAGTACCATAAATAAGCACAGACAGAGTATAAGAATTTGAGAGCGCAGACACACATATAATATATTGCTGTAGAGATGCACAGAACAACACAGACACTCTCACATTGAGGGATCAAAAATGTGAAGAGGTTGTTGTCACGAGGGCTGTGTAACCACACACACACACACACACACACACACACACACCGAGGATGTGGACTGGCTATTTGGATACATGCAAGCTACTCTCAGCATTGGATGCCCACACACTTGCAGCCTGTCTGAAAAGTGCTTTTCCGTGCTGGAAAAAAAATAGTATTTTTTTTCCCCTTTCAATAAACTCCCTTGACACAGAGCTACTCCTGGCAGAGCACTGTGTCTGAAAATCTCTCGCTGTTATGATATCATGCCATGAAAATAAACTGCCATGGAGTCATTGCCTTATCAGTGCACACCTCTGAATAAATCATGTGCCTGTGACAAAGCACAATCTGTATTACTGAACAGTGTAACCGTTGGCCATTATCCTTGTAGTTAACTCTTTGCTAATTTTAAATGTTTTTTAATCATAACTAATTAATTTAATACACCACAAAAGCACCACGCCTTGAAAAGAGCGTGGAGAACCACAGCGAGATTTCTATGAAATAATTTGTGTTAATAATGTCAGTGACTATAGCACTTCACTGCCATCAAGGCTGCCTTGCTTTAAACGAGAGGACATGCAGTAATCATTATTCTTTAATTTTTACTTCAAGGAGCACATAATTAATTCCTCATCTTGAACTTCGAGGGAAAAGCGGAATTCATTTAGAACCATGCAAGATAATGTGAAATCCCCTACTGTGGTCTGATGATGTAGGGCAGCAGGACTGCTGTTCCAAAGCAGATGCTGCAACAGCAACATTGTGGAATTATCATTTCTATTTCACTTCAGACGTACTTGATGGGGTCAAAAATATATGATGGGTCCTCTGTCATCTTTTAGTACATTGGCTGGGGCATAAATAATTAGGACAGTTTAAAAAATAAATTGCATTAAGTTGCAGATATGTCATGTTTTGTTTACAATATAAACACTATCATTATAGGAATGGTAAAGATTTTTGATGTGATTTTAAAAGAAGTTTTTCTGTGCTCACTGCTCAGCAAGGCTGCATTTATTTTATCAAAACTACCAATAAAGTAAAAGTGTAATACAAAACAAAAAAATTAACAACTTAACGGAACTTTTATTTATTTGAAATATAAATATTTTGCAATGTCTTTATTATTACTTTTGAAAAAACTAAAAAATGTAGTTTGCATTGCTGACTAAGAGTATTTCTTTTATTTTCTTTTTTCTTTTATTTTATAATCTAATAAAACATTTGGGTTTTCAAAAATATATTAAGCCGCAAAAACTGTTTTCAAAATTAATACAAGAATGATCTCTGAAGGACCATGTGACACTTAATATTGAAGAGAATTCAGCTTTGCCATTACATGAATACATAAAAAATATTTACATTTCAAAATATATTGAAGTAGAAAACAGTTCTTTCATTTTGCACTGTATTTTGATCAAACAAAAGCAGCCTTGGTGATCTCATTTTGACCTGAAACTGGAAAAATAGTGAAAAAAAGAAAGACCACAAGTGTCAGAAGCTACCACATTAGAAAGTCCCGTACTGGGATATCCTGTCTTTCTCACGCACAACTAATAGACTGCAGATAAATTATAGTGTAGAGACACAAGAATGAATGCTGCCAGTTGTAATACAACACCAAGATCAAAGGTTTACCAGGGTAACAGTCAGTACAAATCTTCATTATTGCCTTAAAAGATAATGATGATGAAGATGCAGGTGTTTAAAAAAACACTAACACCTTCATTGTCTCCTGATTCTGTTGGCGATTTTGTTACACATCAGATAACTTCTGAATCGGTCATGACAACACCTTATTGACCCCTGCAATGTTAAGTACGCAAATGACATGTGAATTATGAGCATAAATGGCATTTGAAAATGTTCTTTTATGACACAGAAGAATGCTTTGTGCTTAATCTGACTTGGAATGTGAGGTGTTAGATATGACAACACACACACACACACACACACACACACAGTGAAATCACACGTGAATTCCCAGGGCATATTTCCTGCGAGAGCTGTCAATCTGAATCACGATCCAAGTCCAGACGGGTCGTGTGCATGTGTGTGTTTACAAAAGTTGATCTGAGCCTGTGGATGAATTTGAGTGCCAAGTGTGTAAGGGTTTCACCGATATTTTGACATACACAGGTGCCCTGGATCGAAGAAATTAGAGAAGGCTTGTGTTTGTGTGTGCGTGTGCACCCTGAATAAGAAGCAGACATGCCTGGGCAAAGCAACTGGGTTTTCTGCTTTTAGCATCTATTAACGCACAAAGGCTAAGGATTGAGTTTCATCAGTCTCCAGTTTACAAAGACACTAATAAGAAGGCATGAAATTGGCCGCTGCGATTACCTAGTAAACCCATAGCCTGTTGGAGCAAGGCCTGAGGGCCTGCCTGAAGCCTGACTGCCATTCAACTTCATCACAACCAGACATTAGCAATTTGAATGATAATCTGACAGCCTGACACTTTGGTTAAGTTCAACAAGAAGGTTGAAGAATCAGCTTTAAAGCCCTCTGTAACATGATAAAGATTTCTATCGGCATGTAAGCAGCACGTCACATCATTGCTATCATTTTCTCCAGTAATGACGGTTATGTCGGCAAGCGCGCATTGATGCCCGCGGGCAGATTGTGTAAATGAAACAGAAAATGTACAAATTGCATTGTCAATTCAAATTTAAGCAGGCAATTCCATGTGTTCAATGCACCGGCCCACAGTCCCTCCAGTTATCTGCGGCAGAGTGACACATCGTAGGCCTGCTGGAGGAAAACAAGCGACAGGCAGCACCAGCGCCTCGAGTACACCAGAGAGGAGAGGCGCTACGACATGAAAAATTCATCGACTCTGCCTGGTAAATCACTGGGCTGTTTTAATTTACGTTGGAGAGAGGCCGTGTCGAAGGCCAGTTGCTGTTCTAATTAAACTGATACAACTCTCAGGATTGGCGCGCTCGTCACCGGCGGTCCCTGCGACGGCTGTCATCGCCCGCCTCTCGCATCTTCAGACTATTTGAAAATCAATTATCTCAACAAACCAGCTGTAAGGACTGCATGCCAGCCACTTATTCCTAAAGTGAATAACTTATTTGAAATTCATTACGGCACGGAGGGACGGAAGTCTCGGGTATTTCTTGCTTTCTTTATTTCCACTATTGAATTGCCGTTCTTAAACAATGCACAATCTCGTTTCTCTTAACCTCCATGACTATTACATGATTTAACCCCAGCTCACCTTCGTCATCGCCTCTGTCTGCAGATTGTGGTGGAGTAACCTCACCGGCTCTTTTCATTTATTTATTACATGCAAATCAAAGCACTCTTGGAGGAGCTCTCCCGTTTTGCATAAATATTGATGGGTATGGTGCAGCCTGTGTGTTTGTTTGTGCTGGAGGGTGGGCGCCGAGGGGGCCGGGCTGCTCAAAACATTATCTTTGCACCGTCAGATTGACCTAGCGTAAGAACCCGCTGCACATTTTGATGACATCCTTTTTTGTCACCTCTTTTGCTGGGTAGATGACAGGCCAGGGATGAGCTTCAAACATCACGTGTATATGTGTATGTATGTAACAGGCCTGTGGAGTGTTTGTGTGTCAAGGACGTTAGCGGGGTGGACAGCTGATGGACACCGGCGTGGAGGAGATGTGATAGTGAGTTGATGCAATGTCACTCGCACTCAGATCTAACCTGAGCGCTCCCTCCCAGTCGCTCCCGTGCCTCGGTTCCTCCTTCTGCGACCGCTTTCTCCCTATCACACTCCATTCCACACCCCCCTGCTATATCTCTGTGTCTCACGATGTTCGTTCATAGCCTTGCTTTCCATAAGCCCTTCACACAGGATCAGGTCGCAGGCGTGAAGGGGGGGCAGAGAGAAAACCAGAGAGAGCCAGAGAGCGCTTTATCAGCAAGTCTGCTCGATGGGATTGTCAGCCGTGAGTCAAGAAGGGTCACCGTGGTGACAGGAGGTGTCACTTCCCTGCATCGCCGCCTTTTGTGCCACCAGCTGCAGTCTTGAGCACACTTTTCACAGATTTGACTGGAGCTGTGTGCACAACATGTGTGTGTGTGTGTGTGTGTGTGCAGCGTGTGATCGGGATACTACTGCTTTTCCATTTGTTCCTCTGCTGGGGAAGTGAGGCTCTGCTGTAAAGGTGGTGTGCAATGTGCATAGCAATAGTGTCCTATGTTTTCAACAGTTCTTATAGACTGAAGAAGGTTGCAGTAGTACATGACCTAAGACTAAGCATGCACACGCATTTGTAGAATGCATTTCTTTTGTAAAATGATCCATGACTAGATCTTATGCACTTCCTCAGGCTGCAGTGCGTAGGTGATGGCAACCAGCCTTTTTGGAAAATGACGGATATTTAGCAGAACGAAGCAAGCTATTGAGCTGAGCTACTGTGAGATTTGTCAGTTTTGTTTTCTTTTCTTTTAATTGCCACTCTATTTTTACTTTTAGTTTTATTTATTTCAGAGTTTTATACAGTAGTTTTAGTTGATTTGGGGGTCCCAAAGTTATAACTCTATTACATATTTTATAATATGTCATGTATCAAGAACTAAAACGCAAATTCATTTGTGACTATTTTTAGTTAATTTTGGATCCATGAAAATATATTGTAGTTTGGCTCTATTTTTGTTGTTTTAAATGTTTAATTTAGTTTTTCTTAATGGGATACCCCAGTGAAATCTTAATATGAGACCCTAGACTACAAAACAAAAATCATAAGTATTTTTATTTTTTTTAAATTGAGATTTATACATCATATGCAAGCTGAATAAATAAGCCTCATTTTGATGTGTGGTTGTTAGGACAGGACAATATTTGGCTGAGATATAACTATTTGAAAATTTGGAATAAATAAACCGAGAAAATTGCCCTTAAAGTTGTCCAAAAGAAATTCTTAGCAATGCATGTTGCTAATCAAAAATTACGTTTTGATATATTTAAGGTAGGAAACTTCCAGAATATCTCCATGGAGCATGATATTAACTTAATATCCCAGGGTCACATATACTTAAATTTGTTTAAAAATGCATTTATTTAATTCTAAGTTTACTATAAATACATTTACATATTCATGTGCCTGAAAAAATACTATACAATTGAACTTTAGGTAGACTAAACTGTTATATTTAAAGTCTGCTAAATTGGAACAACTACTTACTGCAGTTTAATTGCACAGAAGCAGTACTAAAGACATACTAAAGTATATTTGATTGTGCTAAAGTGGAACCATTGCAAGTAAACTTTAGGTACAAAAAACAATATAATTAGAAGATTTTACAGTCCTCATCAATAGTGATATTAAAACACATTTTGGTTAAACATTAAGAAATGTGTGTTGTGCACAAGTAAATATATAATAAAGAACTTTTTCTCTGTAACAGTAACACTGGTGTAAGTTGCACCGTGAGTGTATGTATACGGTGTTGTTGCTGCGGTGTCCATTGCGCATTTTCAGTACAGTAATGTAAGATTAAATAAAGGTGTTCTCTCATTCAGTCTCCGGCTAGGGGCTCACAGAAATATCAAAAAGCAGAGCAGAAGGAAAATGGGGTCAAATTGCCTTTCAGTTGCACGTAATCTTCAAATCGTTGGGAAATTACCTCAGGAGTGAGCGCTAGCAATTTGTTTCTATTCTGAGTAGTGGGAAGAGAAGGCCACTTGAATTACTTAATTTCAGAATTTGACGAACACACAGACATGCTATGCACCATGTGTGCTCCTCACCACTGAAAGGGAGTTGTTTACATGCAAAAAGAGAATGGGAGCTGCAATCGATGGCCAGGCCATTACAGGATATGCTTAAATGTGGCAGAAACGTTTTAGCAATTTGTCAGTGTCCAGATTCTGCAGAAGGAATTATTTGATCAATATCATTGCTGGCTAATAGACAAGAGTAAATTATATGATCAATGCCGCTGCCCTGTGTGTGCAGGACAATGATATACCTTTGTACACACTTTGTCCTTGTGCATGCTTGTGCATGCTTGTGCATGTATGCACAATGTACTGTATCAAAAATTATATTTAATGTAATTTTTTTTACAGGTGTATTTTGCCCCCAAACTAACCTTCATTGTACAGACACAGAAACATTCTTCAAAATATCAAAATATTTTCTGTGAGAAAGTCACGCAGGTTTGGAAAGGCACAAGGGTGAGTAAATGATGTCAGAATATTTAGTTTCATTTGAAATAACCGCAGTTCATGTACTGAATTTGTTCACAGATTAATCCTTAATATTGTCATTTATTTGTCCATTAATAGATTTAGTAACAAGGAACTCATTATCTTAGCTCTAAATACTAAGCTCTGTACAAACTTGAGAAATGTTATGATGGCGTGTTAACTTCCCCCTGATCTAAAATGATATGTGTTTATGTGTCTCGCCTGTGGTTAGATACACAGGAGTGTGTTTGGTTATCTGAGATGACATGTTAGGGACCCAGAATTTGGCAAAACAAACGCGGTGATGAAACTCTGTCTGAAGTGCGTGCGGCGCTTTGAGACATCCCTCTCTGGCAATGAGTGATCCGGTTTGGCTCTGTCTTCAGGACGGAGGGAACCTTGAGGTCTTTTCATTAGATGATGTCATCATTTCTTTCTTTTTTTTTTTTTGAGTTAGATTTATTTTTCTGATTGTTCACTTCTCATATTCATCAGATGACAAAGCATGGTGAGCTTGCTAATGCTAAGCAAGTGAGACGAGAGAGAGGAGGGAGTGAGGTCGCAGGAGGGAGGGAGCGTGTGGGAGAGTGACACAAAGAGAGCTTGTCATACTTGCTTAAGGATGAAATATTAAGTGTGCAGCCAGGTTGTAATTTTCTCCAGCAAGTGCAGAAAGGGTGTGGGGGAGGAATCACACCATGACTTTCCCTTCTATTCTCCAAGCTATTTAAACAGCATTATTTTAATTACAGGTGCAATAAAACCAGAGCTGTTTAAAATCCAGTGTTCTACTTCTAATACACAGAGTAATGAATCGATAAACACTGTCCCGCTCTGTCTAAACAAAACACGTTCTTCAATATAAAGGGGAATTTAAATGCAAAGTGAGTTGCACTTTGTAGAAATATTGGTCAGTTCAATGATTACATTGTTTTACTGAAGTTTCAAATTTCATTTATTGGGATTTTGACAAAGTTCATTTTATGATTAATGTGTATCTGTTTCTGCACTTTAGACAAACTCTTGAATAATGTGTTTCATGCAGTGTACTTCAATGCTTACTGGAGTGGACTTGTGGGATCAGTGTGTGCTTGGATTTGTGTGTGTGTGTGTTGTGTTCTTGATATTCTACCTTTCCTGGCAGGAGTGTGTGTGGAACTTTTCCTGATGTGATGCAGAGGGACAGGTGAGGGTTTCATCTCACTTTCACTAAGTCAGGTCGCTGGCTCATCTCAGTGTCCTGGGAATATACCATTTTCTGACCCCCTTTCGTCATCCTCAAAACACACACACACTAACATTCCTTTTTTCTATCATATCATAATAACATTTTATGTCTCCATATTTGTGAGGATATTCATGAGAACATATGAACAAACACACCCAAGCTGTCAGACAGTAGAGGAAGATTGAGTCTCTAAGCTTGTTTATTTCTGCACACATTAGAGATCAATAAAATCGCTACACTTACTTTATCACAGGGCAATTATGTAATTTCTGTTTTTTTTTTACACAATAAATATTGATTTGGATTGTGTTGGCTACATTCTTTGCTTAGGTTATCATCATTTTAAGATGGATTTTCATGTTTTAGGTTTGAAAGTTTGGATCTGGGATAAAAGTAAAACAACAAAATATATGCATAAAAGACAAAACAATAATAATAATTAATAATAAAGGCATGACAGAAATGTAGAGCAGTTTTAAATGTGCCCTTCTTATAACAAATAAGTTTTTTAACAAAAATAAATCTTTAAATAATAAAAATTTAAGCCAGTTTTACAGTTTCAGTATTATTTATTTTCTTTTACAATTACAAAGCGTATTATACATATACTTTCCTTGCATAATCTTTCATACAGTTTTGAAATAAATATATAATGCATGTGCTGAAATGCACTAAAACATGCAGTTAAATTATCATTGATTCTCAGTAATATAAAAGGCGACCTGACTTGCTCAAGACAGGCAGCCTTTGCCATTTCTCGACATTTAAGAAATACAACACAACTAAATCTAGGAGTGTTTTAGACATGTTTTATAAGGTGTGATTGATGAGATTATGCATTGGCCTGATTTCTGTGTATGCCATGCAAATGATACCTGGCTGTAGAGATTTGTTTCATGATGATGATTATTGTAAGACAATCAAACATGATCCTTTCTTTGTAATCTTGTTTCGAAAATGATTGTGTGTCTTATTCAATCCAGGATTGAATAATTATATATTATATATTATTGCTCTAGAGCTCCAAGTGCAGTGTAAAATAAAACCAAAAAACAATTTGAGTACAATACTTCAGTCCATTTCACAGGTTAAGTTGTATGAAGTGAAATGTTTGTGTGCTGGATCTCTGAAGGGGATGTTGGAGGAGTGAGCCAGACCGATGGAAGAGTTAACAGGATGAGTAGGGTTAAGGAGGTGTGTGTGTGTGTGTGTTGTTCAGCTTAGCACCACTGATTAAATCAACTTCATTTCTCATTCAGAGCTGAGCTATAGGTTATCCTCATCCTTCAGGAAGGCTGATAATCACAACGCAGGATGGAGGATGAATACAGGACATTTGTACATGAAAATTAAACCATTTTTTCTTCTGAAGAGTGCAATCGTAACGTAACGTAATTCAAGCGTTATAATCACTCGATTTCGCCAACACAGCTCATCTACCATTAATCAGATTTGATCAGCGATGGTTCATTTGGATTTGTGTGATGCAAAAAGAGAGAACTTAAATGCATAATACAGACTTTGCGACATGTGAATATGGAAAGTGTTATAAAACAGGTGAGAGTAAAAGGAAAATCGTATCGTGCCTCAATCTTTCCCTCTATTTTCTTTCCCCGGCTCTCTTCTTCTGTCTTCAGTGCTGATGAAATATCGCTATTGTTCACGCTGAAGATTAGAATGAAATTGGGCTGAAACTGGTTGTTCTGAGGAGATGGAGATAAGGCAGAGGATTTGTATGGGGCCGTGTGCGGGACCCTCTTATCGGGGCCACTGCCACAGGCACCATATGAAGTTGTTCATGCTAATTAGCCCTGGCAGGAGCCCAGCCCTCACTACGATGGCAATTCCCCACACAAACACTCATAAATACACATACTGTTCATTATCATGACTTTTATCCTTTCTTCTTTCCGTGACATGATAAGAAATTTAATTACGGAAATTTACATTTCACAGCAATGAGTCTGCACAAACAAATAGTTTTGATCAATGCCGTTTTTGAAAGAGAATGCCTGACACCTATTTCACCAAGACATTCCACGGCTTCATGCGCATTCACCCAAAACAGAGAGTTTGAAATCATGTTTGCTCGGGTCTTTGATGAAGAATGCTTCATTTGATGAAATAGTATTTGTAACACATGAATTGATTAAAGCTCTTTAGATGATTTCTCTTTTGCCATAAGACACAAGTGTTGTTTCTTAGTCTCAGAGAAACAGTACAGTCTAGTTTATTAACACTCTCACCTTGACACATCCTGCCTTATGTGAGCACCCACTAGAGTCATCTGACCTTTGCAGAAAAATGGAGTGGTTTTCAATATGTGCAGACCCCAAGGACTCCTATTTGTGCTGTTAAATTACATGTATTAGGCATTAAACACATCTCCAGGCTTTTGTGTGTGTGTGTGTGTGTGTGTGTGTGTGCGTATGCTTTATCATGAGTGCTTTTGGATGGACCAACCATTACAGCAATACACAACTTCTGGTAACTGCAAGAAATGTGGATGTGAAGCATCTACTTCTTTTATCAGTACATTGTATATATTAAAAGAGAATGGAGGGAAGAGTGTAATATTTGGTAAATCTATCAGATTGGGAAAAATGCTCTTTCTGCTTCCTTACAACCAAGTATTTATAAGTATGGTTCTTTATCTACCCTTTGTTAGCAGGTCAGTTGTAATTGTTATATCAATTAGCTCCTTTTCTGATATTACAGTGCTGTGCTATGTAGTTGTAACTGTTATAATTTGTGTATAATGTGTCATAATTTATGTAAACAATTATGTAACTCTTGTGCACATTAAATATGTTTCTGTTACTCATTTATGTTTTAGATACCGTATATAATAATAGTTATATACATTTTATAATTTTTTTATTTTAAGGTAAAAGTGTGTCTGGGACAAGGACAAAACTATTAATACATAGTTAAGGCATTTGAAAAGTAGTAAATCTGTTGAAAGAATGGAAAAGAGTTTACAAGACTCTTTTGCTCATTGGTTAAAATGTAACATCATGAATTATTTAAATTTTAAATATGCGTTATATTCATGTATTTTAAAATATAATTTATTTATTTGATGACGAAGAAGAATTTTAGTAGCCATTACTCTCCAGAAAAGTCTCCAGAAAAACTTTTGTAACAAGAAAAAAACAAGCTTTACTGTCACTTTTGATTAACTTAATGTGTCCTTGAGGAATACAAGTATTAATCTCTTTTCAGTCTTTTCAATCTTACTGACCCCAAAATTTTGAGTGGTAGGCTATTGCAAAAGATATAGAGAAAGGAGGACAGGGTGTAATAGCTTATTTGGGTAATTCTGATAGGTAGACAAAAAGGCTCTTTTCTACTTCATTTTCAAGTTTTTATCTATGCTTCTTTATGTACCTGGTGATTACAGGTCAGCCCACAGTGCATAACAGTGCGTGAGTCAGATGTTAATTTATACACTAATTAACACTCTATTAACTCCACTTCTGATATGCTAATGCTGTGCTAAGTGGCTATGCTAACAAACCCCAGATGCATGCATGCTAAAGTGTTCAGCAGGTGAAAACACATTCATGTGTGTTTGCAGTGTGATTTGTATAAGATTTAATGGAATGTGGTACTTTTTTAAAAGGCTTGCTTTAAAACCTCTCTTCCATCAGTTGACCACATAGTAGCATGAACGGCCTTAGCACACAAACAACTTCATTCAGGTAGCAGGTAATTAAGTTAGCTGAAGGTTAGTGCTCACACAAAAAGAGTTGATTCCATACTGCACAAATCTTCTGGTGTTTTTCAAGAGGGATAAAATACATTTATACATCTATATATTCAGGTGTCTTAATGTCTGAAGAAGGCAAGTCACCTTGAACCACAGCAAGTAATGCTATTTCAGTTGGACAATAGAACACACTCTGCATTCACAGGGCTGGAGCATTTTGTGCCTGTTTGTACCACTTTCTGAAAACAGCGGACAGATGTAAGACACCAAGCGAATGAGTTTTGTGTTTTTGAGGGAGATAAAGACAGAAAAAAAGAAATGAAGGTTGTGAAAGAGTTTTTCCACAGGCTTTATGTGCACTTGTAGTCCGACGGTTTTCTAGCCAGTGACCCTGTGCAAGAGGATTTTTAAAATCTCAAGGTAAACCAACAGACAAGAGACAAATCTTTGTTCATAGAGAGAAACTTCCTCTATGGTTTCTATTCCCATTGGTAAAAATTAATTACAAACACTGAAAATAAAAGAAAAGCCCTGGAAAAATACATTAAAATTAAAGAATTAAAGAATTTTTCCTTGAAAGTGCAAAGCTTAGGTTTTGGCTCTCATTATCTTCACGTCAACATCTGACACAGTGGGCCTAAGTGTATATGTGTGGGTGGATGGCTGGTTGTGGGTGTTTGTGTTCACAACATAAAGTTGGTTTCCTTCCAAGAAGGGCACAGCGTTCTTCATCTGTACAGTGATGTGCAGCATGTTTGTGCGAATGCATCTGACAGCCATTGCTAATTAGGCTGGAATGTTTTGGACTGGTTTGTTAATCCCATGACACCAAACCAAAAATTGCCCAGCTGCCCTGAGCAGGATCACCTCTAGATGATAAGAGTGGGGCTTTCTCTGATCAACTGTCACTGTTTTTTCCGTAGATGTGGTGTCAGGATGTCATTGGGTCTGCTTAGACATGCACACACAGATCCTCTGATCATATGAAGATTAGAAAATGCCGCACCAAGGCAGAGACACGTTTTTAAAAAGGACCGGAGTGAGTTTTTAATGATAGGGTACTGATGCTCCTCTACATCGTCGGTCCACAGAGACAAGCTCACACTGAATCTGATCTTCAAAATTGTCCTCCAGGTTTATATAGAGGATGTCAACATTTAAGTGCCCTCGCTGCTGTCATACAATATTCAGAGCAAATTCCCTTAGGCAAAATCCTGCTGCTTAATGGATGGAACCGCTCAATGCATTTACAGGAATGATGGAATAATACAACCCTCATTAAGTGAATGTACAGGTGAACCTGACTAAGAGTCCCTTGGTGGTTCTTGGTTCGCTGAAGACCTTGTATAACAATGAAGATGAAAATGTGCCTGCTGGCTTCTGTTTATCAGATTGCATTACACACTACAACAATATTCTGCTCAATATGCAAATTATCTGCAATATTTATTCTGCTTTGTCCATTTGGGAGAAGGCATGGATGCGGCAACCAATCCCACTGATTTCCCTCATCACCTAAGCTCTAATGGAAGTTTCATGTACTGAGAGACACAGATCAAAGTGGCCATGGCAGTAGCCAGGGTCTGAAAATGAGTGCGGTCTGGGCTGGGGTTAAGAATTGTTCTATTATAATAACCCCTTCAAATACAACTCACAAAGGGAAACGCGTGTAGATGTTTGTGGAAGGTGTTTTCTCTGTTTTGGAGGGTTATCCTAACATATTTATTGCATCAATTTTTTTTAGTATTTTAGGTTAGGGGTGGATAATTTCTGAAACTGAAAAATAAAATAAAAATAAACCCAAAGTTATTTGAAATATTTGGAAATAAGATAAGATAAATATATAAATGACTCTAATCTGCAACTCTCCACTTGATTAACTTTCTAAAGTGTCAAATTAAGTGAAAAAGACAAGTCCAAAAACTCAAATAATAATTATATAATATAATCTGGCAACACGGAGGCTGTGCTCGTGCCCTCACTCAACTCTCTCAAGACTCATGCACTGCTCCAGCCTCATGCAGCGATCATTTTCACACTATGAGCGCTAAACATTATTGCAAACTGTCTAAACTTGCAGGGACTCCTATGAGGAGTTTTAAAGCTGCAGTAGGTAACTTTTGTAAAAATATATTTTTTACATATTTGTGAAACCTGTCATTATGTCCTGACAGTAGAATAAGAGACAGATAATCTGTGAAAAAATCAAGCTTCTCCCAGTGGTCCTATTGCCATTTGCAGGAATACATCGCTCCCGTTAAGAAACAACCAATCAGAGCTGCAGTCCGTAACTTTGTTTGTGTTCAAAATGTAGAAAAATGTATATAATAAGCGAGTGCACCATGAATCCATTTTCCAAACCGTGTTTTTGGCTTGTCCTGAATCACTAGGGTGCACCTATAATAAGTGTTTATATTCGGACTATTTTAGATTGCTTCGGGGGTACCGCGGCGGAGTAACCCAGTACCTTTGTGATTCTTCACAGACATAAACAGAGAGAAGTAGTTTCGGCTACAATGTTCTTCCGCAAGACGCAGTTCTGTTTATTAACCGCTAGAGCGTCAAAAGTTACCTACCGCCGCTTTAAACAGCAAATTAGTCTTTCTTAGAACAAATGTTATTTTTGAACATGAAAAATGTACGTCGGTGACCTCTTGGCTGGCTACGGGCCTGAAAGTGGAAAGTGCATTGACTGGGAGGAGACGTTCAGTGAGTGGGTAAGACCAGGGGAAAAGGGGCTGATGTGTTTACGCATGTACGCTGCACACTAGAAACATAAAGTAGGTCATTTTTCTCAATGTTGAAATATTTTCGACCACTGTGTCATTTATAGATTGATTCCCTTCAACAATTTGTTCTGTGACACCATCAACATATTGATCTGTTTGTTTGAGCAGACCAACCAATGATGTCAGTTTGTGGGCGGGGCTATCTATTTGCCTGATAAATGGCAGATGAAAGTGCTTTTTTGTACAATTCTGAATGAGCTCTCTCTGATATTTTTTTATATTTATTTATTTATCTATTTTTTCATTTGTAATTTTACATTTAGTATGAATAATGCACTCAAGAAATTCATTTAAACTAACGTTTTAAATGTTATTTGTTCAAATATGTTCAATTCTGGTATATATAAAATTAGCTTGCCAAAACTTGCCACAGACTGGGTGACATAATTCCCACTGTGATTACCTCTGTTTGTTCATTTAGCCTAGCTGAGCTGCTTGTCTTTGAGTTAATACCCAGGCATTAGTGGAACATGTAAAGAGGGATGCGGCCCGATACGTCCCAAAGGGCAGGTGATTGTGAGTGATGATGTCATCAAAGACGTTTTACATAAGTATGGCAATTATGCTTATTCTTATGGATGGTGCTGGATGAGCAGATGTTGCCTGAAGCTGGCTGGTTGGATCTACCTGAGATCAGGATCTGCTGCTTTCCGAGGTGTTTGTTGCTTGGGTGGTGCACCACTGAGTGACATTCACACTGTTTGGACACCTAACTGCTGATTCGGCTGAGCTAAACTAGGCGTTGTGCTGCTGTCATGGAGCGTGGGTACGCTCTCCATCACTGTCTCTGTGTCAGTAAAACGTCTGGCTCCAGCTTCAGGCTCTTCTGTACTGACCTCTCCCTTAGTTTAACCACAAAAATGTCACGCTGGCATATCTACAAGTAAATCCTGGTCATGTTGTGTCTTGATTTGCCTGTGAAAGAGGAAGTTATCTTGGGTGAACATGATAAAGAATGAACATCAGTGCCCTAAGAGGACTATATTCATTCAGGAGTAAACAAATAAGTCTGTTATTCACTGCAGTGATGCACAAGCACTTGAAATAAAAATGAAATATCATATTGTTCAACACCGGACAAAGCGCTGTTTAGTAAATGTCTTCTCTAGTAAGGCAACGGAACAGTTCAATTTCCAGGTTATAAACATTTGTTACGGATGCAAATAGGGAGTGACATATCACTCAGTCACCCGAAGGCAAGTTCAGATTTTATTTGACTGGAGTTGTCTAATTGATACAACCATGGTCTGTCTGACCACAGGCTCAGGATGTTGAGTGTGCACAATTGTGTAGGCATGGAAAAAATCTCACTCTTGTCTTGACATATACAAACTCTGTTTAGTGTTTAATATAATTGAAACATCCAGATGTGTTATATATAGCAACGTTTAACACGTTTGACCTGCTCCATTTTATCCCAGAAATACATCTTAAGTTTTATGAGCTGGATGAAAAGGAAAATCTGATTTAATCATTTAAATGGTGGTTGTTGTAAAACTGTTACATTTTTGTGAAATTAAACTCAGTATGGTCTTTTAATGTATGTTTTAACTAACTAAAACATATTCTACAACTACAACTTATTATTCTACAACTGAGACATTCTATGACTTCACTAATGTAACTGTTGTGTCATGCGACATGTTACCAGCAATATAGTGATATGTCACACCTGTCACTGAGCAACATTTATTGTTCGAATTTTCTGATAAAACTTGAAAGCTAAGATTTATTTTTATCAAAAATAACAAAGCACAAACCTATAGTGCACACCACACAGGGAAGAAGAAATAGATATTAAGAATTCGTTCCCACAACTGACCAATTCATTCCCACATTTTCGTTGAAGTGGGGTCAGCGTTTCACTAATTCATTATAATTTAATTAAATGCAACTAAAATGAGGGAACAAAATAATTTGTCAAAATCTTAATTCATGACCATCATATGATCTTATCAAGGTTCTGTTTCTTATAATCAAACGACTCCTTCCGACTCGAAATGCTACAGACACAAAATGAGCACATGTGTACCACACGTCAATGTGTACAAACAAACATGTGTATTAATATGCCTGTGTACAAAATGTAAATCGTCTAGCAGATGCACCCAGCACCGCTAACAATCCCTGCACAATGTGGCGTTGTGCACTGTGTGCTTTGGCAGCAGCTGAATGACAACTCTGAAGCCCCCATCCCCTCCCCTTCACACCCGCCTTCCCTCAGCTAGGCTGCCAGTCTTTATCTCACTCGGTTGGGTACAGAAAAAGCAGCATGTGTGTGCGTATTAGTGTGTGTGTGCATTATATCGGAGGTCATGTGAGTGTCTTGTGGCGCTCGTAACATGCTTGTGTCCAGTGGGGGCTGTTTGCATGAATGGAGGGGTTTGCTTCTTTTTGGTGGTGATGGTGGTGGTGGCGACGAAGGCGAGCAGGGCCCTACCCGGCTCAGCGCTGCTGAATGGAACGCCCTTTTACCGGACACTCCCTGCCTGCCTGCCGGGTTAATGGAACCGTCATGTGGGGGTCAAGCGCAGACACCTGGGTCTCCGTTAATATGCTCACAACGATTACTGTGCCAAATGGGCTGACCTCCTCTCTCGCGCTTGCTTTTTCTGTCTTTCTCCTTTTCTCACTCTCTTGTGCTCTCTCTCCGTCTCCCTCGCACCTGCCATCTTGCTCTGGCATTGTGTGGCTGTGAAAACGTTTAACCGACGCTGAATGAGGAACCCCTGTGTTAAAGGAGAAGGGGGCAGGACACAGAGAGAGAGAAAAAGAGGCCAGAAAGGGCATGTCCTCCCTCCCGCTCTCTCTCTCTCCACTCGTCCCCGCCGCACGAAGGGCATGTCTTTGTTTGTTTTTGAATGAGAGATGTTTTGGATGTCTGCAATGTTCGAAAAGAGCAGCAACATCACAAATATGAACACTGCAATATGGATAGACACACTGCTCGCTCTTTGCCCAGCGCAGAAAAACACACGCACCTCCAACAGTGGCTGGATGTAGCTCGAGGGTGTGTGGCCAGAAAGGAACGTTCGATCCCCCCTCTCTTTAATTTTTCTTTGTAGCTTTTAAGCAGTTGCATTCCTGCTGGCTTTTGTTTTGGGGGTGGAGATGAGGCTGCTAATTGGTAATTGTTGTCCCTCTTTTGGCCACTCAAACGCTCTGAGAGCTGTTAAAGGATCACCTGGGTGACAGGTCACTGTGGGCACTTCCGCTGCACATGCTTAACCCCTGTCCCCTGTGTCTTCAGCCCACCTCTGGACTTGTAGATCACGACCTTTGACCCCACCTGTCCCAGCATGGGGTCAAATAGAATGCTAGCCTGGGGTCAGATCTACAGGACTCAAGTAGTCTACTATAAGTTCTTACATGCTTTTTGAGCCGAAAACTAATTAACATGTTGCACTTATCAGGGTCGTGCACTTGTTCAGAACTGAAGAATTGGCACCCTTACAATTCATGAGTGTGAAACTGAATTGGATTTACCACACCCCAAAGGAAGTTGTATTGGAATGTTTGGGCCCTGCAAAATCTCTTTTATTTTTTCACACTAATTCTATGTTTTCCATTTTGTTCATTCTGGATTCTGTTTTAATGGTTTATTTTAATAAATTGTAATAATCAAAAAGTATGCGGCAGTGGCCATTTACACTATAGTGCAAATAGCAGTGGATTCTATTTACACTATGTTAAAATATCAGGTTTTTCTGCAATTTATACTACTTACTGCAAAAAGTGGAAATTATCTGCAACTCAGTATTATAGTACATTTTAAACACTATGCGATAATATGTATTCAGCATAAATTAGAATGTTAATTTAAATTATTAAATGGATGCCACCTTATTGGGATCAATATTGGACCAATTTTTTTTTTTTTTTTTTTTTTTTTTTTTTTTAGGGCCCCTGAATCTGAATTAGAATGACAGGAAGAGGAATCTGCTAAATTGTATTTTAAATAAATTAATCAGATTAATGCATTCTGGAAAAGTAAAAGTGTCTGTAAAGTGTCCATCCACACTGGTCCACAAAAATACATTTATTAATTTTGATAATATATACAAACAACATAAAATTGCCTAATCTATCATATAGTGGCCGTAAATCTTTTAACGTCAACATTTTTTGAAAGCTAGTAACAGTCCTCACGTTAAAATCTTAATTCTGCACCCTGTTTGCTGCCTTCAGTTTGATTTAAATTCAATCCACGAATTAAAACTAAAAGGCTTTTTTAATTCAAATCTAAATTGACTCACAACCCTGGCATTAATATCATTGTAGGTAGTGACGCGATTGTTCAAGTGAGCTAGAAATTCTGACATTACTCCTGACCATAATTGTTTTATAATCAAAAGAGTGAAAGAGACACAAATGAGAAACATGTTATTCACTCATTGGATAAGAACAACTCTCTCACACACTCTTGGACACAGTGCGAGAACGCGCGCACACACACACACACACACACAAAGAAACAATTACAATTTTTCATTAAAATACTCTTAATCCTTTTATACGAAACATAGTTACACAAGTCCACACAATGAGGGGCGAAGAAAGGAGGAGAAGTCGTAGGGAATAATTACACATATCATGGAGCCAGGCTTTTATTTGGGGTGTCACTTGTGATGTCACAGGCTGCCGGCACTAATTTGAATTCAGACCTTTATCTCTGGCCCGCAGCAGATTTGAGTGACGGGCCACCAAACGCTCGCGCCACTGTCCTATTGATTTCTCTAAATCCCCAACAATGGCATTTGCATGCTTGTTTCTGTAATAATACAGATATGCCATTTGGAATGAAAGGCTGCGCAGACCAGAGGTAACTAATTGTGTGGCGTGTAATGAGTGCAGTTTCAATTTGATATAACCCACAGCTCCACTCGCCGCAGCCCCACGCTAAGTACTTTCAAGTCTTTGTGGGGAAATAATTGATTTTTTGTGCTTTGGGCACGAGGAAAACTATTATGATCTTTTTGAATAATGGCAGCGGAAGGCCCGTGAACGATTTAAATTGGTATTAGAGGAGGAAGCCGTGGTGGGAAGATAGCAAAGCTGCTTGACTGACAGCTTGCAAATGGAGCCCAGGCTGCTTGATTAGTCATTCTCTTAAGGTGGAGACGAAGCTTGGTTTCGAGTGCCGGTGGTGGACCAGCTTAATGGAGAACAGCGACGCTGGTTTCTTGCTTCCACGAGTGCACACTTTCACCGAGGGAAGGGACATTCAAAGGGCTTCTCCATTTGACTCCGGCAGCCCTTCGGGTGTTTTTGTGGGTTGAAAGTGTCCACGCTCTGAAGGCGGTTGGTGGAAACACTTTTCCGCACACCTCCTTTTCAGAGTAGCCAGTGGACGGTCTTAAATGAGCTCTACCTGTGCCAGCTACAGGGATTTGAGGCAGAATGTGATTATTCTGGGTATCAGTGAGCCTTGGCGCTGCTCTCTCAAGGTTGAAAAACTCATTTTTCCTCAAGCTTTTGTTTCCTCAGGAACAAAAGCGCTTTCTTAGTTAACGCAGCATGTTCAAATTTCATGCTTTTAATTGTGCCCATAGATAAACGTGTCTGTGGCGCCGGGAGAATGTTGGCTGCACGTGTGTATGCGGCATCATTGTGAAGAAAATGATGTGTGTGTGTGTTTGTGTTCAGAAGTATGGCGTTCTTTCAAAGGCACTTGCTCATTGCAAGAAATCCAGGGGCTTGTTTCCAGTGCGGTAATCCAATTCTACCGTCACTTTCAACAAGAAGACTTAATCTGGTTGAAAATGTGACTAGCTTGGATAGCTCCATGTACTAGTGTGTGCACAAGTGTCATCCTGTGTCATGTGTGAAGTTATCTTTCAGAAACACAGCGCCCACTGATGGACCGCATGTGATAACTTTCAAACTGATGGTCGTGCGGATGTGTATTTAGGCCGCAGTGTGTATGAAGATTGAGGATTTTGAATGCACGCCAATTGACACATGTCGTCATGATTAACGGTCCAGCGGTTGAAATCCCATGCTCTACTCTTTTGATTTAGCGCTAAAAAACACTTTGACACAAATCTCCACACACAGCATTTGAGACAAATATATTGAGTCTCGATATCCTATCCACCACTGAAGAGAAGTTGGAAAGAGTGAATGAGATGGAGAGAGAGCCTGAGGCATGGGGTGCAGTCAGATTTGTTTGTAAGGATCACCTCATCACATCTCTTGTCAGTTTGGCCCTGGTGTGATGGCTTAATATGTTTAGCTCTGCCAGTGGTGACAGTGTATGTGTGTGTGCTGAGGGAAACCTTACAGATAGAGAGGCAGTGGGCTGTACAGCACTTTACCCCCCAGCCAGAGCATGGTTATCTCATCTGGAAGCAAACACTCACACACACACAGCCCTTTTTTCTGGCTGGAACTTGCTCAACATATTGTCTCTATCAAATTATTGCTTTGACCCCTGTCAAGAGCAGTGAGCTCACACTGCAGGCAAATAAAGCCTGCAACTGCCACACTGACACACTCACATCCCTCTTCTTTTATCAACAGCTATGCTGCAGTTTCTACAGTTTCCACACATTTTCTCAGTGAACAAAGGCCTCTGATTACAGAAAATACTCCACAAATATGGAAAACAATGGATACATACTGTATAATATACTGAATATATTAATCATTTTGGGATAGTATGGACAGTTAATATATATATATATATATATATAGAGGAAAGTACCAAACTCATTTGTTTTGCTTATATTTGCTTTATTTATTATATTCACTACATTTATTCATTGTATTTACCATTAGTTTGTTCCTTTGCTTTTTTTTCTCTCACTCTCATTTATTCATTTAGTCATTCAAGGACAGATTGGCCAATTAATATAATATCAAGTTAATTAATCTGTACATAAAGTCATTTGTGTGTACATTTTATTTTTTTTACGTCTAGTTTTAGATCTTCACATAGCCTCTGGCGTCTTTTTTTCTGTTTCAATATATAAATGAATACATAAAACTAAACAAATTAATTGGAGGAAAATTAGTCAGTAATACATATTTCTCAAACCGTACAAATCAATTATGATTAGAAATATAATCTCACACAATAATTGTTTTTTCCCCCTGTATGCATTAAGCAATATTTTAATGATTATTCCAAATCAATTTATTGAAGTACCGTATGAATTTGAATTAAATGGAACCGTTTTATTTATTAACACAGATCTTTGTTGACTTAAAAGAAATGGTTGAATTGTAAAGTCTGTGATTTTGTGAATCTTAATCCACTTAGCATTTTATGCTTCATTTACAGTATATGTTGAAATGCAAGGCAAGGAATTGTGGTTATCTACACTAGACATTCAAATATAAATATAAGCACATATTAGTGAATATGCATGTGCAATAAAAAAATAATACACATTTGTTCCCACTTAAAGGCCTCTCCTACAGCCATACACATATGAGCTGTGCATGACCGGTCTCTTTCCTGCTATCTGTCTTCCTCTCTCTTTCTTGCTCTCCGTCTAGAGAGGCGAGAGCTGTTCATTTAGTTAGTCATAACTTATAGTGTCTAATCTGAGAGAGGGAGTCTCCAGAGAATATTGGACAGTGTAAAGGTTAATCACCACTGCCTGGTTAGCCAAGGAAGACGGGCTAATTCCTCGGAAGGCAAATGGCATGCGCTTGTTATCTGGAACGGCGATAAGGAGTGTTAATATACCAGGCAGAATGGATGCTCAAGGGCCGGGTTCGCTTATCAGCAAACTTTACAACAGAAGCCCCGGAAAGCGCACAACCCCCCGCGCCAGACAATAAGCACCTCAGTTTACCTCTCAAGCAGAACTATCACAGAACCCCCCCCCCCCCCCCCCACCCGATACACACTCTCAACGATGCACACACACATACACAGTGCCCCCAGATCCTGAGGTATTATAAGCGTGGGCTAATTGGAAGATCACTCTAATACATTAAGAGATAAAATACTTTGGCCAGTCGCCTAAAGCGTGGATCAGGACAACATTGGACAGCTATCTAGCCTTGTCACACACTCAGAGATTTCCATACAAACACAGCACGAGCAATTACCCAAAACACATCTCTGTTTGTGCTACAACATACTCCCTGCCAGTGTGGCGGCCCAAGGAAAATTAGAGGAGCTCTGTGTATGTGTGTGTGTGTGTGAATTAGCGGGGCTGTGAAGGGGAAATTGGCTCAATGTTTGTCTGATTGTTTATGTATTTATTAGGTGGGAGGAGAACTGCCTCCAAACCTTGTGTGTGTGCGCCAAAGGGTTTGTGTCTTCAGGGAGGTGAGAACTATCACGCCTTCTTTGGAGAACACATCCTCAAAGACAAAGACACTGAGGTACAATTGTAGCTGATTTAAAAGCTGACATACACATGTTTTGTTGTTGTTGTTGTCTTTCTAATTACTGAATGTGTCTCCATCCACACTGATGTTTGCTTTTATCGTTAGTATCGTATTCTGGCCTTTTGTTACAATAGCAGAGGGCAACTTCACAATACAACACTATTTATCCCAAAAAGGGTTAGAAGTCTGTTCATGAAATTTTGCATTAATAAACTGTTATTTGCTTGTACTGATTTTGTAATGTATTTTTTCAAAGGTTATTTAGTCTCAAAAATTGGCATGGGACAAAAGAGGATCAAATGAACTATTTCTGCAGGCAGAAGTGCAAAAGTCAGAAAGCTGAAGCCCAGAAAGACTGGGTAAATATTTTTCTTCTTCAGAGATATTCTCTTAAGAACCAACTCCTATAAAAAAGGAGCAATCTTAGCAATCATCTTGACTTTGGTTTTCATAAATACACATTGAAAAAAAAATATTGCTGAAGCTATAGTTCTAAGAAGCCACATCACATTCTTAGTGGTTTACACCCTATTATATATTGTACTTAATGAATATGTTTGAAAAATGAATCAAAGTTATTTTAAAGGGCCTACTTTCACAACACTGCAGTAATAATTTAAAGAGATGGGAGTTCATACCATTTCATGATTTTCTTCTGTCACACAAAACTATAAACTACACTGTACCTCAGTGACTTTAATTATTGGGGAAAAACTTAAAATCTCTTTTTGTGCTCCACAGAAGAAATAAAGACATACCGGTTTGGAAGGGTGAGTAAATGATGACAATGATGAACGCATCACATCTGTCGCATCCAAAACATGGTGAAAGAAGCCTTGCAGCTATTTGATGTTATACATGATGCAGTACCCTAGCTATACAAAGGAACCGTGGCTTTTAAAAGTCAGATGAATTTCATACTCTGTAAAGATGGATCTGTTTGGGATATCGGGCCTTTTGTGTTGACAAAACAACATGTCACAGTGTACTCAGCTATTGTTGTGGTGATGCACCATTAAATCCGATTTTCTGCCCGTATGGAAATTTTGTGTCACCCCTGCTGAATAAGCCCCTTTTTACACCTCCTATCCTGTTCTTCATCCGCTACGGTGCGGTTCTGGGAGTTAATATCGCCTGGAGACACATTCTTTACACAACGGATGTCTTCACTCAGTCTGTAGGCCTTTTTCATACCACCCACCATTTCTGATAATTAGCTGCAAGAGATGACTCAATTCACTGCTAACCCAAAGCAAACTTGTGAGGTATGATACTGTTAAGACAGCTTTGAAGGTGATAGTGTTTTATTCTGTGCATGTAGTTGTGATAAATTTTTTGTGTATGTGTGTGTGTGTGTGGGGGGGGGGGGGGGGGTTGCTGGGAGACACAGCTGGACAGAGCAGTTCACACTTACAAACACTGCAACATATACATAGAGGGATAGAAATAATAATTTACTATTATCTCATGATAATTATAAAAGTGCAGACGATTATACTGATTTCTAATGTATGCCATCTTTAAAATTGTAAAATTGTATGAAGTTTATTATATATGACTGACATATGCACAAATTATATATGTACAAAAACACACACAATATTTATATGTATATATATTAAACGTTTTTGAGTTTTAAATAATGATCATAAGCTTACATTCCTTATTCAGTACTGTAATTAACAATACAATATTAACAATACTTTATTGATTGAATCATCGATTGTCAGCACTTGTTATTATTGTAGTTATATTTGACACAGTTTGTAGACCCAGTTGCCTGATATAAACTGATGCAAGTCTGGAAATATCTATTTGAATTGGCATTTCTAAAACTTGTCTATTTATTAAATTGCTTATTATTATGATTATTATTAATAATAATAATAATTTTATTTCAATTTTTATTTACTGGCTTTTATTTACTGTATATTATTAAAATAAATGTATTTATTTATTTGCTTCATTTATTTGATGATACAATAAATGCTATTATATCATCAAAGAATAGGCCCTGTTAATATGCTCTTTAAAAATGTTTATAATATAATAATAATAATTATATATTATCATAATAATGATATTTATTTATTTGCTTTATTTAATTATATAATAAATGAAATTGTACCATTAAAGAATAGGCTCTGTTAATATGCTAAGTTTTATTTATTTTTATAATATAATATTAATAATTGTATATTGTTATAGATATTTATTTATTAATTTTATTTATTTGATGATACAATAAATGCTATTATATTATAAAATAATAGGCCCTGTTAATATGCTATTTTTATTTATATAATAATAATAGTAATAATAATAATAATAATAATTGTATATTATAATAATTATATTTATTTGCTTTATTTAATAATATAATAAATGCTATTTTATCATCAAAAATGCTAAAAATGCTAATTTTTATTTGTTATAATATGATATTAAAAATTCTATATTGTTATAAATATTTCTTTCTTTTTTTTTTTTTTTAATTTGATAATATAATACATTCTATTATTTTGTCAAATAATAGGCCCTGTTAATCTGCTCTTTTTTTATTTTATTTTGTTAAACAGCATTGTTGGTAGACCCAGTGGCCTGACATAAACTGACACAAGTCAGGAAATATCTGTTTGAGCTATATTGGCTTTACTAAAGAAGCCATATCTTTATTGTTCCAGTTCAGCACAGACCCTTGGAAACGTGACTCTGACAGCAGTTCCAGGAGCCAAGCTCAGGTTCATACCCTGCTGAAAACAAATGCATGGAATCCAGTACATGTGACAGGCCTTGATAGCGATGAGGAGGGATTTCAAAGAGCCTGGGGGAGTTTCTGCTCACCCTCTCCTCTCTCCTCCCTGCTCTGAAAGCACCGACAGTCGCTCTGTTAGCAAGCTTCCCCATCACTGTCCAAGAGCCAAAGCTGTCTTCTTTACATTGTCAGAAAGATGCCATATTCATTCTTGCTCTCGCTCTCGCTCTCGCTCTCGCTCTCGCTCTCACTCTCTCTCCCTCTTGTCTCCATCCTATTTTCTCCTCTTCATTGTCTTCATGAAATTGGCAGATATAACATTTAACTAAATGCAGTATCTCCTCAGGGCTGTCTGGCTGTAGTTCACTTTGTGAGGGGGGTCGCATTACAATTTAAAGAGGAGCATGATTCGAGAACGGCAGACAGAGAGAGCAGGCAGGAAAAAAAAAGGAAAAGTAATTTCTGGATCCTTGTTGAAAAAAGGTCAAATGCTTTTTAATGACTGTGTTTTCCGATAATGGCAAACGGGGACGGGCAATAATAAACTTGCAGATTGGTATCGTGCTTTGCGCACTTAAGCGGCGCGTGGCATTGAGGACTTAATTTAGTGCCGTAGTGCTAGGCGACTGTCACCAGCTGTTATTTCTCTATTCCAGATGCTAGCCCTGTTTGCCACAGGCCAGAGACAATTTAAAGAGAGCAAATACAGAGGTGCGAGTGTCTGTGTGCAGATACGGCTATTGAATGATGAATTGTAACCACAAGATATGAACAACGAGTGGACTGCCTTCACTAATGAAAAACTGTGTTTTGGATCCAAAACATCTTCAGTTAAAGAGAAACACAGTGAGGGACATGGATAGGACAGAGAGATCACAAGCATAATGATTAGCTATCAGAACGCACTGTTGCCATTGTGTAATTAAAAGTGAAGTTCTGATGTCTCACTGACCTAAAAGCAGTTCAAGGGCACATCATTTTTTTGCATATTGCATTGTGAACCGATTTGATTAATAAGCCTAATTATGTTAGATCAAAAACAAGTTCTTATTAGAGGAAGTCAAAACAGTATTGTCATATTTAGTTGTTTACCTCTATTATATGGACTCTTTTATTAAGAAACCCATGAGTTGTAAAATGCTGCTCCAGTAGTGAGTTTTTGTAAAATAAAAATCTGTTGATCTTTTGAGATCTTTTTCTTATTGATGAAACAAAATACATAATTTTCTAAAATTCTCGAAACATCTTACCTGGGTTTTTATGATGTTGTCTTCTGCAGTTCTTAGTAAACTAATTTTTGCCCAAAACAAATGAAGACAGCGATATTAAGATGCATTTATTTTCCCTTCTGAGGAGCAGGATACTAAACGCTGTAGTGCTTGAGGGATTTTTGAGGCTCCCGCTGGCCACAGATTTTTTTTTCAGTGTAACGCTGGGATATTCATGTTGCTCAATGCTTCAGTGTTCAAGGGACATTTCATTGTACTAAACACTACAGTGTCTAGAAAATCTCCACTCTGACAGGCTAATTAAAGTGAGAAATTTGTATTTAGTCTTCATTACGTTTCACCAATCACATTCTATTCATGTTAAAATTTTGCTTCATGTGTCATGATGAATCTGTACAGATGTGATTGTTTCCATCTTAGCAAACAGATATTGTACAGAGTTATGCGATTAAATATATGTGACCTTGGACCACAAAACTTAAATGTAATTGCTGAATATATAAGCCTTCTATTGATGTATGGTTTATTAGGATTGGACAATATTTGGCTGAGATACAACTATTTCAAAATCTGGAATCTGAGGGTGCAAAAAAATGTAAATACCATTAATATTGATTTTGAAGTTGTCTAAATGAATTCTTATCAATGCATATTACTGATCAAAAATTACATTTTGATATATTTACGGTAGAACATTTACAAAATATCTTCAAGGAACATGATCTTTACTTAATATCCTAATGATTTTTGGCATAAAGGAAAAATCAATAATGTTGACACATACAATGATTTTTTCGCTGTTGCTAAAAATATACCCCAGCCACTTAAGTTTTGTGTTCCAGGGTCACATATGAGATTAAAACATTTTAAATATCATTTTCATGTGTCAGGTTTTATGAAACATTATTCCAAAACAAGCAAGATCATGTCATGCTACATTTAAAAAGCGGAAATTTTGAAGGAAACACTAATTAATACTAATAACTAATTGACAGACATGTTCAGTAAAAAAAAGATCCTGCAATTCATGTAGTTGTGTAAAGATTTCATATATTTGTGTTAAATGTATACATATAGATTATAGAGTGCTACACTGAATTAGATGAGAAAGGTCCAAATATATATATATATCATTTTAGTTTTAAATGATTTAACACAGTAATAAGGATTTTAAAATAACGATGGATACTTTTGAAATATTTGAATATCCTACAAAATCACACAAAGTGCACTATTCTTCTGCTAAACCTGAATCACTTAAATACATAAGATTATGAAAGATATTTTTGATATTTTGATTTTACTAAAAAAAGATCAATTTAATTGCTCAGTGTAGTTGCCATTTTTCACTGCTAAGTAAAAGACATTTATTATGAGCTGTCAGCCTTTTCACATCAACTCCTACATTGCATTGAACCTGTTTTCAATTTTTTTTTGCATTGAATTAAATTTACATTTTTAATGACAGCTAAATACTTATTTGTAATACAATCTTAATCCTCTGGGAGCAGTTAAGTATTAATAAGTGGAAAGATCAGCAATAGGAAACGGACTGAAAATACCTCAAAACATACAGAGCGTAACGGAAGTCTGGCTCCTACGATTGTTTTCCATGACCTCTACCAAACAAGAACTACCGCAGGTATTGCAGGATTTTGAGAACCATATGATTTTTACATCGGTATAAAAAAAATACATCAGAACACTGATTCAGTCAGTCCTGCTATGTTTTAAAAATTTTAGGAAAAAGCTTTTGCTCTTTAGACTGAGTGTATAATGTCAGCCTGAGATTCACACCAGAATATTTCCGTTTTGAACATTTTGATTGTGAAGATATGTGACTTAGGAATGTGACTTATGAAAACAGTGAATGATTCTTTGTCTTTGGATCATTCTTACATGCGTTTTTGTGAAATACCGGCACAACACAAACACATTCCTTTTTGTCTATTTAGACCTTGTTCCAGTTGCGGTCGCCTAGTTCAGGATTGTCTTCACTTCGCCGTATGCCAAAACAAGCATTTGTTTAGCTGAGGAGGAGGAGGTTTAATTCAGCCAGTCATCTGAAAGCGTCGGGTTCCTCCTTGAGCTTTTGACAGCGAACTACACTAACATTCTTGGTGTCCTATAGAGGTCTAGTGCATTCCACAGAGAGTGAAATCTGAAGCCAGCCTTACAGATCCATCTATAGTGACGTACAATTTTTTTTTCTCCGTCATTATTTTTCTTACAACCATACACCCCTCCACCCTTCCTTTAGTCTCCGCACTGTTGTTCCTGTCCTGAGAGAATTCTCAGGGATGGACAATGCATCCCAAGCAGACCCACTGGACCTGAAGGGCACAACGGTTGGGATGCAAAAGGCCCATCGCCACCCCGCTTCGAGCAAGAGAGCACTTCTGTGTCTCAAAGGTGCATTTTGGGGATTTTTGAGGGCTCCAGGAGTGGGGAGCTTTGGACAAGGTAAATAGATGCACTCAGGAGGGAGAAGAGCATCTTCGCTCTTAATTGGGGATCGGGGAGGGGGGTGCTCACTTTGGCACTGTTGCGAGTTGCAAGCAAGCCTTTAGGCGCATCTTCACAATGTGAGGTAATTGGGAATTCTACCTTTGCGAAATCTGCTAATTTTCCATAGGAAGTGCTAACAGGACCTTTGTCCAATATGTTTTCCTTTTTCCTTGCTCAGAGAGTTAGAGGACTGAAGAGCTGGGAATGGCTGGGGGCACTACCTGAGTGGAGGAGAGTCTCCGTAATGAACCACTTCACATAGTGGTTTACAGGGGGAGAAAAGAGGGAGAGAAAGGCCACAGAAAAGGAAGTCTAATTCTGTGGCCTGAGAAAGGCTGGGGCCACAAAAGGTCTTGTGTAAGGACGTTATTAAGGGTATTCTTCAACCGTGCTTAGTCTTCAGCACCAATGGGCCACTTAGGACAAGTGTACCAATCTCAGTCCCCAATGGAAACAAACTGACGCCATTTGTCAATGTTTACCATTATGGATTTCATGTACCACATCCCATATGCACGGTTTCAATACCACTTCGGCATTGTCTGAGACCAAGATGTGTTGACCAACTTCGTCGCCGATCCTGAAGAAACGGAGCTGAATGTCTTAAGGCGGGACGGCTTGTGTTTGGCTGATTGTCTTTGTCTGTCAAGTGACACTATTTTCTTTCTCAATGTTGTCGTAAGAGCAATTCACATTAATGTCACAGCGAACATAATCAAAACAGGTCAAACACAACTTGTTTGTGATTTCCTTATCATTGTAGTCAATCCTAAAATGGCACCTTTTCGAAAAGACTAACATCTTAGCATACTATTACAGTTTTTAACTCTGGAATATGTGCTTATTGACTAAAATTAGTCCCAAAGGTCCAGAGATTTGTTTAACACAGAAAGGAGACCGAATGATTGAGAAATATATTTTGTTCCAGAGGCTAGAGAATGAAGCTGTTTCTTTTCTACTCCCCCCCCAGACTTTAACCACCCCTGTCTCTCTCTATCAAACAATAGCCCCCTACCCCTTGCCCTGAGTCAGTCTGTTGCCCTATAGGACATTAGGCATTCCTTAAAGTTAGCCCTTCTTCCGTTGTGCTTTTGTATCTTGATGGCCTGGCTCCAAACGAATGTGAACAGTATTGTGGAGGTTGGTGGCCTTTGGTTCCTGGCTGTATTATGTTCTGGATGCTTTTTCAAACCATCCAAAGTGATTCTGATTGGGCTGCTCGGATTCTAAAAGGCAAAACTTCAGGAACAAGGAACTTGTACAAGGTTTGTACAAAATGGCAGTAATGATTAGCGCTCAGACTGATGCCCTGATAAGGATGTGAAGTATAAAGTACAATATTGAACATACAATTGAATCAACCGCGTACAGAAGATAAAAACGGAGGTAATTTACCACAGTCAAATTTAGCTATTATTACATGCTGCAAAAAATAGAAAATCATGGCAGTCAGAAAAATAAAACTACTACGCTGAAAAAAAGTAGAAATCATTTTTACTTGCATTTTAATTGCATTTTATTGTGAAAAATGAAATAACAGGCTACACTGATTTAAACGAGACATGTGAAAATTGTGTTTTCTTTAAAACATATTTCTATTTATTATTTACAACTGTCAAAAAATAGTTTTGACAGTTTATTAAGATGAACGAATGATGTAGCAGTGCATATAGAAAAACCTTCCAAAAAGGCATGATGCAATAGCACTGTGAAATCAAAAGGCTGTATTTTTTTGACAGTCACGAGTTACATGCGAGAGATGTTGCGGTAATGATTGTGTAGATCTTAGAAATGGCTGGTATGACTGCATGATTCTATTCAGCAGTGGAATATGATGATTGTAATTTCACACTGTGAGAGACAGATTGACGGCCAGTGTCACGGTTCCATTAGAGTTACTTCACTGTGAACTGGCGAGATGCTCTGTTCTAGAAACCACTGTCACCACGCTGCTGCAGAAATGACAAGCGCTCCAAAGAGAACACGGAGATCGGCTGTGAATGTGTGTCATCTTTTCTTCTCCCGTTGCAACGTCTTCCTCAATAAAGCAGCAGCGGAGGGAACAAAAGGAACAATGAGAGGAGAGCGAGAGCATACTGCATTATAGAGAGAGAATCTGCGTTGACATCTGAATTACATTTCAGACGTGCGGAGAGAGAGAAAGCGAGAAATAACTGCGTCTCAAATGTTTATTTAACTCTGGCTTTGTCTTGTCACTCACAACTCAGAGACACAGCTCAAATAGGCATGTATACATTCACTGGCTCACTGATAACTGACAGACTATCTGTACATATTGCAGGTTTGGACGCAAAAGTGGCATAGTTGACATTTATATCATTTAACTTCACTGACATTTTACCCAACTGCTCAATATAAGGCACTATCTTTGTATGACACGACTGACAATGTGTCAAAAACGCCACATTCATACGTATAGAGATGTTTCGTGTACACATATGGAAAGATGCTATCCATAATACCACATGAAAGGTGCTGTTTTACATTGTTTTTAGCAAAACTAAATTGTTTTCAGAAAATATCTATACTTTAATGAAATAAAATTACATATAAATGTAATATTGTTTTACATCTCTTTCAATAAATTAAATACTAAAAAAAGAAGAGAAAACTATTTTGGAAAATTACATTTAAGTTATATTGATAATTGCCAGTTTGACATGGTTCTCTTTTTTTTTTACTGCATACATAAAATAGATTTCAAGTTCTAATTGTTTTCTATGGTTTCTCATCTCTAAAATGTTTTTTTTTTTCACCTTTGATTTAATGTTTTAAGCTTAAACCTCTACAGCTTATTAAATTCTGAAAAGAAGGGGAAATTATTTGCAAATGTGGTAGGAAAAGGAAAAACTAAACTTATTTTAAGTTATAGTATATACAAATAATTTGTATTACCCCATGAGATTTTGCTTTTAAAATAAACATATCTTGTTTTAAGATTCCTTACAAAAAATATTTAGTTTTTTTTTTTCTCCAATAAAACTTTGCCCAAACTCTGCTCTAATTTTCTTGAATTTTTAAATTTGGCATTGCAACTTTTACATTATTTTGTCATGGAACAAAAACTAATTTAAAATTTTTATAACATCGTTTTCTCACCTTTAAAATTCATGAAGTTGCACATGTCAGCGTTCCTCTTCCTGTTTAAGAATAACATTTAATAAAATAATAATCTCCCTTTGTGCACATATACATGTGTGTGTCTCAGTGGTGTGAGCCATCCTGACTAAAAATGGCAGGTTTGGCGACACTATATCACAGCACAGCAGGGCCAAATTATCCTCTAAATGAATAGGGGTTATGAGTTTGGTACACTGACAGTCAAACCCTCATACACACACATGTGCATGCATACTCTGAATGCCAAAGGGAAACAGAGAGACCCCAATGCCTGACACCTCACCCTCATATAACCTCATTACAACCTTTCAACAGAGGTTAGAGCCCCAAAAGCATACACTTAGAGTGCTTTGATGGTTCTGGATCTCAAAGTGACAGTCAAACACCCCCTCGGCACGCAACTCGCGCTTCTCTTCTCTCTCTCCCTCGTGTGCTTTCCCTCCACACTTATTTGGGAGTAATTTTATGTGCCAGCGTGGCACATAATACACTTTTAAAGGACAACTAATTCTCTGCCATTAATTTGTCAACATGATTACTGGATCTGCCGTTTCAGCTCAGCAAAGTCTGGGTTCCTTTTAAGTACATACAAGACGTTAATGTGTTTCTATTCAGGTTTACATCAAGGGACGTCAGAGATTTACATAATGCGACCATTGAGGTCCATGACAGCCTGCTTTCCCCCGAGTTCACATTTCTCACTTGATTCCTACAAAAGACCTCGACGTTTTCAGGCTTCACCCTGCTGAATACTGTCATGTTTCTGAAGTTAAGATCTGACTGGAGGTTGGATAGCTGGGTTAAAAGAAATGAGGCACAAGAGAAAAGAAAACAGAAATGTTTGTGTGTACTATTTTTCAGGAGGTTGAAAAATTCTGAAATACAAACGACATGGTAATTTTACTCTTTTGGAAATATGTCAAATGTGCACTGACCCACAGTTTTCTGTCAGACCTCAGAAGCAGTTTTGGGCCTCCTTCCCCCAAAACAATCACAGTGACTAAATGAACTCCGTAAACACCAATGCAAACAACAGCACAGGACAGGGAAAGGTGTATATGTGACCCAGACTTCTGTGGACATGCAGTTCATAGCTACATATACATACCCTGAACTCTTCACCACCCAGCCTGGGAAACACAAGCTCCTTCTGGCAGGAAGTTGATGAGGCAACAGTCTGAGAGATCAAAAAGAGAAAAAAGAAAAAAAAGTCCTCCACTGAAGTTCTGGCACTGCTCCATAGTCACATACTGCATGTGTACAGTAGTCTGTCATCAAAGGACACAGGATTGTTTTGGCCGGTTGTTGGACATTTCCTTATGAGCAATCTTTGATGTATGAGGGTAGTCTGGAGTTGACAGACAGGTCATACAGAGGAAAAGCTCTCCCTTCTTCTTTCAGTGCAGTGGGGAAAAGTATTTTTTAGCTATTGCTTCCCTAATAGCTTGTAATATTGAGTATTAACTATTGGATAAGCATACAAATGTAAAGATGTATAGTTATACATACTGTACACATACTTATATGTTAAAAATGATCATATTTAAGGCTTTATTTCATAATTATTAAAGAATGTCAAAATATATAATATAATATAATATAATATAATATAATATAATATAATACTAGAGAACAGAGAGCAGTCAATAATAAAATGATACATATATATATTTTTTCAAATAGAGTTTAGAAACTTCAAATAGAGTTTATAAAGTTTATTGAACTATGTTTTACAAGAGAATAGTTTCTTTATTTCTTCTTCAAAATATCATATTTAATTCGATGTATAATTGTTGCTTCTTTGTAATCATTTTTTTTTTTTAATTTACAAGCAATTTCTGAGAGAAAATTGTTTCTACACCATGTGTTCTTTTCGAGGTTTCTTTATGATCACTTATTTTATTTGTGCTGAGATATAACATTTACATTTATTAATACAGAAATATTGAAATGTAATAATAAGTAATTATTACTATTACGGTAGCACTTTATTTTACAGTCCTGTTCCTCATGTACATACTATGTACTTATTAAAGTAATTACAATAACTATGTAATAACTAGGTACTAACCCTGAACCTACCCCTAAACCTAACCCTACCCCATGTAGTTACCTTGTATTACTAGAACTTTCTTAGATAAATACACCGTAAGTACACTATAAGTACATGTTAGTACACGTACTGTGAAGTAAAGTGCAACCACTATTACATATCATATTTGTTTAACTGATAATAATTTATTCCACTAAAGGAACAAAAAACATTACCGCTAAGTTTTCACTGTGTGTAAATCAGAGTCATTTTGTGAATGATAGAATCATTGCTGCCAGTTAAACGTGTCACGGTCATTGTGATGTAAATTCACACACTTATGTGCTCACGGGCTGCCTGGTAAGAGAATCCCAAACTCATTTATTTTCCTTCAGTCTCTGATTCACTCCCTCTCTCCCTCTACGAAATACAGCTGTTTATCTAGGGTTTCTAAATTGTATATGCCATTCAGAATGTCATTTAAAACGGAGTTTGAGAAAATCTGCAGAATTTGGTGAAACACGATTTTGATTTAAACACGCTGAAAGCTGAGAGTATTGCCCTAACTCCCAGCTGAAAGCATAATCAGATAAGATAAAATATATCTAATAAATTCAAAGGGACAGAACTTTGAATGAGATCTTGGACTCGGAGATCTTCAGGCACAGATTCCATGAAGGCAAAGTTATGCGATGGATTTTTAAGAAGAGCCAATGGTACAGTGTGACAGGCAAAATAAATTCAGCTCTACTCTTGTTAAGAGTGGTTTGACGTTATCAATTTGAAAAGCGGTGGGAACCCAATTAACAGCATCAAACACCTAATTAGCATGAGCTGTGTGAGTTAAACTGCAATAAGACCTGGCTGTATTTTATGAGTTAAGTCTGGATACATTTTCTGTAATCCCAGCTTCGAAGTGTGGCGTAATCTGCTTAGAAAAATACCCAAGCAGGAATCCATGTGCCAGACAAAGGGCTCGGATTCAGGATAACATTACAACCTTCTGACGCGTACATCCAACAACAGCTCCAATATAATAAAATGACATATATCTTGGACAATTTCTTTTTTCTTTTCTTTTTTCTGAAAACTTAGATATTTAAAAGTTGTTTTTGTATAAAATGAAATTATAGTCTGATTTAAAGCAAGTGTATACTTAGCCAAAAAGAAGAAAAAATGCTCTGTAAGCTCTGAACTAAGTCTTAATATTGAGACCAAGTACTGTCAAGCATTAATCAAGCTAAAACCACAAGCAAAAGCTCACATAAGAAACTGAAACTCCTCTAAGAGAGCTAAGTAAAGCATATTCACAGTGTTGAAATAAGCAACAGCTTAATCCTAGTAAAGTCCACTCAAATTTTCCAAACTAAACTTCCTGAAAATAAATGCATGCACAAGTGTGTTCCAGACACGCTGAACAAGAGCTATGCATTATCAGTTTCTTTGGAGAAAACACTACAAATTCTGATGAATTCTGAGATTTCAGTCTGTTGCAATATGTTGATTTTCCTTGTAGACACTGTATGTGTGTCTGTCCTAGGCTAAGTGTGGTGCACATTGCTGCTTCACTGACCTCCAGTAAAAAACTGACCCTCTAGTGCTCAGCAGGCCACTTGTGAGAGGAAGAAGCTTGTTGACCAATCGCTGCAGTTGAAAGGGATGAGAGAGCTTTAGAGGCGTTCACATAGTCACCTTGACGACCAAGGGAAGCCCAAAGAACTTCATGGCACCAGATCCAGTTCAGGTTGTACAGAATGAAACAAACTGCCCATTTAGGACCCACAGAACCGTTGCCATTCAAGAAGCCCTGTCAAAACTGCCCACCCTCTTCTTCATGCAGAATGCATACTAATTTAGCATTATGTGCCACCAATCAACTCCACAGAGTGCATTCACTTTCACAAAGGCTCTACCTCTCGAGCGCTTTGGATCTTTTCCAAAAGGCTTAATGTCAAATCCAGGTGGAGGATAGGATAAGTCAGTTTGATGGAGAGCTGGCTGATTCTGAGACTGCTCTTTCAAATGGCCAATTCCTCAGTAAACGGAGCCAAGAGGTCGCTCTTATTGTGCGGCATGAAGATCCGGTTTAGAATGATGTTCAAACTCCAATCTGTTACACACTGCATATATGTTTTTTGCTTCGTAATCAACAACATTTATAGAGCTGTAGGATATGCATTGATTTTTCTGACTTATTCTTAGCTTCAAACCACAAGTCATGGCACATTGGAATTTGGTTGTCCTGAATGGTACAATTTCCTCTTCAAAGTGCACATATATAACTGACTGATTACTTTTTTAGTCATATAAGGCTGCATGTCAGTAAATTCACAGAAACTATTTAGGCGAACAATGCTAAAATCGTACCATTAAATCTAATTTCAGGCAGCGCTCAAAATGTTCCTGGAACGTTCTCGGAGATGCAATGTTTAAAGTGGCACCACGCCGCAGAGATGCCGGTGCTCAGAAACAGGCCGAAGGGTCCACGTTTATCTTGACTTCACTTAGCATTTCGTCTCTCACTCTCTCTCTCTGCAGAGAGGGTGGAAATGAAAAGGTAATGCAGGCCCCACAGGGCCGGTAGCAGGTGTTGGAAGGAAAAGCATTCCAACTCCTGCTGCTAACACACTCAATGGCTCTCAGTGGAGGAAATGCTTTCAGGAACTGTGCACTCACTTCCCTTGATTTACTCTGCCCGTTAGAGGGAAACCTTTTTAAAACCCAACTGCGGAATTAAGGACAGAGACTTCAAAATCTCCTTCTTCAATAAAAGCAACACGCCAAAAACAAAACAAACAAAAAAAGGCTTTTCTGAAGGGGAGGAATTTAAGGAGGGGACCTTTTATTGGTTTTAAACCCAAGGTCAAACGATGTGGTTTGCACGCTGGTCAAAATTTTGGATGGGAAAACAGCAATATAATGTCTACAGAGTGCGACCAGCACATTTCAGAGTTCGCCATTAATAGAGTTCAGGTGGAAATGGGCAAAACATATGTGTCCCAGTCTTCACACAGAAAACTGATTTGATAAAATACTGGTAAAAGGCAAGGACAGACAGTCCTGCAGACGCTCCCCATTCAGATTTGTATTCATGTTGTCGTAACTAGAGCTACTGGTGAAAACGACAGATTTCTTTCTTGTGATGTAAGCAGGACGTCTCTAAATTAGTGCACTTAAACCCACCCTTGCAAGTTAGCACTTATCTGCCCTTAACTTTTGAGTGCAACGCCCACATTTCAAAATATAATCAACCTATATTTATTTATTTTTCAACAACCCGTTACACTGGCTTTACATCACAATATGGATCTTTCTGTTTCATTTTAACATTCAACAAACATGAGTTTATTTTTCAAGAATGCAATCTTAAATTGTATTGCCTTAAATTAAGAGTTAGAATTTGTTTTTCACGCAACAACAAAAAAAAAAGTACGAGATCTCCCATTCTTATTATTTATTTCATGATTATATGATTTGTATTAACCTTGTTTTTAATTTGAACAAAATTGAGAGCTGTTTTTCTACATGTTCCCTTTGCAGTGTGTTGTTTCTGGGTATCTGGCCAGAGTGGGCCCCACAGCACGAGGCCTGTGGCAGTCCAGCCTGGGCCATAATCCATCCTTGGTAAAATGAGAAAACATGCTCCCCTAAAACAGCTCAGTTCACCATCACTGTCAGTTCACCTCCTTTTACCCTGACGATGCCAACCAGCCTCAGGAAGATGGGCATAACCACAACATCATGGTGCATTCAGTAACAGCATGGCATCTAGTTGAGTTTGTGTACATAAGTACAAAACATGTTTAAGAGATAGGTGCCAAAGCAAATTTGTGCTGTATCATTTATATCCTATTTCGGAATTAAAAACATCATCATCATAAAAAAAATCATAAAACACTTTTTTAAACAAATTTCTTCTGTGCCCACACAATCGCACCAAAAAACAATACATTAAAACAATAAATAATAATAATACGGGCAATATGGAATGTAACAGTAATTTACAATTACATTAATCAACTTCATTATATTGCATACATAAGATAATATCTTACAGAAAAAAAATGCTATTTGTTAAAGCATCCCTAAAAATGAACAATAATGCTTAATAATATATTAACTAATACATTTGTTTTAATATACACGACTTGAAATGTAAAATACCTAATACATCAACCAGTGTAACCTAACTGAACATCAATTTTCATTCATCATATACAACCGTACTCTTAAAATATCCAGCGTGTTTCCTAAAGCATCACATATCTGCACTACATAACCGCAAACAACTTTTATCCAGTATAAAACAGAAAACATGTATTTTAGACTGTCTGTACTGATAGCCAAACTGCAGGTAACAGACATGCAGTGCCTTTTAATAACTACGCTCTTCTTTTTTTCCACTCTCTCCCTCCGTTTACAGAGTATCTCGACTCTCTCTCTCTCCCTCTGCATCTTGACACAGCACACTGAGCTTAATCGCACATAATTGGGTGGGTGGGACAGTGGGCCGGCCCAGGCTTTGTGTGCATAGGGCAAGTGGTCAAGTTAATGGAGCCCTTGTAGTGAACAGGGGGCTCTCTCCCTCTACTGGGACAGGGGGAGGGGACAACAGACCTCTTTCAAATCTCAAAAGACAGAGTTGGGTTCCTTTTTACCCCTTCCACTCCTCCCCTCTCTCTATCTTTTCCACAGACAGACTGTCACAGGATTAGCCTCATAGCGACTCTACAGCTGAGATTCAAGTTGGCTATCAGAGCATGGGAAATGAAGAGGCCTAGAGTGACAGTCAAACTGGGAACTGAGGCACATGTGTGGCCAGCACTAGTCATGTGACATCGCAGGACATATAGTCAGGTCTGAAAGGGCGAAGGAAGCATAACAATCTGAGTCAAAAATGAATTGAAAAAGTTACTTCAGTATACCTTCAGTATTTGGTTTGAACAAATAGCTTATGCTTATTTGAATAAGTATCTATAAATAGTGCTGACTTTTTTTTTTTTTTTTTGATCCCAATATTTAACCCAACTGTTTTATTTTTTGTTTTTTTTTAAGTCATTTGTACAATTGATGCATTAAATACAATGGAACAATTTTGGCATTAACCACTATAATGATGAGCCATCACACCACAAATCAATTACACATTATGTGACACAAAAAAAATGTAGCGGGACACAGAAGGATTGAAAACAATGATTTAATCACAGTCGTTACAAGCACCTGCAGTGTCAGTGAGAAACAATCTCTTTGGACTCATCTGTGTTTTGTACAAATGTAATCACAGTGCAGAAGCACACAGCCCTGAATGATTCACAACAAACCAGAGCTCACCATCAGGAGAAAACAACAGTAGGGAAAGGGGGCTATAGTTTAGGGAATAAAATCAAATCAACCAAAGATTTATTTGTTAAAATGCATAAAATAGTTTAAGAGTTTAATAGTTCTTCTGAATGTATATCAAAAACAACTTCTACTGTATATGCCCTTGATTTACAAAAACAGAACTACTGAGGCTTGTTTCTGCCATGGAATACAATAATCATAATAATAATAATAATAATAATAAAAAGGTAAGTGTGAATTCTTATATCATAATTCTGATTTTATAATGATTTAATTTTATATCTTGCAGTTCTAAGTTTGTTTCTCACAATTCTAAGAAGGAAAGTCTAAACTGGGAGATGTAAACTTCAGTCAGAATCATGAGAAAAAAGTCATAGTTCTCTTTTTTTATAGTTTATCCCGCAGTGAAAAAACCCCTGCAGGATGTAGATTTATAGTTAAGGAAAAAGTCAGAATCCTAGATATAGACTTAATAAAAAAAAGAAAAAAAATGTGAGAAATCACAATAAAATGTCTTAATTTTTATTCTATGGCAGAGAGTGGCATCTAAACTGAACTCCTATGAACTGTAATTATGAATTTAATTTAAACTTGAAAATCATCATGATTACTCACCCATTTCCAAATGCATATTTTCTTTCCTTCATGAAACATAAAAAGAGAAGTTTTGCAGAATGTCCATACTGCTCTTATCTATGCTATCAAAGTGGATGAAGACCAGAGATTGTCAAGTTCCAAAAAAGGGCAAAATAGCACCCAGTCCACCCAGCTTTCACGTTAATCTATATCTCTAAAGCTTTTGCATTCAAAAAAAGACTAAAACTTAAGTTACTATTCTTTGAAAACGATACTTATGATTACCATTCACTTTAATTGTATAGAAATGACCAATTTGGACATCCTGCTACAAATAATCCATCTGACATTCTATGGCCATTAGTCCAGCATGCAGTGTGAGTGCACTCAAACATACAGGAGAACAGTGCTGCAGGTCTGACCAGTGCTAGTGTGACGCTGTCAAGACATCAATTCAGTCTTAGGCTGGCCTAATCGGTCATATCTCGTCAGTTCTTCAATAAAAAATGCCAGGTGAGAGCATTTCACAGTGAAGCAAATAACATTCAGCACAGCTGCATCCATCTCAACCCTTCATGACCTTTGGTGTCAGAATGAACCTTTGATTGTAGATACAGAATCAGCATCTAACTGAGAGCTGGTGTCATTATGATAACAAGATCTCATGATCAAGACGACCCTGCGCCTCATTTATGTTTTTGTAAAGAGGCCAAGATAGTCCTGCGAACCTGATTAGCTGTATCAGCCTCTAGAGTTGAATTCATAAATTCATAATGTTCTGCCCTGAAACATCATCTCTGATATCACGCATACTCAAAGTCATTGAATGAGTTCATATCTAAGCGTCACATCCGCAGTTTTTGTAGGATGAGATGGAGGGATGTGTTCTCCATTCCCATTTAATGCATTTCACACTTTTGTTGCACAGTAAAAAGGTCAAGTACACACACACACACATACACACACACAGGAGCTGAGGACACAGTGGCAAAGCCGGGGTGGGTGGTACTGAAAGGCAGCCTGGCATGAGATGGCTTTTTTCCAGCTGAGATCAGGGCTGGACTGGATCCGTGAGTGAGAGTGAGGAGAAGAGGATAGTGGATGTTCTCATCGTACACCTCCTTTCCTTCTCTCTGCATCTGAAAAACAAGATTCAAAAGTTCAGAAGCAGGAAAAAAGATGGGAAATACTACACTGCTGAATCAATAACATATATGCATGTATATATGCATGGTTTCAGACTATGGAAAAAAACAATAGAGTTTAAATACTATATAAATAGCCATGCCAATGCAGTGACATTCATTTATTTAAAAACATAAAAAGTGACTTCTTCTATGAAAAGCATATTTTAAAAAAATCTGAATTAAAGTAATTGAAATATTTCTACAAATTATGTTATCTTTATCATTAGAGTTTAGTGCAATTATCCAGTGTTATTTTACTATTATCTATATACCATTAGAGTTTTTATTCATATTTAGAATTATAAGCTACAACTAAATATTGTAGAAACGTAATTTTCTGTAAAGCTGCTTTGTAATGATTTGTATTGTAAAAAGCGCCATACAAATAAACTTGAATTGAATATTTTTATATTTCATTTTTAATATTATGTGTTTTGCCATTTCTACAGTTTTGTTATTACTATTTAGTCTTAATTTACTTTTATTTCTGTACTTTTATATTTTTTTAAGATTTTTTTTTCAACTGAAAATATTAAATGTTGCCTTACTAACTGAAACAAGAGCTGTTTTCATGCAATCTTTATATTTATTTTATGTCAGCTTTATTTCAATTACCAAAAACCACATTTCATCATTTTATTTTTAATTTTAAGTAACAACACTGCTACCCAAAAACTTCCTATTTGTGAATTTTACATATAAAAATGAAAAATAGTTCTATTTTGAGAAATACATTTAAATGCTTCTTTTGAGTTGATGGGGTTTGATGCACAGCGTCAATGTTCAAATGAAACCTACTTTCTTTCACAATTGTTCAGACAAATTAGAGTAAGAACATTCTACTTCTGCTCTATTCCATTAAAAAAAAGCTTCCTGCGATATGCCCTTCATTATTCATATGTGCAGTGCAAGAACTCCTTCTAACAAACAAGGACAAGCGGCAAGAATCCCACTAACTGCTTCATAATGGCCCGCTTAGAGCAGAGGTGTCTGCAGAGGGAATGTCACACAGCCTTGCTGTACAATATGCCCTGTGGGTCTGCTTTTCTACCACCGTCTGAGCTCTAGAGTTGTGGCAGTACACTCAGTGCACTGCCAGTCTCTTCTGCCCTGGAGCTCAGCCCTGTCCCAACCAATCAGATGCTCCAAAATCCCACACACTCCGCAAGCACTTGCATGCAACTCATTTATGAAAACACAATCCCTCCAAACAGCAAATACAGCTCTACTTGTGAGTAGGTCTTCAGAATGATTCAAATGTAATCAGGGCACATACACAATCACTACCATTACTTTTTTTATGGGATATTTATTATTTAATGCAAACGCAATTCCAACAGGGCCATCATATACAGAGCACACCAACTCTTCCATCAGGCTAAAGTTATATCACTCACATGTGAAACGACAGAACTCTAAAAGCAAAGTTATAGACAGTTATAATCACTGATATAGTGAGAGAATAAACCATTACCAATGAATGTTAAATCAGTTTGAACATCATTAAGTGATTCCCAAACGGATACACATGCTCCTTCTGTCTTACTCTAACATTCACCTCATCATCTCTGTGGCCTGAGATAAAATAAAAACAGATAAAAGGCCGCTCTCTTGCCCTTGATGTGTGTTATCTCTCTCTCCACCCCTCGACACAGCAGCCAATGTTTGAACCTGTGACCTCTCTGTAATCAGGGCAGCCAGCCGACCAACACTAAGCCCAATGTGAGGACCGACACATTCACACCAACCCAGACAAGTGTGAGTGCAGTGCAAGAGAGGGTAAGATCGAATCACCTGACGGTGCCCGGCAGCGTACACTTAAAACCATAGGGAGCATATATGCTCCGTCTGAAGGCCGCTGTAAACAGCACACGGAGCAAGAGTTCACTGATGCTTTCACAGGATTTGAAGAGAGAAATTTACCAGTCATTGAGAGAAATGTAACATTTATTATTCATTTTACATCATTTCAGTATAACTGAAAAATAACAACTGCCCACTCACTTAAGAATAGGCTATTTTAATCCAAAGTTTGGCTAAGTAGCCTTTGTCAAAGTATGTCTATTATGCTTTGGCTAAATTACACCATTTTAGTATTACATGAAGAGTGAAATGAGTTATATTGAGCTTAATTCACCTCAGGTTTGTTTGCAGGTATAAAGATACCATTATTATGATGAAATATCAAATAGTTTATGGAAGATGCATACTGTAAAACTCAACAAATCACATTTATTTCCTTATTTATCATCATTACATTTGGGAATGATGAACTTTTAATATGCATAATTATGCAAACATTTTACATTAATAGACATGCGTCAAGTGAACACTGCTTAGGAAGCTTATGAATTGCAACACAGCTAGAGAGCGTGCGTGCACATGGAAGTTAGGATTGAGAGAGGGAAAGAGAGAATGAGAGAGCGTGCAATAAAAGTGTTAGAGAGTGATATAGCAAAGAAGCTTAGAAAGAGAGAGAGAGGAAGGGAAAGAGGCAGCGAGCTTGCAAAGGTGAAAAGTTTAACAGGCAAAGCTGTTCCTCCTGATCACAGCCTGCTAATCAGCTTCATGGGTGGCTGGTTAAATCGGCTCCTACTTTTTAATCGCACGGCTGCCAAGATGCAAGTCATTTATTTTATTGCTGCTTTTCCCTCCCTCTCCTCGGTCCCCCCTCAGCCTGCTTTCTGCATCGAGGAGAGTGAGAGGCGTTCTTTAGAAAGCACGGGATGAGACGGACAACCGGATGCACGCGCTACAGTCCCCAGAAATGGATAGATTCGGGTGTTAAACGCGCCGAGAGCAGATACGGCCAGACAGACAGCTGGAAGTTGCGAGGATGTAGAGAGATTAAGTTAATAAGTGTATGTATATGTGTGGGTGTGAACGGGGGATGTCTGAATTAAAATTCATGACTCTCTTCACAACCATTTGAGTAACAAGATTAAGATGGCCGAGTAGAAAATAGCTGCATTATCAGGCGGCTTGCAGTCCTCCAGCTGCTGGTGCTCTATTCCAGAACAGTGGGGATAAGAGGATAACACACAGCCCCCTCGCCACATCCCCACACCGCTGAGAGCCCCATCCACAGCCGGCCTGCACAAGCGGGAGGGAGGAAGGAGATTTGGGGGTCTTAAAGGAAACACTTCAATCTCCAAGACATCAGAGGCTGGCTGGAGGTGAGGAGCCACAGACGACCGTAGGTGTGAGTCCGGGAGGGGCCCGTAGACGCTGCTATAATAGAAGACTGTGATTTGGGATTCTGAAGGAGGCGGGGCATGTGATCTATTGTCTGCCGCATGTTTCTTTGTGCGCTTGGTCCCTTACGTTCTCACCCGGCGTACACTCGTAGGGGGCAGGGTGTTCATCAGAAGATAAGAAAGAGGAATTAATCACTTTGAGATATGATGAGGGCACTTCAGCTCACCCCTCGTATCACACACACAGCTGACGGCAAACCGAGAGCAAAGACACACGCACACAGGCGCGAACAGCGGGACTCTTGACTCAGCTATCTCGGCCCCTCGCTGCTCATGTCATTATCCGCGCAGAAACACAGCAGGTGGTCGGGCTCGAAAAGATCCTGTTAGACTTCAGGTGCATCGGGGGCAACATGTGAAAAAAAGGTGAATGCATTAGCTAGTTGTGTGTGTGTGCAAATGGGCAAGAGTGGTAGCGTTTTGGCTAATCTGGACAAAACTTAAAGGCGCTGTGAGCAATTTAACACATTTCGCTCGCTTCCAACGCTGAATACTTTCACTGCCCTTAGTATCAGCCACGTGGCCCTCTGCAAAAAGTTTCTCAGGTACACTTTGTGTAAGGGCTTAAAACTTTCCACTTTAGCTGCTATGTTAGGCCTGTTCATGCTTATTAAGTGGAAATTAAGAAAAAAAAATCATTTTTCTGCTCTAGGGCTTCAATGTACACCATAATTCTGCCTTTCTCTTTCTCTTTCCTTCTGTCCTCTCGATTGACAGCTCTAAATTCAAACACTCTTTCCTCTTGAGCCACAATGACCCCTCAGCGTTTTTCTGCCCAGCCATGTCCATCACTTCAGAAATAAAGTTCCAATCACTCAGCTCTAGAGTCCCACTGACAGGCCCATTTTCCTCAGGCATGGGCAGGGCCACCACTGTTCGGCCTGTGGGGCATAATGGGTCCTCACAGCTTCTTCGGTAACCAAAAATGGCAGCCGTGGCTGTGCTATCAGTGCCAGTTAACCAGCTGGACAGCACTGGCGCTTTGACCTGGGTACGGTATTTGTGCTTTCAGGCAGGGGGAAAGGAGTTGCACCCTGTCCCATTCATTTAGAGTTTCTCAGAAAGACAGGTTTTGAGTTCTAAGGGTCCATTTAGAGCTTAAGCTTTCAGACGCCCTGTTCCTGCTGACATAGCATACTGTACTTCAGTGAAACATTCGAAATACAAATTTAGAGCACAGACAAAAGCGGTGGCAAATGCAGTCACACTTAAAACTTTGATTCTCAACTTTCTGACACTTTAAAACATTTTCACACACTTACATATACAATACACACCTTCAGGTGAAGGTTCCACAGATGTGAGTCGTAGCTGTCACAGCGACACACTCTCAGGCCTGTGCTTTCTGCCAGTCTGCAGAATTCTGCCAGCGTGTCTCGTGCCCTAAAGAAACAAAGCACACACATACACAGTGTAGAGACACTTTACTAGTGTTTCACTTCACTGACGACAAATTGTGCATCTGGTAGAATAAGTGAAAGTAAATGTTGCCTTACTAACTGAAACATTATGATATGTATGTTTTAAGACCACATTAAAATACTTTCTCATTAACCTGATAATGACAGTACTTTTTTTGATATAGAAATAAATTTCACTCAGAATTACTAGTACATGTCACAAAAATTACAAAGAAATGGCAAGTAACACACTGAATTAAATGTTATTTTTTTTAATATAAAGAAAGGGTGAGAATTTTTTAATTGGTTAAACATACTGCAATAATCTTCATATTCTTTTGTTTGCATGTTTTATTTGCAACTTAAACAAATATTTTTAACAGGCTGCTAGACATGGCAGTGAAATCATACTAATATCACTTACTCTGCATTACTCTGATCTTGATAAAAACACTGCTCTCATTTGCTACTTGAGAGATCAGAGGTCAGAATATGTTTTGCTAAATCAATCTTCTCTCATATTGCTCTAATAATAATTATAATTATAATAATAATTATTATTACATAAAATGTATATGTATATATGTGTGTGTGTGTGTGAAGAGACAGCTGTAAATAAGTCATTTTATGTTGATTCCTCTAAAAAGTCAAAACACTGTGATTCCCATCTGCTTGAAAAACAATGAAAAGCAGGGTGGGGCAGTATGTTTTTTTTTTAGACACCTGTTTGAACACAAAATTAAAAAAAACAAATGGCTATAAATGGCCTAGTAAATTACCAAATAAAGAAAATAAAACAATTTAAAATAATAATTAATCCCTCAAATGAAAAATGAGCTTTAGACTGGTAAGCTCTTAGTGTGGGGGTGGAGCTCTTTTCTCCATCGGTCCCGGCTCATCTTCACTGCGTCTCAAAGCACACTTGCCGTATGGGGCGGTTTGCACCATTACATTCTATTTGATTTCTCCCAGGTATTATATTAGATAATAAACAAAAAGATTAAAGCTCACCTAATCCAATCAATGGCTGGAAGCACATCCCCTCTCTTTATAGATCAACAAGCCCAGACCAACCAGGCAAGCTAAGAGGATTACCAAAAGGTTCAAAGTTTCTTTGAAATCCTTCGGTTTTAAATATTATTTCATATTTTGTTCATATTATTGCTTTAATTAAATGAGCAATGACACAAACGAAACAAACAACTACTAATATGAGAACAGGCTCATCTTAATACAACAGATGTTTCAATTTTTTCATAAGCTCCACGCAGAACGAATGCTGAGAGCGCACACATACACAAACAAGCATATCTACAGATGTGTTAATCAGCTGTGTATACTGGCCGGAAGCTCTGGTGGCATTGTAGAATAACAAATTAGAGTCATTAGGAGGAAAATTAATTGGTTTCAATAAATCAGCTCAAACATTTGGTCAGAAGGCTATGGGGAAAATCACAACAATAAATCTGTCTGACCCCTTCTCGACTCAACAATGAGCCAGGAAAACAAAATATTTTTTTTGAAAATAAGTAATTATTTTCACACATTATTATTACCTGACTAGGAGAATTCATATTTTAATAAAAAAGGTTTAACTACTACTAAAAGCCTTCAACTTTTTTTTTTTTTTTTGTTATATGAAGGTCACATTAAAACTTGTATTGGAAACTTTTACTATGCTTTATTTATTATAATTTATTGCTGCAACCTTGCTGCCAAATGCTTTGTGTATATGGATTTTGTGTTAGCCTTTTACAGACCATAAAATATGCAAATCTTATAATTAGAAAAAATATTGTATTTTTTTATATAAATATATATTATATAAAACCTGCATATTTTTAATGAGCTAAGCAAAGAGTGAAAAAATATATTACAATATTGTTTAGAAAGGAAGCAGTTTACTAACTACGTATAGCATAATTAAAAAAAAAAAAATTGTGGCCTTATTTTTTTGTGTACGTAATTACCAAAGAGATAAGCAAATAATTTAATATAAAAAAATCTATATAATTTTTATTACCATGTTATTATTTTAGTTGGAAAAGACAAAATGTCCTGTGATGCATGTATGTCCAATTTTTTACAGTAAACAAATTAAATAAAAAAAAATTAGTTGATCAAGATTACTTGAAAAACACCAAAATACAATTTGTTTTTTACCATCCCTAACATACTCTGTTTCTCTCTCTCTCTCTCTCTCTCTATCACACACACACACACACAGCACAGTGCAGCACGGCACAACATGGCCCTTTACATAAACACATCAAATATCAAAGAAGATTCATGAAAAACCTTAAAGATAAATAAAAATACATTTTTATCTTTTAAGTGTTTTTCATTTGCTGTTCAGGGTCTTATATCAAGAGGGCATGAAAGAGGACTTGTGGGTCTTATGATTAGTGCAGTGCATAAAATAGATGAGCTGACCCAATCTAAGTTGCACATAATAAGTATTAAAGTATTACATGATATTAATCCTGCCATTCCATTACTCGCTCAATCACTGCATGCCAACTAATTACTGAGACTCAACACACACACACACACACACTTACATCAGGTCGCAGTAATCTTCTTAGTGCATCGACCAGACTGCTTCTGTACTGGTCAAGAAACAGACTAAGAGAAAAAAGAGAAAGACAGAAAAACTAGAAAGATTAGAATGCATTGCAATGATAATGGCTCCATATAAAGCAGCAGGCTATTTATTTTAACTGTTTGCGAATAAATCTACTAGCACGGAAAAAAATAAATAGCTGATGCTCTTTTTTCCTCAGATTTGAACAAATCTTGTTTCAGCGGTGTGACAGCATTCAAATCCAAGGTAAAACACACAGAGCAGAGATGAACAATCAAGGAAGTATCAGGTGACAGTAACATGATACAAACTAATACAAAGTTACATACAAAGACATATATAAATACATACCATTAATGCATTTGCTGTACATATTCTTGTGCATATTCTTCATAGTACAACAGCTACTTTTTATAAGAGCAAACCATGTTCCAGACTGAATATACTTGTGAACGTTTTAGTCCAATCACCTCTGACCCTGCTAAAAACACTGCTCTTGTTTGCTTGGGGTCAAACGTCACAGTTATGTTGATTATAGCTTATTTTTGTGATCTCACTGGCCATGTCTAGCGGTCACAAGTCTGATGGCTCAAAGCGTTTCATTAGCAGTTCAACTCTTGACCCCGTGTTTTGGGTGGAGTTGGTCAGTCTGGACAATAGAGGGTGAGTTTAGGGGTGAGAGGGCTGGAAAGTTCGACTGGCCACACTGGCCTTGACAGTGTACGTCAAACAAAAACCCTCCCCAAAATACCAATGGTACTTCCTCCTTTACTTCCATATATTGACCTGTCAGTGATGTAATACTTGTCTCTCATTCTTTCTCCTTTAATTACATGTATTTTCTGTGTATTAAAAAGGTAATGACCAATCACAACAGCACCAGAATTATGTCAGAGCTTTGGGCTGCAAGATTTGCTTGTTGGTATTGTTGTCGTCATCGTCACCAGTAGTTAACTGACATTCAAATCCCTCTCTCTTGCCTGGCCTGTGTGAACAGTGCATTCACAATGCTATAAATAGAACTGTGGTAGCATATTACAGAAGTACATAACTTGACAAAGGAGGACAAACACAAACTGGGCATGTCTTCAAATATTTTTGGGTGTGGTAATCTAAAGGTGATGGTAGTAAGATTAAAATACGGGTGGGTGTTAACACTTGATCTGACCTAATCCAGAGTGCATTAACCTCATCCCCTCTTTGAAACCTAAAGGATTCAGTGACAGCAGATAAATGACTTATAAAATCAGACCATGAATAGGAGCTTATGCTAAGATGACTGACGTTACTGATGAGACAGAAAACCTTTCATATGTGGAGATGTTTTTACAGATATATACTAAATTTCCTATCTATCTATCTATCCATCTATCCATCCATCCATCATATATTCAAAGACATTCACATTGTTTTGTTTATTATTGATTCACCAATTCAAGTTATTAAAATTTTATGAGGCTTCAAACCTTGAAATCTCGAACAACTGTACAGAAATCAACACTGAAATGCTGTAAATGATGTGGCCAATTTATCTAAACAACATCTAAATAACTGGTAAATTATACCATTTTTCAGAGCTATTGGAAATATTATTGACCAGTCCCATTTCTGTTTCATTTTTAAAGCACTTTTATGTGTTGCTTTATTTATTTATTTATTTATTTTCCTGTGTGCTATTATAGTTAAAAGGGCTAAACAATACAGCTGGGCAGGTGACACATAATATCATACTTAGGTGGTTAAGGTAAGGTGCTGTAAAAATACACATATGTAAGAAAAAAAAATCACACAATGAGCCGGCAAACTCAACAAGGGGCAAGAACAGTTGACAGAAGTAAATCGGCTAAATAACACAGTAACTTAATAAAAACTAAAATAAATTAACAAATAAAAAAATTAATGTAAACATGCACAAAAGCTTTTATCTTGACTCCACAGACACAGGAAGCTTAGAGGAAGCCAAGACGCCAAGCTCTCTCAGTCAGTCATTCAGTATGCAACAAAACCACAGCAAACATTCACACTAGCCACCTAAATTACAGTGTGTGTGTTTGTGAAGAGCTTCAATGTTCTGTGTATGTAAAGCAGTAATATAAACCAGGGATCTCTAAAAAGACATACACTCTCGCCGTTTCATGGACAGCAATGTTTTAATAAATAAATATCTAAAATATATTCAATAATTGTTTCAATAATTTAATATATTCAATAATAAATATATGAAATCTACTCAATAATTGTTCATCACACACATAGTATGGAGACTCCCCTGTTAGTGTCAGGCCCCCATCAGCATGGGAACTGCTGGAGGGATCAAGTGGAGGATACCGAAGACTGATTCACTTATCGTGGAGCACAGCTGACTGCTTTTTCACATACTTGACCCTAGCCTGGTGTGACTGCGATTCCAGCTAAAGATCTAAGTGATGGGATACACCGTGTTTTTCCAGAGTGCCATTCCATAGCACTTTGATACAGACTCCCTGCGAGCATGTTTACATGTAGTCACTATAGCTGAACAGAAATGGGTTACACTTTAAACCTCCATTATAAAGTCATTAAAGGGGTCATATGATGATGCTAAAAAGAACATTATTTGTTGATTTAGTGTAATGAAATGTGTTTATGTGGTTTAAGGTTCAAAAAACATTATTTTCTACATAATGTACATTATTGTTACTCCTCTATGCCCCGCCTTCTGAAACGAGTTGATTTTTACAAAGCTTGTCGCTCTGAAAAGCGAGGTCTGCTCTGACTGGCCAGCTATCCATGACAGCTATCTATGTGATTCTTTGTGATCAGTGGCAAATCCTTTACATATGAAAACCTACTTACATACCGTGAGTCAGAAGCGCCAGACTGTCCTTGCAAAGAATGAGGAATGGCCAGTGGCTAGAGCAAGGAACAGCCAGGGGCTTGAGTGTGCAGCAGCCAGCGGCTATAACGGGGAATGGCTGGCGGATTCGACTAAGGAGCGACCGGGCGTTGCAACAACCACATTTGACGATCCTGGTTGCAGTTTTATGCCAAAAAAGGTTGATGGTCTCTCATTAAGAAAGCTGTTTTTTTATTTACAGTGAAATATAGCAAAATAATAATTTCTTATGACCATTATTATTATTATTTTATGGTCATATTGACATATAATCACAACATTTTGGCCAAATTGTGCAGCTTTACAAATAAGCACAACCAAAAAAAACTAAAATCTTAAATCCCTATCATAATTATTATCAAAAGAAAAAAAGGCAGTAATATTTTCAAAATAACCAAAAACAAAATAATTGCATTTCATATTATATCAGTACAGATTATTTTACAGACATTAGAAATTCTGAAACAGGGAAATGAAAAAAGACCCACTGCTTCATATGGGATTCTAAATCGCACACCTGATGGACACTTGACTACAGGTGAAGTGTGACTTCAAGTAACTTGGGCTATGAGCTTCTCCACCTTCCTCCAGACTCTATGACCTTGGTTTCAAAATTAAATACAAAACTTGCTCTAATCTGAAAAGAGGACTTTGGACCACTGGGCAACAGTCTAGTTCTCCGTCTCCTCAGCCAAGGTAAGACTTCTCTGATGTTGCCTGTGGTTCAGCAAATTCTTTGACATGTCTGTGTGTGGTGGCTCTTTATGCCTTGACCACAGCATCAGTCCATTCCTCGTGAAGTTCACTCAAATTCTTGAATTTATTTTGCTTGACAATCCTCATAAGGCTGCGGTTCTCTCAGTTGGTTGTACATCTTTTTCTTCCACACTTTTTCCTTCCACTCAACATTCTGTTAACATGCTTGGATACAGCACTCTGTCCAGAAAACAGCCAGCTTCTTTGGCAATGAATGTTTGTGGCTCACCCTCCTTGTGAAGGGTATCAATGATTGTCATGTGGACAACTGTCAGATCAGCAGTCTTCCCCAAAATTGTGTCACTGGTGAACCAAACTGAAAGACCCTTTGAAGGCTCAGGAAACATTTGCAGGTGTTTTGAGTTTATTAGCTTGAGATAGTGAATTGATGGGATTTTGTTAAATGTGAGACAACATCATCATAATTAAAAGAACTAAAAACTTGAACTACTTTAGTCTGTGTGCATTGAGTTTATTTAATACACTAGTTTAAAAATGTGAGTTTTTTTAGATGCATCTGTATACCTAGGAAAAGCTGTCAATGGCAGAGAAGGTCATGACAATGACAACATGGCGGATGTAGTGCATACATTTTCATTCATACTACACACCTACTATAGTATACTTTTTTAACAGTTACAAAGTTCCTCATTAAATATGGTATCTTTAGACACATATGATATTTCCAAACACAGCTATAAGCACACAGATCCAGACAATCAGGGAATAGAAACAGAAAAACAAGACAGAACTACAAACTAAAAGACTGCCAAACAAGAGCAAAGACCAGCAATACATTACATATGCAATATTAAACAGGTTCATGTGAAAGAGACACATGAAAACTTCTGATTAAAAAAAGCATATCAGTTTTTTACCTTCTAAGCACTGAGGAAATATCGCTTTAAACAAAGCATCACAAGTCAAGTAAAGAGCTGTGGGCCTTGAGTGCTAATTTAATGCTTTTGTCAACTCTTAGTGTAGCTACAAAACAGTTTTCAGGCAAGAATAGCATTGTCTTGTGAAGACAAAGACGAGGTGTAACAGAGGGCTGTCTTTGGGAAGAACCTTTTGCTATCACAGCTGAGACGACGTCTCTATCTCTCTCTCTTTTCTCCTAGCGTGAGCGCCACTGCATTACGTCCTGCCTTTCTTGACGATTGTCTGAAAGACTATAATTAATCGGAGCAGAAGTGTGGCTGTTGACCTTTTCGCAGGTGATCGTCAGCATGGCTATGTTCGTTAATCGCCGAGCGATCACTCTCCTGACGACGGCAATTACAGATGAGTTGCCAGTGCAAGCAACGGGGTACAGCCAACGCGGCATGATTCATCCTCACGTACCTTCTTCCACTCTCTCTCTCTTCACACACACACACACACACACACACAGTATCTCCTTACTACACACAAATCAATCTCATGCTGGCCCTCTGCTGCACATTTTACCTGCGTATTAGCTGCCATTTGTCTGACATTAGAATAATAGTAGGCTGTACCAGGCTTTAGTGATCATCGCCAGAGAACACACAGGTATCATTATACCCCGCCTCCATCAGCCTCACCACTTTGTGCTAGACCGAGACAATGCCAAAGAACATCCTGTTTAGAGCTGGGATTATAACAATGTAATAACAATGTAATAAACTATAATCGTGTTAAGAAAAAAAGTTGATAGGGAAAATGTGTAGGATTTGAAAATGTCTATAATTAGAGTACTAATTAGGGTTATTATAACATGCAATGAGAGCAGGAATCAGAATCAGAAAATCAGACATGAATAAACGAACCAATACAGTCGCTACCAATACATCTCGCTAATAATCTTCTGTATTAATTGCCCATTTTCTGTGCATTATATGTGTAGATTTTATATAAATGCATAGAATATTGGCGAACATTTGTAAAATGTATTTAAGGAGCCGTTCATCCCAAAATTAATTTACTGTCCCTCATATCTTCTGAATAAAAGAAATAATATATTAAGAAGATGGTTTCAACTTTTTTTTCTGACTGTATAATGAAAGTCAGTGGGTTCATAAATAACTTCAGAGGACATTCACTTTATATAGAGAATTATACAGGAGAAATAAAGTCATACAGGTTTGCAGCACATTGAGTGAGCAAATGATGACCGAATTTTAAATTTTGGGTAAGCTATCCCTTTAACAACTACATGACCATGTAAATAAAGACTGTTCATCTTTGATCACATGATGCCTCCCTAAGCTGAATTTCAAACAACATAAAATTTTCTTGCATTACATAAAGGAGTCTGAATGTACCAGTTGTAAAATTTACATCCGAATGATTGTAAAAGACTAGCGTAAGACACACAACATTGCATTTACACAGACACACTAAAGAGAGAGAAGAAAAAAAACAAAACAATGGTTCCACATGTTCAGGACCTGGCTAATTGAAATGTTTGTATTGCTCTACAATCTCTCTCTCGCTCTCTTTCTCTCCTTGCACAGGCATAATTATTTGCAATTTGCCTAAGACATCCATTTGCTGGGACGCCAAGCATGAAAAAGAGGCAATTTCTGAAAAATGGAAATGCCTGGCGGAGCTGGCGGAGGGGAAATAATGCAATGCCATCCCCGAGCTGATGGCTGCCATCTGATAAGTGTTACGGGCGCAGGAATATTAATGCCACATCACACAAGGTGCACACTTTTATTGAGGGTGTAGACATATTGTGGCTGGAAATGCTAGTAAAGTGTGAGATATGATATTTATTTTGTAATAGCTGTAAGAACAGCCAGTTAGGACAGATGTAGAGAATCTCTATACTTGCTCAGAATCGTATGGCGTATAATCTATTTTGGAGGTGTCGCGCAACAATTGTGTACAGGTGTCATGTTTTGGGTGACGGTGGATCTCTGAAGAAGTGACAGTTGAACAAAAGGATCAACCTACCAGTCAGCGCACATCATCATGTCAAAGCGACCCTCCAGAGCGGACACATCGGCCTCATTGTCCCATCTCACCACCCTGAAAGAGGACAGAACCAGGATGTTAGCTACTGTGTCATCAACCCTGTTGCGCAATTTATCATTCACCCCCATATAATCGCTCACAGTGCTGCGTCCAGAGACATTTCACACACCTGACACTCGCTTTATTTGCGCCGTTGTCTGGCGGCGATCGTCTTCTCTCTTTTCCTTAAGTGCTAGGGCCGGTTTCCAGGCAAGCAAATCTGATTATTAATTAGCCATTATTAACAGTCAGTAAACAAAAATTACGTCTTGTGGAAATACAATCTCCTCTCTCAGTGGGGGTCCGCGCTGCTTATTCACTGACTTGAGAAAGCGAATCCACCCCCCCTAACTCAACCAATCACACGCGACCTTCACCCCACTCAAACCGCGCGCTCTGACAGGAAGCCTAATCTCTAAAGAAAACAATCAAAGTAATGCAGGCTAATTATACGTTTACTCTTTCACTTCATCAGCCCAGTGTAAATACACAGGGAGGGGGAAGTGTGTAGAGCAAGAGAGAGGAGAGGAGACGAGAGGGGGAGAGTGGTTAGATCACTGAGTGCCAAAATTACTTTTTAGGTGATAATGCATTTGCGTGATGGTGTGCACAGTGGATGAGCTGTGTTTTGGCAAATGTGAGAGAGGGGAGTTAGAGAAGGTGTGTGTGTTTGAGTTTTCTAGATGAGGGCATTCAATCACGGAGAGTGGCTCATCATCGCTCTGCCTGGATACATCTCGGTGCGTTAGAGAGCGTAGCACTCGCTCTACGGGCTGCGGATACCTTGTTACCGGACCAACTGGGTTCAGGGAGTGACACGGAGCCTTGCAACCTCATTTTTGCCTACTTATTGACACTATTATGTCCCCAACACAAGTGCCGTAAATGCCACTTTACCCAAACACACTTTTCTATACTTCATGGCATGCTCGCTATGAAAAGCTTCAGCGAATTATAAACCTCTTATGAATTTGTATTAACAGAAGAGATGGACTTCATATGGCTGTAATGTAAAAGCAATATTAGTGCTCTGTCTTTCATTATTAGAGATGTTAGGAGGTGTATGAGTGATTACCTGCAGGACACATTGGTAGAAAGGAAGAGCCCTTCTCGTCTGTTCCTCTCGATTACACTCCGCACATCTGATGCTCTTTGTCAAGGAATGCAACACTGGTTCGTAATTAATAAGAGCAGGACAGTTAAACATTAACTTCATGAAGACAGATGTATCCACTAGCATGTCAAGCAAGTTTGAACAGACCTACCCTTTTGCCATTTTTGTAATAATAATGAAGGCATTATAACAAATCAGTTCCTGTCCTGGATGCTGATTGGCCAACGCTATTATGCAACCAACCTGAGGAGCATCCTGGAATGCTTTTTAAACAAAACTGAAGGACTTGAGTACTGTTACTCACTTGGTGCTTGCTTTTCTTCACAATTTTATCCAACTAATCCAAATAGACAGACATACAGACAGACAGATACAAAGGGAGATAAAATGATGCTTCTGATGCTTTTACAAGTGAACACAAACTTTCTCAGAGGAATGCAATAATCAGTTAAATATAAAATAATTTGGTATTGTATTTAATTGTAATTTGTAATTGAAACATGAGAAATACTACAAAAAGCAACCAAGCTTCAGAATACAGAAAATTTTATCTAAAACAAAATGAGCCACTTTAGAGTTGTAGGTGAGACACTGCTGAACAACAGCATGTTTTCTTGTTTAACCATGTTACAGAACTCTATTATGTCAGGCCTTTTCAAAGGAAGTCAACCCACAGAGTCTGTTTGCTTCCGTAACAGCCGTCTCTCTCTACACCTCATCCTCAGATTACCACTGAGCTCAAAACCAACTCATGCAAAGCATCACCATAGGTAATCAATAGGGAGGCTTTTAACCTGCGGCCATCTCCTGAGATGGGCCTCCACCCATTGTGGTTATACCGCGGGACTGATGTCAGCGCATCTATGAATAGACCATTCGACAGTTTTAAACTAATTCAATTACGATTTCTCGCTTTTTCTGCCTTGCTTTCTTTCTCGCTCCATGGAAAACAACCGTAGCAAATCCAATCTATAGCACAGGGATGGAGGGCAAATCCCTCGATGGAAGAGAGGAGGGGGCAGGGTACGCACGTTACACTGGTGAGATCCACTGCAAAGGAGAGAGAGTGGAAAGCTTATGGTGTAATCCCATCAGGAAAAGACAACTGGTGGAGAAGTCAGCACTGGTGTCTCTCTCATTCAATTTTAAAAGTGCCAATAGACACAATTTTGATAAAAAAAATTTACTTCCTGTGTAACCTGTGCATATATTGTCTCCAAGTTTAAGGACTGCTGCTTAATAGAGCTTGTAAAGCTCCAGAGAGAAGCAGCTATTAAAGAAAATAATCAGTGTGTGAGAAGTGAAATTTAGCAGTTAACAGTAGGGTCTCTTGATTACGCATGCACAGCTTTAATAAGAGTCTTTTGAACATGCGGACTGAGATCAGAACGGAGTCATGAAACCACTCAGCACTTTCTGATACACTTTATTCATTCCCACTTGGGCTCATTGGACTTTGATGAAGTATGCAGGGATTATGTGTGTTCATGTCTAATCGGTCATTTTTGTTATAGGAAATAACACTATTTGGAGTAACATCTAATTGTCCAGCAATAACACAAGTACTAACACACATGTAATTGGAATGCACAAAAAATTTAATATTCAAAAACATTGAAAAAAAATTATTGCCTGTTTAGCAGGAGCTTCTGTAACCTTGAAAGTCAAATTATTTGGTGTTTTAAAGGGTTACTCCAACCCAAAATGAAAATTTTGTCATTAATCTACCCCCCCCCCCCCCCCAACACGTTGGTCCAAACTCATAACAGCTTAATTTGTCTTCGGAACAAAATGTAAGGTATTTTGGATGAAAACCGGGAGGCTTGTCACTGTCCCATTGACTGCCAAGTAAAATACACTGTCAAGGTCCAAAAAAGTATGAAAGACATACTGCAACTGACAGATAACTGATAAACAACATTCAACTAGAGCCTGTTCAAACATTGTGTTACTCTATTCTAATGCTGAAATCTGTTTTAAAATCAGTGGTGGTAAAACACCTTATTCTGTTCAAATAATTCTGTTAACATAATTTTTTCTGACCATGTACACTATTTAACTATACATATATAAAGCTATATAGTTAAGTTTTTAAACAAAGGTCAAACCTTAATGGTGAAAGCAGAAACTGGTTTACAGACCAGATTCGAAAATGTAAGGTTCTATAGAGCTATACAGGACAGGTAGTTTAACCCTTTAGAACAGGAAAGGGAAAAAATATATATAATAATATATATCCTATGGCTCACATGCTAATATTATTGTTTCAACTCTGCAGATCCCATAATTCTATTCGCTCTAAAACAAAGAAAGAAAACACCATATCGTATTCGGTTCTCCCAAGACAGCTTGTCCTTTCCTGGCCTCGTCCGATCATCAGATCATTTCTTGGCGTTCTATTATGGCAGAAACCTCTCTGAAACAAAGCACTGCCAATTAATGCTCTATCAGCCTACTGCCAGTCTTTTCACACTGTATTACAGGAAGCAGTTTAGAGACAGACCATGAATGTTTTGAGTATGTCTTGCTCTGCTCCCCTTCCCTCCATTTTCTTTTAAACAAATCTCTTCTCAATGAGGAATTGTGTTAATTTCATGCCACGGCTATTGTTCTTTGAGTCTTGATATTCAATAAAAGCTCATTGTAGTGGCAGCGCTGGCTGTTGTACTAACGAATGTGGGCATGGTAATTTTGCGGCGTTTTGCTGTCACGTCTGTCGTCTCCATTTTTCCTGCCTTTGTGAGCCAAACGACGTGGCTAATCTGAGTGACTGCGGTGGGAAGACGAGAGATGGAAAGCGCGCATAAGAAAAAGCGAAGAAAGGGAATGAAGAATGAAGGTTCGAGCTGGCCCTGTCACCTGTTTAAGCTTCATCCGTGCTCCTGGCAAAAGAGAAAGTCAATAGAGGAATGGAAGGGGGGGGGGGGTGAGAGACAAGGAGCAGGTGAGTCAACACACACAGCGGTAGCCTTCAATGACATGAATATGTATTAAACATGCTAAATGCAGGTTTCGGGTGTCAGCTGGATGATTTGCCTCACATTCAGATATGTCGAGGGGGTGCGAGTGTGTGTGTGTGTGTATTCTTTGACAGAGTGCACATTAAGAATGGCTGACTGAATGTGTGTGTGTGTAGTAGAAGTGAGAGGAATACACAGCAAGGTTTTCTTTTCTGTGCTACACTCTCGAAGACACTGAAAACATACACACCAAACACATAGATGTCAACACCCCGACAGAACAAAGTAATGTTTGGATTGGTTTAGAAACACGCAAGCTCTGTTCCAAAACCAAGTGAGCTGTCTCTCTAGGGAGAGTATTGTTTAGGTGTCAATTTAAAATGCGAAGGCTGTTCCAGATGATATAGGCAACATATTCATGCTGCCTTTTCCTGTACTTTTTAATTTGCAGATCCTGCCTATGTAGGTTGTTCCAGATCAGTCACTTATGAGGTTCCATTTCAGTTCAGATCCTGCCTATGTAGGGAATGCGCAGCTTACTAGGTATTGGAACAGAGCTACATACCGGTCCAAAATGCAAGGATACTTTGAATTGCCTTCTCGTTGCCATCAGATAGCAGCACTTCCTTCACATCTGCAGGAAAGGAGGAAAAGATGAAAAATAAACAACCAAACAAATAAATAAATAAATAAAACAAAAGCAAGACATCCTCAGCACACTGTTTGCAAGCAGTCATATCTAAAGAGTGCTGATTTTAAAGCCCTACTCCAAAAACGACCACCCCTCTCTTTCTCCCCTGCTCCCTCTCATCCATCGCTGTCTGTCTTGGCCGTTTTTTCATTTTACGTCTGCATTATTTTAATCATTCAATCAAATCAGTCAATACTTTTATCATTCCCGGTGGCTGGGAGCCCTCTATCTTGCTATCACTCTGTTGGGTAATTGCATTGTGACAGGGGATGATGGTGAGCGCCGAGCCTTTCATTTGCAGTGTGGCGTTTATCAGGCGGGGCCATCGCGCTCTGCTGTCACTCCTTACTCGGCTCGCGAGGCCTGCCTGATGCCCTTCATATAACTTTGTACTGCGAAGCTTCTGCCTTTGTGCTGCTCCACTGTCAGCTCTTTCTGTCCCTTTTTATACAGTCTTTTCATTCAAGTAGTCGTCTTTATCAGAGGCGCTGTGTAACAGTTGTTTGGAGAGGCGCAGTGGGCAGAAGCGTGTGTGTAGAGGGAGTGTGTGTGTGTGCATTTGTAAAAGCGCTTGCAAGGTGTTATATTTGTGATTTTGAATAATCCGATTTTGGATTTCTGGAAATTTTCAAATACAGGAGGCAAAAATAACACTCCTGCAAGAGTGCATTTGAAAAATGTTATGTTTTTTGGATTTCAATATTTCTTAGAAGACATGAAACTGTATTTTTATTTATTTACTTTTTACTATTCACCTTATGAGAATGGGAGCAGTTTAGTTAGCAGTTTAGAGATGGGATAATTCTTAAGGAATATTATCATGTGCTAGAGAGTACTGTTCTTTCAAGAAATTAAAATTTTTATTCAGCAAGGATACATTAAATTTAGTCAAAGTAAAGACATTTATAATGTTACAAAAATGCTTTTAAAAATGTCGAATTATTATTAATTTTTAAAGGAACGTGACACTGAAGACTGGAACAATGACTCCTAAAAAATTCAGCTTTGCATTGCAAGAATAAATTATACTTTAAAATATATTAAAATACAAACTGTTATTTTAAATTGTGCTAATATCTCGCAATACTACTGCTGAACTGTATTGTATCAAATCAATTCTGCATTCAAATGTTTCGATGGTAAAATCCAGCGAATATTCCACAGCATCACAGAGAAAACCAGCATCTTAGATGCATTTTAAAATACACAAATTGCAACATAATTTTGTCATTTTGTAATGTCTTTAAATTGAAATGATGAAGTCAAACAAAAAGGGTACATGCACTGACAAAATGAGACAATACAACACAATCATCTGTACAGACTGATGTAGTGTTTTTGCCTTGTGGGCGAGAGTCAGGTCACGAGGCCCCACACCACCAGCTAGCCATATGGGCATCAAGGCCTGCAGGAAACCAACCAGTCACCCAAGAAAAACATGGATGGCACTGCCAAAACCACAGCACTCCAGGGCACAGGACAGAACAGAGAAGCCATTTTTCCTCAAGAAGGACTTAAATAAACACAAGCATCAAAAAGCACTAAGTCAGACTCAGACCTGAGAAAAGGAGGAATGCGAGTAAAAAAAAAAAAAGAGAGAGACAAATCAAGTTGGGGGACGAGGAGGGCGATCCACTGGCAGTCCGTAATGTCACAACATGGGGGTATTGAGTGGAGAGATACGGGAAGGCTGGTCTTGTGAAGGCGAAATCGATAACATGTTAAGCCTGTCCATCTGGAGAGGCTACTACAAACTACTATACACCACACACAGCCAGAGCCTAAGCCACTGATGTTTGTATGTGTGTGTGTGACCAAGACAGAAAGTGTTTGCATATGCAAGCCCCCGTGTATGAATGCTTTTGATGAAGTTAGCCCATTGGGCCACGTGTGTTTATGGTCACTGAGGTAGAAATGTCCATGTGTGCTGGCCGATTTCATGTTGCTTACAATATGCCCATGTTAGATTACCCATGCTGATGCAAATTGCCCATTTGCCTGTGACTGTCTGTCTGTGTGAGCAGTGTCTGTAAATTTTGCATTCACTTTTGACTTACCATGAGCCCCGCAAGACACGTCATCCCTCCACCCAGCTCACACACCGCCGAGCCCCTGTGAGACAGAGAGACACAGAGGGGTTTGATGCACTGTTTAGCGTTAACATTGAAGCACATGAATATACGTTTTTCAGCTCAAATAAGATGAAAACAGGAGGACGAGAGTGATAAAGACAGACAGAGAGAGAGATGGCTGTAGTGTCTTGACAATAACGCTAATTAACTTGCCAGTGTTGGGGGATGCCATTGATCGGAATGCAATTCCGCTGGGCTCATTGATCTCAACCTTCCTCTCCCTCCATCTCTCTGCATGCAAGCGGGTGTATATGTGTTTACAAAAGAACGCGCAATTGTCCTTTTTCCTGCTGGAAATGTGGGTTTGTGGTAAAGCAGGAATGTAAGGTTAATTAAATGTACTGGATCAGTGTTAACCCATCAACGGAAACACCCGAAAAATAGTTAGATTCCCAGGTTGGGAGTTTTTTGGATTTCCTTAAAAATGCAAAATGTTAGACCTCCCAGTCTGTTGGAAGTTCTTTTTGTAAAATTTTGTAGTTATTGTTACAAATTCTCTCCCTGTGCCTCCCAACTAGGGGTGTAAATTTTCACTCATTTCCATGATCGATCATCGTTTAAATTAATGATCAATTAATCATTAACCTTAATGCGTAATGCTGCATTATTTTGATAATGAACAGACAAAAAAACACTTTGGAGTAAGATATGGCTAATTTGCAAAAGTGTTTACTTTTATTTGTGCACTTACGATAAAAAAACTAAAGATTTGTAAAAACTTGTAAAATAAAACAAACTCACAGAATGCGCGTTGTCATACTTTCCTTTCCGTGAACTTGTTTATGGAGCGTTGCAACATTTCTGTTTTATATCCATTATGTTAATTATGTAAAATAAGGTATATTTTACTTTTTTAATGAAAACAAACTTTATTTTAATTTTAGGGCTATTACTTACATAGGCTATTCATTTTCTTTAAAGCATCCCATTTATCATCAATTCCTTAATGCATCCCATTTTTTAATGAATTAAGAATTTGTTCGATGTATTAGTTTGTTCCCTCAGTTCAGTTAAATCATGTGTTATTTAAGGAACAAAATGAATGAAACATGAACATTTGCCACAAATTAATAAGTCTTAGGAACGAATTAACAAGTTGTAGGGATGAATAGAGTGTCCCGTGTCCCACAGCCCTGCAAAGCGCACGATATTAATCAAACCGACATATCAAACAATCACAGTTTGTTCAACGTCATGTTTTGGGCTGTGTAAATGTTGCCACAATATCAGTGTAAAACTCTCAGACGTATTTTAAAGATTCTATGCCGTGAACTTTAAATATTTCACATACTTCTGAAAATCCAGTGTTAAGTTGATCCTGATAAGCAGGTTGTAAACACTATGGCTTTCTTCTTTCGTCAGGAGGTTTGGCGCCACGGTATCTTCGTTTCTAGGTGGAACGTTAAAGAACGCGACACACACGTCTCGCGGAAATCCTGTAGAATTCAACCAATCAGATGACGACTTCGACATACCTGAAGTGTTTCCACTTTTGTGTCCCATATGCATCAGACGTTTAACCAACGGTCCATGGGCGTGAAGTTTGAGGCTGAGACTATTACTATGGTAAATCACAATTTTTTTTTCTTTTGTTGTTTAAGTGCTGTATGTCTGATTCACTGAGCTCTGTTTACATCAAGTGACAACCAACACATTAGTAATATGTACAGAAGTAAATAAAAAGGGTTAAAAATGAAACATTATACACTGATTTCTTACTGTATTCTATGTATACTGATAATTTTATCCTCTTGGTAGTCAAAAACTCACCACACAAAACACATATGTAATAGCATCTGTCTACAGAAGAGTTTGACTGGACAGATGGCTTTTAAACCATACTGTATGTCAATAACTATAGACAGATACATTCCCAGATACTTTCCCTACCCTTTGTTAACTGCATTTAGCATTTTTGCCCCCCCCCCTCAGAACAACCCTGACATTTTTGAGTCACACCACAACAGTTAATACACATACCTATTGTATACATAGAGACCTATGCACCTGAACAGAATAATTCATATGAAAGGTAATTCATATAATTCTCACAGGAACAGAGGATTTACACAAAGACTATAATTTGCATAGAGTTCATTTGTGTTTGTCATACACAAAATATATAGTAGAGTCCCTGTAGATCAAAAGCAGCCCAGAGCTGCACACCAGAAGTGTCTTCACACACACACACACACACACACACACACACGACGGCAGCTTGACTTCATCATTTTGCCAGTCATTTCTACACTCTGTGACAACAGTCTCCATGTGTTTGTCTGCTCTGAGCCTGTGATCCGACACCTTCCATTGACAGAGAGACAGAGTGGAGGATGAAGAGAGCGATTGTTGTATGAGGGAGTGCAATTAAAAATTAATGCGCACAAAACTGCTAGTATGAGCCGCGGCAGGGACAAAGCCCCAGTGACAGGTAGCTATTTGGCTGTACATTGGGCTAGTGGAAAGAAAGGCAAAAAACCAGAGGGATGAAGAGAAGAGATGGGTGCTCTCTGTAAATTGACTTTTTTTGTTCTGCTTTATCCTCCTCTTTTTCCACTTTTTGGTGAGTGCCTGATAACAGGTCTGGAAGATAGTGAGAGGGTGACAGTCCTTGATGACATACAGGAACAAGAGCACACGTCGACACACACACACACACACACGCACAAACATTCTACACACATATACACATGCAAATTAACACCAAAGCGACACAAAGACCAAATCACAACAGATCACAGGTCTTAACATCCTCCACGCACACACACTCCTACAGAAGCATTGGCCCAAGGGCGCAAAACCCTGCTCTATCTCAATATGCCCAGTTGACCTTCAGCTTGCCGCTGTGTGATCGATAAGCTTCTCTTCCCTCTTCTGCCTCTTGAATGTATAAACAGGAAATCAAAGGCTTGTGTACCGCCTTGAGTGCAAATCAAAAAGTGCCCCTTGCTTCTCTGTCATATGGCCAAAGTGAGAGAGAGAGTGGGAGAAGAGAGACAGAGAGAGAGAGAGAGAGAGAGAGAGAGAGAGAAAGAGAAGGGGGCTCACGTGAACATGTGACGTTTCTTCAGGCAATAGTAGGCCATCACCTCTTCAGAAGGCCAGACACCTGAAAAAGAAAGAAATAGCAGTTAGAAGAAGTGTATGAAGTGTGCTGGTACTTACTAGTGCACCATACTGCTGAGTTTGTTTACAGTAGCAGGAATACTACACCGTTATCACTATTACATTAAATTTAGTGCACATTACGGCATAATCTGGCCATGAGATATGAGGGAGGCATCTGACTGACAAATTTAAACCACCAATCATAGCTCATGTGATTTACTGTGATGTTCAGGGGTGGAAAATAGATTTGCTAGGCAAACATACACTATATCACTCAAAAATGGGATAACAAATTTATTTTTTTATTTTTATTTTTTTTAAAGGATAGTTCACCCAAAAATGAAAATTCTGTCATTAATTACTCTCCCTCATGACGTTCCAAATATGTAAGACCTTCGTTCATCTTCGGAACACAAATTAAGATATTTTTGATGAATTCCGAGAGCTCTCTCAATTAATTAAATTAAATTACGTTTTGGGCGAACTATCCCTTTGAAGCTCCATTTATTTAATAATAATAATAATAAAAGAAAATAAACAGCAAAAACAGTAATGTTGCTAAATATATATATATATATATATATATATATATATATATATATATATATATATTCCAGTGATGGCAAAGCTGAATTTTCAGCAGTAATTAATGCAGTCTTCATCATAGTCTTCATCATCCTTGATTAATCTATTATGCAGTTGCACTGCTTAATATTTTTGTCAAAACTGTCATATATTCCTTGATGAATTGAAAATTCAAAAGAACAGCATTTATTTAAAATAAAAAAATCTTTTCTTTCCGTTTGAACACTTTTTGCTGATTAAAAGTATTATTTTCTCTGATCGCTCTATATACATAATTGTCGCTACAATTTCATTAGTTCTAAACATTTAGTTTCTTTTCACTAAATTAACATTTGTTTACTATGTTAAATTAGTGATATAATATAATAAATTCTATGTTATTAAAATACATGTAATTGCATATAACTACAAAAATATAAATATAAAATTATAACACACAAAATGTATTTTTAGTGAACATTCATCTAGTCAACGTCATGTCCTGTAGTAACCATCACATCTTAGCTCACATTTCCTTGAATAACGGGTGAGAGAGATACTTGTATAATGTATAGATGGCCACATCATATAAAAATGCTGAAACTTACTATGATGTACATTATTCAACAAAGATTAAATGGAAACATTCAGTTTATTACATACCACAACCTCACACAAGGACTACAAGCCTACATGGTAACCTTCAACTGAGGCAACATAAAGACAGTGTCTCACTCTCTTTTACACTGCCGCTTTCTCTCTGTTCATGAAGAACGCTCCCTGCTCGCTACAGTTCGCTTCCAACACACACACACACACACACACACACATTCTGATTCTGGCTACTTAGGCTTGTAAGCTGTGCACAGAGTGAGTGGGGGTCCAGCGAACGATTATCACAAGAAGCAGGCTGGTGGTCTTATCACCCACTGTCAGCCTCTGCTCCTTCTGCTAGCTCCAGCAAGAGCCATAAAGCTGCTATTGTCTCTCAGACACACACATACACACATGCAGCTGAGGAAAACAGTCATTTCAATAAACTTAGGCCCCTGAGCTGTCTGCCTTTGATGGGAGCTCTTATGTGTTTGGATTTGTGTGTGTAACTTTACTTTCGTTTGCAACGCATCTTCATGTAGAAATATGTGAAGTGTTTTAAGAGAAAGAAGAAAGAAAACAGAGTTTTTGGTGTGTGAGCGCTGGGTCATACTAAGAAACGCTTGTACCTTTCTGTAAGATTGTAACCATTCTGTAAGACAAAAATGTGTTTAAATATTAAAAACTTAAGTGTGACTCAAGTTTAAAGGGATAGACAACAATAAACATTCTGTCATCATTTACTCCTCCTGGCGCCATTTCATATATTTAAGACATATTTTCTTCTGTTGAACACAAAATAAGTATTTACCATTGACATACAGCTATATGGATAATATGAAGCAGTAAATATCTACTATGTTCTGTAGAAGAAAAAATGTATATTATATGTCATGTCATAATTTATAATTTACCAGCATTATGATACAAGGTCCTTATGAGAATTTAATATCAATATTTGCACAAATATACACTTTTTAATTAACAACACAAGGTAACAGGTTGACATTTTTTACAGCATCCTCTAATGATACAGGAAATGTAGCATAAAATTATTAAAAAAGAGACTTTAAAACGTCCTGAAAGGATTCATGTCTGTAAAATTATTAAAATAATGTCATTTTTTATTATTTGTCAAGCAAGATTTTATTACTGAAAAAGGGGAAAAAATATTGCAGTGACAGAGTTCAAGTGCAACTTAAGTTTTCAGACCTTCAAGATTATTTTCAAAATTATACATAATATCAACTAAATTAAAAACAGTAATAATAATGATGATGATATTAATGAAGTCATCTGAGAGACTGGTGTTGGCCTATTGAAGGGCATTACTGGACCCATGCTTACCGAGCAAACAGGTCTGTGGATGATATGGTCAATATGGGATTGCACTATATCCTCCAACATCTGGACAAACCAGGGACTTAAGCAAGGATCTTGTTTGTGGACTTCAGCTCTGCTTTCAACATCCTGGACACCCTTCAGAACAAAATCACACAGCTCTCTGCCCATCTCCATCTGTCAGTGGATCACCAGCTTCCTGACAGACAGGAAGCAGCTAGTGAGGCAGGGAAAACTCACATCCAACACCCGCACCATCAGCCCTGGAGCTCTTTAGGGCTGCGTTCTCTCCCCACTGCTCTTCTCCCTCTTCACAAATGACTGCACCTCTAAAGACTTCTGTAATTCATTTCCGTAAATAATTTTACATATTTAAACAGTTCTATATAGAGTAAAAATGCAAAAATCTGTACATACACATTATTTATTGCTAAGTCTTGCTAAGTGTATGTGTATTTTTTGTTCTCATGTCAGATGTGTATGTATGCATGCATGTATTTATGTATGTGTGTACCAGCAACACCTTAAAAAAACAACAAATTCCTGACGAATAAAGCTAATTCTGATTCTGATTCTAATAGTCATAATAGAAAGAGAGGAAAATGTCAGAATGCGAGCATTTATTTCAATTTAGTTATTACTAAAAAGGATAATTATGAATAAAAAAGCATCATTATGCTGAAAGTATGGAAGAAAGAAAATCTAATAAAATTAATGGTTTTATCAAAAATAAAAACATTTTGTATTAAAATAATGGCTATATTAAAATAAAGTTCAGAATCTATTCTGTTATCCCTGAAGTTATTTTTCACATATGAGTATGAGGGACACCAATGGTGCCGTTTTGCAGGATGACCCTGCTAATGTTTTTAATGTTCAGTGCATGCGAGAATGACTGAAATACAGGCGGTTCGAAAGAGAGGGTGAGAAAATGTGTGTGTGAGCGCTTGTAAGACAGAGTCGATATAATAAGCAGCTTATGACCTGCCTTTCAGGAAGGCCTGTTAAAGCCTGCCTCTCTCAACCTCTCTGCACCATCAGCTTGAGATTAACTCACCCAAGCAAGATTTAATAATGTCTATTGATAAAACGTCAACATATGCCTCTGCCATTAAAAGGCGACAGCACCTGCTTGCTATTCCACTTGCTGATGAACCATATGACATTTTGAGAGGCTAGTGTAAGATTTATCACATATGGATTGTAGCTAGACAGAAAAAAAAAAGTATGACACTTAGAGGTCACAACAACAACTTCTAGCCTCATTTAGGAGGCCTTTTTGGGCCGATTAATTCAGCTGCTTGTAATTTTGGAAGTTTAATCCTCCTCTATGACTAATATGGCTGGAAATGTAAATATCCAATAACTGTTAGTTTGAATGTTGGTCTGAATCTTATCTTCATTTATTAAAGGTGCTGTATGCAAGTTTTTGACTCCACAAAAGCCTAAAAATACCATAATATGTTTGCAGATATTCAAGAAACATGCTAAGTTAACATATGTGTTTATCTGAAAAACAATGCTAGTCAGTTATTCTCCTTTGAAAAAATGTGCGTTCTGGTTCTGGACTCTGGTTTGGTTTGTGAATCCCACCCACTGCCAGTTTACCCAATTGTATTTCAGCACTAGTTAGCGGAAAACAGCGTATTTCATTTCATTCATCGTCAAGTGCACTCGTTCCTGTTGGTGTCATCAATCTGGCAACCTGTGTGTGCATCAAGTCTGAGGAGGAGGGGCCGGGTAAAAAAAACCCTCTCCAATATTTGGACTGCAATACCAGTTCAACCACTCGGTGTCAATCCTACACACAGCACCTTTAATTGCTTTAATGTTATATACATAAAAGAACATTTTTAGCAAAAGTGTTTTAGGTTTCTTAAATTCTTAAGAGTACAAATGGCATAATGTCATTCTCATAATGACATTTGAAATGGATTGATTTAGCAATTGTAGAAATGGTAAGATAAGACAGGGGCTGCTTAATAAGGGCAGGGGTTTCTCTGCTTTTAGAGGTCTTTTCAATAATGATACTCTGAGATAGCAATAGTTGGATTTCTTTCCCTACTCTCAGCTGAAGTTCACCATGAAGAAATACACTATTACTTTCAAACCGTTCCTTAATTTTATTCACTGTGTGCTGAATAGCAAATCTTCGCAAACACAGTTGATGTGCAGAAAGATTGCAGTAAATGTTCAACAAATCTTAAGTTAAAAAAATTATAAAATAAATAAATGAAATCTCTTCTTGGGAAGCTGATTTGAAACAGTCAAAAGCGCTATACAAATAAGCATGATTATGCAACAATTATCTGATAATACATAACCATACCACAATACATTTCTGGGAATATTCCATAAACATTTAGGCATATTTTATAATCAATTTCAGGAATATTCAATTTGGCACACCAAAACATTCAGAAATTACACACATTTTGTTTGATTGTGCAGGTTTTTGCTTAATGTTTTTGTCAAGACATCAATAGTTTTTTGTGTTGTCCATTCACGAATTCACATGCAGTCATAGAAAATAGATTTTTATAGTGATATTATTATAGTTTTGTTGACCATGTAAACATGCAGTACTATTTAAAAGTTTGGGATATGATTTATTTTTTTAAATTTATCAAAAGTGTAAAAATCTATTCTTTTGAACTTTCTATTAATTGAAGAATAATGAAAAATCACAGTTTCCACAAAAGTATTTAGAATATAAAAACTGCACCGAATCAGCATAATAAAATAATTTCTGAAAGATCATGTGACACTAAAGACTGGAGTTACGACTGCTAAAAATGAGACTTGCCAAAAAAAAAAAAAAAACACTACCATGAACATTAAAAAGTCCTACCCACCCCAAACTATTGAACGGTATTTAAGTACACTTCGTATTAACATGGACACAAAGAGGGGAACTAAAAGTCATGAATCAGACACTTGAATTTAAACTATAGAAATGACAGGCATAAAACAGACAAGTGTAAGTAAAAGGTGTGACTTTTATATTACCTGGGAGACAAAATGCACTTGAGGAAATGAAGAAGTCATGAGGTGATAGCAGATAAAAGCTCTTCCTGGTGTTAATGCAATCACTTCTCACCTTCTATTACCAAATGAGACACAGAGCTGTCTCTGCTACACTATTTACCTCCATTTACTTATCTTCAAACCTTTGTACATTACTTTTCTCTTCTTTTTTGTCGAATAAATCAAATTTGATGTAAAAGTGCTTAAATGTAGATTAAATAGCAGCTCACTATGCTAGCTGAATAGTGAAAAACAAACTAGGCATTTGGTGCCTTGTTTTAGCTATACTGTCCTCTACTGAACGTAAAGGTGAAGTGTCTTAACATTGCTAGGGTTAAAAAGGGATAGGAAAGAGTCAATGCTTTTGGGATTTTTCCAAATGGGGAATAATTTCCCACTATCACTTTGCTGTTGTGGTCCTCCTTTAAACAGCCTATGTGTCAGTGAACTCTCAACCTTGTGAACTTTGGAAAAGTGCCGCGCCTGGCTAATCCCGGTGGAAATGCCAGACACTAATCATATGAGCCGGCATGAGACGCAAAGATGCCGTCCGGCACTTACTTACAGTACAAACTATAACCACAGTGCTCTGGAGCAGCTTGTTTGCTTGCATATGTATGTACAAACCCTCAACGTCATGGGTTTAAACAACAATGAACAAGACAAACAATCAGCTTACCACGCCACGTTATGAGCAGTTAGATACTGAGGTCACAGATTAGCATGCCATACAGATTTAGCTACAAACCTATAACGAATCAGTCATACAGCATGACATTAAGAACCTAAGATACGGGAAAAGAAACAAAAAAAGAGAAAGTAATGCGTTCCCTACTCCCTTTCAGGACGTGGGGCAGCCCTGAGCTTTCTCCAGATGATCTCCACATTACCACCGGCCTCTGATAATTCCTAAGCCTCCTCCATTTCAGATCCAATAACGGATAAGAGCGCATTTCAGCATGATCAACTGCAATCTGTTCCCTCACACCGCTACTTTACTCCAACTCAGGATTACTGAACACACACTCACAACTCTCTCTCATAAGTACCCCCACAGACAACCAAAGTCACTTCATGGTGTCTCGGAGAGTATGGGAGAGTATAGGTCTAAAGCAATCAGAGGTGCAATCTTGACTCCAACATGGAGTACGGTCCCTGACAGAGCTCAACAAAAGGATGTAGAAACGGTTGTTTAAGACATGAAGATGTATTCCTGAAACTTACCACGATACAGATTTGAGAAGTTTAATGTTCTACATGAGATCTCATTCAGTCTGATTAGCAAACAGCTATGATACAGATATGATTCTGAGTTACATAGGGTGTCACACATGGGCACTTTGTTGATTATAAAATTAAGCAGCAATTTTGTTTTGATACACAACTAGGTAATGTCCGCTATAAAGTGCCCACTCACTGGTTCCAGAACTTTTTTAAATACATGTTTCCCATGGGGATTTTTAATAAAATAGTCTTTGCTCAAGAGCTGTAAGCCTTGAACCAAACCAACCGGTTAAAAGGTGAATCAATATATTACAAACTTTGATTTTGAAAAGGTTATTTGAAAATCAGACAAAAAGACAAAGATACAAGACTGTGTACTATGTAAAGGTGTCATGAACTGAGAAATCTAAATTCCCTTCTTCTTCTGATATACAAGAGCTCATGTGCTATAAAAACACTCTTTAAGTTTCAGAACTCAAAACTTTCTAGCTACCGTATTTTTTGGACTATAAGTCGCACCTGAGTATAAGTCGCATCAGTCCAAAATACATCATGATGAGGAAAAAAACATAAGTCCCACTGGACTATAAGTCACATTTATTTAGAACCAAGAGAAAACATTACCGTCTACAGCCGCGAGAGGGCGCTCTATGTCTTCAGTGTAGACTACAGGAGCACTGAGCAGCATAGAGCGCCCTCTCGTGGCTGTAGACGGTAATGTTTTCTCTTGGTTAATTTTCTCTCGGTTCATGTCAAATTAATTTTGATAAATAAGTCGCACCTGACTATAAATAGCAGGACCAGCCAAACTATGAAAAAAAAGTGTGATTTATAGTCCGGAAAATACGGTAATCTAAAAATAGCTTATATTGAAGCCATTCTGCCAAACAAAAGATTGTGGATTGTGCCACTTAATGATGTAATAGTGTGGCTAAACACCGCCTCCGCAGATGATGATCAATGCCTTCTGCTACAGTACTGCCTGTTAAGCCCCGCCCACCGATTTGCACATGTAGTGTAAATAACAAGAGAGGCAAACACAGGTCTATGAAGAAATCTAACGATAAACTTTATTTGATGAACTTTATTCTTAATGAAGTGCCGGACCATGTCGGCAAGAACTTGGTTCTTTGTTCACTAAATTAAACCCTGGATTCATTTACAAACAAATCTGCTGTTGTGTGTCTTAATGTCACTGCTTTTTTTTAATCGCTTTAAATATACCGTACATGATCACATATAAAATGTAATACTCTCAGTCTTTTGTTTTTCTTAAATCCAGATATTACGTAGTGTGAAGCTGTTTTCACACTAATGCCAGACTTATTAGTCATCCTGTTATGAATAACCTTTGGATTTGCATCCATCAAGTGTCCAAAAACAAGTTAGGATTTTAAGCCAACTACATCTATATATATATTGTTACTGTCTGATGAAATTACTCATACCATGATGTTTTTGGACAGACCGCCCACCCTTAAATACTCGGTTCACATTCGACAAGCTTAATCTTTTACAACGCAAACCCACACATGCATTCATACAGACACACACACATACACACACCCCCTCAGCAATTTTCAGTGAACACACCGAGCAACTAAAAAGGAAGCCTCTAACCAACCAGCTCCAGCACACCGAAACGACAAAATACAGGGGGAAAAAAACCTTTCTGTCTTGCCCAGCTGCACACACGAGTGTGTTTTCAAAGCCGCAACACTGTGCCTCGGGTAGATAAGGCCGCCCTCCTCTCTTGGTAAACAACTTTTTTGGATTAGGGGTGGCGGCGTATAATGAGGGGAGAAGAGCCATCGCTGCATTGTCACCGGCGTGCGCGGGGGCCGGGGCAACTCTTTGCTCTGCTATTTATCCGGTGGCCTGATAGCTTACTTATCTGTGAGAGAAAATGCCAAAGCTGGCGGAATCTCATCTTCGCAGCGGCACGGTGCTGACGGCAGACTAATAGATATATCAGCACACGGGTGCGGTGCTAAGCCGGTCAGATGAGCGGGTACAGGCCGCAGCTGATTGATTAGCATAGGCTGGAACCGCGCGGGCCGTTGACAACCCCAGATTACAGCCGCCGCGCAAACCTAAATTGCATCTCTCTGCGGCACCGTGGAACAGGGGCCCGCCAAATTACAGCCCTGTCACCTGAACAAGGTCTATTTGGGGAATGTTAATGCATATAAACAATTAAAGCGAGAGGTGGAGAAATGATAGGGATGAATAGAAAGAGAAGAGAGGGGAAGAGTTAGATGAGGAGCGGTGAAGAGACGGGTGATGAGATATCGCAAACGTACTTGCCTACAAAATATCTCTCCTTCTAGGCACCGACCGTTCCTTTGTGAGAAATAAATTGTTTTAGTGCATGTGGTAACTACCTCTATATACAGTGTATGACACTTTTTTTGAGGTTTATACCAAAAGCAAAAATATTCATTAAATGTTCATTAAAAGTTCCTATCACAAACACATTGAAATTACAGTCATCAGAATAAAATAGTGTTAGTGCGGCCCACTTCCCTTGTTATATAGCATCACAGCACTCTTGTTGGCAGCTATCTTAACCTACAATGCTGCACGGCCCTGTAGGGGATACAGGAACAGCACAGTGAGAAAATGTGTGTGCTCAGTGGGTGATAATGTGTGAACAGTTATCCACTGCTGCCGGTGTGTGTGTGTGTGTGTGTGAGAGAGAGAGATTTAATGTGTACAGGTGAGAATGTGTTAACAGTTATAACAATGGACAGGCCAGAGCCAGACACACACAGACGCTTCTCAAGGGCAGCATTGTCTATCATAAAGAGGCAACTTACTTCTGAACTGTAACCATGACAACGTGTCATCACGGTGCCATTCTTCTGACAGGTACTGCAACCACTTTTTGACTCTACCAGTGAATATTAAAGCCCTTTATTGATTGATTCATACAATAAAGATTACTTGAGGTTGCTCGTTCCCTTAAAGGATTAAAGATTTCCTGATAATTTATTCACCTCTGTCATCCAAGATGTTCACGGCTTTCTTTCTTCGGCCAAAAAGAAATACATTTTTGAGGAAAACATTCCAGGATTTTTCTTCATGTAGTGCAATTCAATGGGGATCAACAGGTTGAAGGTCCAAATTGAATTTTCAATGCAGCTACACGATTTCAGCCGAGGAATGAGGGTCTTATCTTGCAAAACAATTGGTCATGTTTAAAAAAAAGAAAAAAGAAAAAGAAAAACTGATTTACTTTTTATCCACAAATGTTAGTCTGGCATTAGCTCTGCATGCGCGTCCAAAACTTCAAGCATTGCAGAGCAACTTTGGAAAGGGCACACGTGACGAAGGCAGAATGTGCATGTTGCATGCATTTTTGTAAACACTAGGTCCGTACTTAAGCCTACATAACATGTGACCTTCCAACGTGACTACGTAATGTGTGAATTAATTTAACGTAATTTAATAAATTATGGTATGAAAAGCACAAGCGTTTTTTCGTTCTTATTTCTTTACATAATCTGTTCAACTTAAAGAAAAAGGGACAGGGAGTTGTTAAATGAAAAATAAGCAACAGTTGAGAGATAAATGGCTCAAGTGCATGATTGAGTTGAATGAGTCAGTGATTTGCGTTCCACTGTCTGTGGTGGAGCATTAAGGTCACAGAGCATTCCATAGGGCACATATGCTGACTGTACCCTCAACACTGCATACAGCAAGGGCCACTGCATTCCCTCTGTATCGCTCTCTGACTCTCTCTCTCTCTCTCTCTCTCTCTGTCTGAGAACGGACAAGCAGGGCGCCTGCAGGCTGTGCTTTGCGTTGCCGCTTTTCACTCTAAACGGAGATGAGTGCGGTGATATCCCCGGGCCAGCTCAGGGGGCCTCTATCTAACCCGAAATGATTTTTAGCACGCCGACTCAAGCACTTCCCAGAAGCAATGTCAACCCACTGCCAGCGTCTCTCTTTTTCTGCCTCCTTCTCTCTCTTTCTGTGTGTGTGCGGGTGTGTAGAGTTGTGTGGGGAGAGAGAAAAGCAGTACAGACAGGGGCAAGTTAAAAAGCTTAGCAGCGAGGGTCAGCTCGCGACACAAGGGCTTATCGTTTTTCTGTCGCTCCCCCGCCGGCAAAAGAAGGGACCTTTTTTTCTTCGTCCTCTTTCTGGTGAAAAGCTTACTACTTCCCCTGCTCTCTCTCTCTCGTTTTCTCTGGTGCACACCCTGGCTCCTTTTCACATCTTGATGCCTTTTAAATGTCACTTATTTTACATGAGGTACTTTGTGGAGACGGGGAATCAGGAGCAATCAGGGCTATTATCCCTGTGGGGCGATGTCAGGTCCAGATGCATTACGACACCCTTCCTCCGGCTGGCCACTGCTGCAGTGTGCCACTTCTTGGGGAATTAAGTGGCATTATGGGGGAAGTGGCTGTGATGGGAACAGCATGGGCAGTGCAGGTAGAACGCTTCTCTCCCTCAGCCTTAAGTGAGACCTCACCAGAGCTTAATCAGAGAGAAATCCCTGGACAAAGCAAGGCTCCGGACACAGCAAACCCCAGCCCACCAGGGGAGAGCCAAGCCATTTAGAGCCACCTGTGTGCATGTACTCACACACCCGTATTTCCCTCGGATATGCTCACACACTTTTGAGGTGACACCTCTTCTAACTTCCCTTCCGCTCTTTCTGTGAATATGTAATTGACATATTAATAAGTACATTGAAGCATGTGATACCATGTTTTAAGGGATGCCATTATTTTAATGAGGCACCAGTAGCATTCTAGGTTAACTTGCCCTATTGTCAGATAATAAGGACACAAATTATATTTAAAAAGAGTAAAATATGTTAAAATACATTTTATTGTAACAATGTAACAATTAATATGCTGTTAATTATTCTACTATATTGTTTAGCCTTACTGTCATTCTTTTTTATTTTTGTTATTGTTCATTAATCTTATCTTCTCTGTAGTTCTCTACCATGCATTTTTTTTTGAAGGGGCACAAATGGCAGTTGTGGGTTGAAATCAAATGAAAAAAATAATTTAAAAAACGATGTGCATCTGTAAAATGTAATACTATATGGTGTATTATTACAATTATTTTTTAGTCTTACTGTCATTCTTTCATTATTTTCATTCATTATTCATAAGTTTCTCTATTACTCTTTTTTTTTTTTAAACTGGATACCTATTAAGCTAAAAAGGTAGCCAACTATTTAACAACTATCACATCATTTTCCCTAACAGAAAACAAGTTCCTAACAGAAAAAAAAGATGTTACAGACAGTCTTAGGCTTAGGGTTTTAACAAGGTGTAAATGAAAAGACAAAAGGTCTACGGCTTTGCTAAACAACACTACCCAAGTGTGACATCTCACTGTATCCCAACAGACAGGCGCTAACAGTGAAAGAAAAAACATTAGCGGGAAAAGCCAAGACTCTAACACATTAAGCGAGAACAACACTTCACGTTACATCACAGTGGATCTAGAGTCCAAACACCTTTTATAGTTGACTCAAAGCATTTAGATAGGAACAAAAAGATTGAATATGGCATTTTATTTCCGCCTTTCCTTCCTCTGAACACTTGAGGCACCTAGCAATTGAGGGTTATTGTTTTAAAGACTTAGCCCACAGGGCAAAGATACACATTCTCAATCTGTGTCACTCCAGATAAACTTGGAGCAGGCAGATATTATGCCATCAGGGAGTTTTCTGAGATATCTGATGTTGGAGGAGCATCTTAAAGCAAGTTACAGATAAGATGAACTGAGTGATGAGTATGCCGCTGCTTAGCAGCAGATATTATGAGAGAAGTTGAGCGAATAAACGCACTTGACACCGTCATCATCACCTCATGCTGTATCATAAAGACTGGGCTTGTAGCCAAAGGAAAAATTATAGTGAGCTAGTGCAAAGCAAGGTTGGAAAAAAGACATTGTGCAAGGATTCTGCAGGTGTTCTGAGTTCTGCAGGCTGGTGATTCAATCCCGTGACTGTACCTGAGCAGCGGTGCTCTATAGCCATTGGCCAAACAGAGTCATGGGCCTGATAAAGCCACAGGTTTCACAGACCCTGCTGCTGTGGATGATCTATTTCAGCAGGCTAACAGCAGCACTGCATGGGCCGGTGTGTTGTCCACATACCAAGTCATTTTCATCAGCAGCATGGCAGGACACACCAAGATATGTGCAACAACTGCACAAACAAATCAAAGACACAAGGCACTATCGATGTGAAAAAAAAAAAAAATACGAACACAAGAACAAATTGTGAACTTCAACCTTTTTCCACCGAAAGTCAAGCTGTTATCCCCACAGCAAAAGGACTAATCTCCCAACATACCAGCATACAATTGAAGGGCCTCTCTGGTCTGGAATCTATTGTTAGCGCCATATTCCCACCTCTCAGAGAAGAAAACCATTTTATCCCAGAAAACCACAGTCACTGAGGTGGCATGTGCGAGGAATAATAGGCTTGTGGGAGTACAGCACTGCAATTTCTGAAAGAAAGAAAGAAAGAAAGAAAGAAAGAAAGAAAGAAAGAAAGAAAGAAAGAAAGAAAGAAAGCTTAAATAAGGAAAGAAAAAACAATAAAGAGGAAGACAGAGAAATAAAAAGAAACTAACAAACAAACAAAAGGACCAATTAAATAAGAAAGAAAGAAGGAATGAAAGAAAGAAATAATGAACTAAAAGAAAGAATGAACAAGAGAAAAAAGAAGGAAGAAAAGAAAAGAATAAGAACAAGAGAACTGGTCTCGTAAGGCTGGCCTGTTGGCTGGTTTTAAAGAGCTTTGGGCCTTATTACCTGGTCAAGCTGAGAGACCAGCTAAAAACCAGCCATGTTTTTTCAGGATGGATGTGGTCCCTACAGTACTCATGCATAAGAAGACCTTAGAAAGCAAACATCTCTTGCATTAATTTTATTATTAGGTAAATACCAATGTGTTCATTAAAATAATTTCTGGGACTGAGGCCTGCGGAGGAGTCCTGTTATGAGACTGCCTTCGCTGCTGGCCACAAACTAAAATAGAGACCTGTGATATGCCTGCTGGTGAAGGACAGCCCCAGAGATCCTTATTACTGCGATGTGGCTCCTTGTTAAGACACCTCCAGAGGCCAAGGATGAAGATGATGGGGGGCCAAGTGTCCCAATTTACCTCCCAGCACTACCATGGACAGACTCACCGCATTAAGGTACAGTCAAGTTTATCAGAGTAACGATAGTGGGCATTTACTGAGACAAGTGACCTTGAACATCATAGCTCTAGTGAGCTAGTGACTTTGTATATTTCTTTATTGTCTGCTGCCCCATGGAAAATTATCTTCTAAGGGACCATTAACATAGAAGGCATTTTTACATTTAAAAATGCAACATGCAGGACAGTGGAATTAAAAAAATTCAAGATCGAGAGACATGTTTTGTAAAACATTTGTTGCATAAGGCATTAAGCATGAGAGAAGTGGTCAAACATGTCTATCTAGTGCATGTTTACATAGAAAAACAATGAAATAGCAGTGAAGTGAAATGCAAAAATTCTAAGAACGGCTAAGATATCATTATAATTGAAACGCTCTACGTACAGTAGTGTAATGTTAGCATGTTGCTAAGCTAACAACAAGCTAACAATTGAACACTTCCAGTTCATTCATCCTGAAGTCAATAGGTTTTTGAATGGGTTTTTGTTAAATGTCTGAAATAAGGTCTGTGTGTAAGCTCAACACAAGCTCAACATATTTTCTACCCATTGTTTTTTTTTTAAGTTATTACTAGTCTTGGAAAAGGTGGTTGCTGATAAATGGTTAAATAGAAAACTAAGAGGTTATTGTGGACATTAAACATCAATCACATCGCACAGAAAAAAAAAAAATCTATTTGGGAGAGCCCCTTATGAAAATTAACAATTGTTTTATTGTAGTGAAAGTGTAGGTGTTTTGCCTATTGATTACCATTTGTATAACCGAAGTTTTACCACACACATCATGGTTAAACTATGGTTATGGTACCTTAATTTGTGGTTACCCGGTTTTTGGTTTCATGTGTTGTAAAACCACGGCTAATTTCCGTAAGGTATAGTAGATTTTTATAGCCTCATTGTGTTTATAATCAGTCTTGCAAACTTTTTTGAATTGAAGTTGTGTTCAGTTGTAAAGATTATCACGATGAAAAAAGCACAAGAATCAAAGTAGTTTGTTGGTTGAGCAATAGTCCAAAAAGCCAATGGAAAAATCCTATTTAGGTTTTTGTAAAGTGCACATAGAATTCTATTCACAGTGCTCACCATAATGCATTCTGGGAAAGCCTTTTCCCTGAAGCATGTCTAAGATGTTGCTTTTGATTTTGGCCAAAATGAATTATTTTAGATAGCATAAGGCTGCTGACTACATTTTAGAACAGACTTTGGGTGTTGTCTAGGTAACACACGTGTTGTTTTAGATCATAGCTCATACATTGAATTTGATATTACATAATTGTATTTTGCGTGAATTCATGCAATTTAGGGGTAAATGTGGCAGATTCCAACAGTTTTCAATGTATAAAAATGATCAAGCTACACCCACACTAAGCCATTTAAGACTAACCAAAAAAGACAGCCCTTATTTCCTTTCAAGGATGGATAAAATCCCTCTGCAGGCGAGATATTGAGCAGAGTGAGCAGGGGACACACGCAGTCTAATTGAAGATGCTGATTTGTTTAAATATTTCATTCTTAGAAAAGCCATGTCTCCCACAAGCATCTCTCCATCTCTCTTTTTTCCGCATGACCTTTCTTCCTGTCATCTCTTTTTGAAGAATGCAGTGTAAAGACTCATAGTATTGTTTTGATCTTACTCCATGCCTCTCACTAATCTATACATACAAACATACACAGCTACATCTGTACACTTAAACAGTTAATATACACACACATAATCTCCAAAGACAGTAAACCTATTTGATATGCAATGATACAAAGCACACACTGGAAATAAAAAAAAAGGTTCAGGGGACTCCTGTCGGTGTGTAATTAAGCATAATTATGTACCTTGCTTTAATTAGGCTAAGTAATAGGGCCATGTTCTTGCCAAGTAAAACAGCCTTTCACAGCACAGGCACAAACAATGGCTTCACATAAGTGGCAGGTTGGATTGGTGGAAGGCCTGATCTCTGAGCGCTAACCCCCAAAACAGATTTGAATCCTATAGGACAAAACATTAACTGGTCATAGTTTTAGATTAGGATAGTCAAATAGTCTATCTACATTTATGTTTTTATATACACTTTCAGCTGTGCTTGAATTTGCATTAGCAATACAGACTGTTAGATTAAATTCATATCTCTAATGTCACCCCTAAAAAAGTGCAATACTGTTGTTATTTTAAATTATTTATCTGTGTACATCATTCAGGTTTTTTTAATACATTTTTTTAATTCAATAATTTCTTCCTTTCAGCTACTTGTCACATTTAGAATTCGCAGATATTAGCGAAAAAGACAACAATCCAATAATACAATCAATTCACTATTGACTAGGGGTGTGACGAGACACTTATCCCACGAGACAAGACACGAGACTGGGTTCACGAGAACCCGACGAGATGAGAAAAGAAAAAGAAATCCTCAATTATTAAATAAATAGGGAACAATATATATATATATATATATATATATATATATATATATATATATATATATATATATATATATATATATATATATATAGTCATTCATTCAACTGATTTATTTTTATTTTTATTAAAATTCCCTAAAAAATTTCAATGACTGTTTATGTTGCTCTTTCTGGATCAACAGCATGAATGCTGATTTGAATGTCTTTAACACCTGTTTCACATTGAAAGCATCAGTGGAGCATGAGCAGTGTGTGATTTGTCACCGCACATATCAGTGAATGACAGCGGTCACATCGGAAGCGTGATGATGGCCGGCCCTGTAATTCATTAACATGGACAGTGACAAAACATGCTTCTCACGCTCCTGACACTCACGATGTGAAAAATTCGTAATAGACATAGCTGAATCATTGTGATTCATGAATAAGATTGTGTGGGTGTTTGAATCAAGATTGCATTTTTTTTTTATTAATGGTGCAGCTCTAATGTAAACACTGCAAAACATATCATCAAGTAATCAGCATATCAGTTACCTAGTATACTGACATTCATCCATGGTTTGCATCAATAAACAAATTAATTAAACAAGGAATTTTCCAAATTGGACACAACACCAAAAAGTCAAATTCATTGTTGCAAGCTTATTGCAGTGCATTTGGGTAAAACAAAGACAGTTCTTACTTTTTTTTTACTTAAATCACTTAAAAAATTAAATAATGGATTTTTTTTTTTTTTCATTTTTACCTAAAAATCTTTTATAGCACACCTTTAAATTCATTGTTTTTTTAAACACTGCTGTTGCATTATAGCTCGTACTTGCAAGCTATACAAATTTAATATATATTAATTTATTATCTATATTATTCATAAACCTCTTCATGTTGATTCAAACCTGTCTTTCTTATGTGTAACACAAATGGATATATTTAGAGAATTTATTTTTTTCTTTATTTTTTCATACAAGGCAAGTCTATGTTGTTTTGGACCCTATTGACAAAAACAGTTCTTTACAAACAAACAGAGGCATTGTTCAAAATATCTTCTTTCGTTTTCCACAGAAGAAAGAAATTCAGGTTTGGAATGACATGAGTGTGATTCTTAGTTGAACCATCCCTATTCATTGAGAATTCTGCATTGTTCAAATCAAACTTTTAGCACAGCATACTGAGCATACCGTTTCGCGACAGACCAAACAGAGAGCTCCTTGCCGCAGATGACAGTGATCTGTTGTATGTAGATGTGTGTGCGTCGCAGTATGGAGAAGTACCGCGGTAATGAGTGCTCTCTCTTCTACGGCGAGAGCATCATCTCACTAACCCCGCCAGCACTAGACGGCCACGCGCTGTGACGGACAGGAGCTATTGTTCGGGCGGGCTGGTATCTCTGGGTGACGAGTTGCCTGGTGCTCTTGTCGCCGTGACACCGATGGACTAAAATGAAGAGAGCTCATCCCTCCCACTCAATTACTGACCCTGACAGCTTGCCATTGTCTGCCTGGCTCTATCATTAACGTCACTTATGAACTAGCAAGGCATTTATATATAGAACAGCCTGCTCAGCCAGCCACTTTCCACAACCCTTTTACACACACACACACACACACACACTTTTGTGCTCTCTCTCCAATCCATATGCACACACTTTTCGAAGTGGTCCTTCTACATCTCTCGCCATTTCAACATACAAATGCTAAGGAAAAAACAAACAAAACTCATATGCACCCACACAAAAAGTTATACTGACAGAATGCACGGCTGAAAATGAAAACGCCATTCGCCGGAATATAATGCAGTGATGTGCTATTCCGTGGGCTTGATATCACACAAAAGCGAAGGAGCTGAGAGATAAACAGAGGCATTGCAAGCAACGGTACAAAAAAAGGAGGCAGGGGAGAGATAGGGAACAAAATAGAGAGACTGAGAACGAGAATGAGAGCGGGCCGTGATGCAAGCCGTATCGCACAGTCATTTTAACCAGCATGATTGAAACGAGGTGAAGGCTGCGGTGGGCCCAGCCATTCCACTGTTTGCATTCATTCCAAAGAGCAGACTAAATAAATCCCCCACCATCTTCAGGCCAGCACGGAGATGAGGATGTCAAGATAAGCAAGGACATATGGCAGCCATTCAAAGAAAGTGCCAATGAAACCAGGGCTGCCAACAATTCCCAATGTCACAGTCTTTTCTTTCTCTATCTAATGCACCCACTTCTCCCTCCCTTTCACTGTCTTTTGCTCTCTCGCTCTCTCACACAGAGCGTTAGTCAATGCTCTGCTCTAGTGTGTGTTGGAGAAACACATATGTAGTATAAAGTAGCAGATTTGCGATTTTTACACGGCCTGCTTTGAAAGACAATCCCGACGTCCATGGTGTGCAAAAAAAAAAAAAAAAAAAATGGGAGTGATTATAAAAAAAAGTTTAAACTGGAAAAGGAGGTTTGCTGATATTTATTAATTTACTTAGCAGTCGATACATTTTCTCCTCGGGACAATTGTAACATTAAGTAATCCGATAAATACCCATTTCTGTCCAAATCGTTTTACTTTGTCGCAGTCAAATTCCGTCCCTCTGCTTTACAAAGAGACAATACTCGCACCGCATCCTCCTGGGTCTGTACTGACTGACAGCGCATGGGAAGTGTGTGTGCGGAGGGGTGGAGGAGATCCTGCCTGGCCTGGTGGGGACCTCATATGAATATTTCACATCTCCATCTGAATATTTTAGGGCTGACATGCGCATGTAAACAGAGGCAGGCAAAGTGCCCAAATCCACTCAGGAGAGACTATTAAGCCGTCAGGCTCTCACTGACAGTCAGTGTGCGCTGTGGCAACACAGGAAAGTCAGCAGACGATGGGGCATCACCGCCAGACTGCTAATTTAACTTGTCTATGGGAAAAAGAAATACAGGAATGAAATGCTTCACGAGGATCCCCAGGGCAGAGAGTAGAGGATGAGGTGCTGCTGGTCTGCAGGCATGGGTTTTGTGTGTGCCTGTATTGTATGAGAAGGCGTTTTACTGTGAACGAACATCTGTTTATGTGGTAGCTGTTGAACTAAAGGTGCAGCCATATTATTCCATTTCCCTTTCTTTATCTATTCCATTGGTTCAAAACTTTAAGTAAAAAATCCTTCCTTGCAGGAAACTAAAAAAACGATAAAAGTATTCTAGCCAAAGTATCCTCACATTTGGAAAACTGGTCTTGTCTCCCTACTTCTCTTCAGGATTGTATATCATTAAAATTAATGTTCATGATTAAAATGAATGTTCTCCCATGTATTAATTTCTTTTCATCCATGATTCCTCTCGCTCCACCGGTTGGCTACTGGAATAAACTTGATGCATGTGTTTCCCGTTATATATGGGATGGGAAACAGCCTCATATTAAACTGACTACCAAACAACAAAGTAGATTACATGGAGGTCTTTCTGGAGGTCTTTTCCAATTTTAGACTGTATGCTCAAGCCTTTTCCTACATGTTTATATAAAATATTTTATATTAAGATTCAAAGCTGGACTCAAAATTCATATTTGTAGTTTGACTGGGTGCAATCTGTTGTAAACAATGTTTACAACAGGACTTATTTTACTTAAAAAAATAAATAAAAATTAATCGAAAAACCCATTACAAAAATGTATTCCTTGAGGGAATTATGGAAACATTAGCTTTTCATGTTAACCTAAAATCTGCCATCATGGCAGGACAGCCCTAAAGTTTTAGCAATTCCATTTGGTCCCACTAGAGGTGCAGCAATTGCATAACTACTCTCCCATCTTTACCTATGAAACAGTTTTCTTCTTCAACATCCACATCCTGATAAGATAGTTTTCAAAGTTTTTTTTGCAAAACTCGAATTGTACAAACATCCAAATTACAGTAAAAGTCTGGCATTGAGGACAAAGGAAGCGAGGAGCGATCCATAAACAACTATCTCAATCATGCCATCTTCCTCAATCACACTCACCATTTAATGTAGTCATTCCTTTATGTCTTCAATTTTCAGGCGGCATGGTAAATAAGCACAAACTATCAACACACACTCACACTCTCAATAAACTCTCAACAAGTCATAGTTCCTCCTGCTCCCACCCACTGTCAGATCACTGGCTATAGTTTCTTCTTTGAGCATATATCCTTGAATCAACTGCACAATTTCACACTGAATTGGTATCATTTCAAAGCCTCTACTTCAGCCATACCGAGCTCACAGTTATGCCACTTTATGGCCGTCTTATTTTTCAAGGTGATGGATATGATGGTGGTAACAAGATTGAGAGAGATGTAGACCTGCTACATGTCGGTATTACAAAGATCACATTCACACTCTTTCTGAGAAATTCAATCATCCAGCCACTTTGTTTAATGCAGCGGTCTCCAACCTTGCTCCTGGAGAGATATTGTCTTGCAGCTTTTGGCTCCAACCCGGACCAGCTAACCACGGCATTCATGGTTACTTGATAATTACAGACAGGTGTATTGGAGCAGGGTTGGAAATGAAGTCTACAGGTAGTAGCTCTCCAGGAGCAGGGTTGGAGATCCATGAACTGATATTTAGAATTTATTTTTGTGGTAAAAGGATATGCTTCTTCAAATTCAATTGACAATAACACTCTGCGAAGAAGAGAAGCTAATATATTTTATTTACAAGCTACCTTAAAGTGACAAATCTGTCCATTCAATCAAAGTCAATGGGGTCCAACATTATACACCGCTGGACCCCACTGACTCATCGTATGGACACTGAATGGAACAACATGAGCGTACGTCATTTTTGTAATCGAGTCCAGCTCATTTGAGTCAGAGTCAAAACCAGAAGAGAGTCACATTGAGTCAAGAATGAATCCACATGTTAAATTCACAAGGCCATGAAATGATGGCCTTGGACCATTGGTCACAATCAAACTCCTGGAAGGGCAGCAGCTCTGCAAGTTCAGGTTCAGACCTAATCAAACACACCTGATCCAGCTAATCAAGGTCTTCAGGATTACTAGAAACTTCCAAGCAGGTGTGATTTGGAGCTGGTTGGAGCAAAACTCTGCAGAGCTGTGGCCCTCCAGGAACTGAGTTTGAGACCGCTGTCTTAGACTCTTCTGGTCTCAGGCCTGACTCAAACTCAACCCTCTTCTGGTCTCTTCTAGTGTGAGTAAATGATAGCAGAATTCTCATTTTTGGTTGAAACATTCCTTTAAATCCCAGGTGTAAATAGTCACTGCAATCAAGCTGAGGAAATGTCCTTTCAGCAATGGAAGTTGGGTTCATTTCTACTCACTGAGCTATGCACCAAACATCATGAAAAGAAGTACAATGGGATAGTGCAGTGGCTCAATCATGATGTTCTAGAATTTCTTTTGACAACAATCACAAAGACACATCAACATATGACTTCGCCTGACACTGGTCCCGGTTTGGCAGCTAGACTGTATAAAGAGCAAGAGAGACAGAAACAGATGCCCATTTAAGTGCCTGATAAAAAGTTAATCAGCAGACGACAATATGAACACCAGCCATAAGCAAGACCGGGACCCTGCCAGCTGCTCCTCTCCCTACAATGAAGTCTCCAAAGCTGGGCACTCAGTGGGGAGCAGGGCATCAGACGCCAACTGGAGAGCACAGGACAAATTTCAATTCCATGTGTCAGAGAGGTGTGTCAATGTTGTGGTGAGCAGGCCTTTTGTCCTGAGGGCAATCAAAGCACATTTGAATACACTTCCTCTAAAATACAGAAATAAAATAAATGATTCCTCCCAAATAAATAATTCCTCCAAATTGTTTGGTTTTTAAGGGGATAGTTCACCCAAAAATGAAAATTCTGTAATTAATTACTTTGCTTTATGTTGTTCCAAGCCTGTAAGACCTTTGTTCATCATGCACAAGTTAAGATATTTTTGATGAATTCTGAGAGCTCTATGATCCTCCAATAGACAGCAAGGATACTAACATGATCAAGGCTCATAAACATAGTAAGTACATCGTTAAAATAGTCGAAGTGACTTCAGTTGTTCAACCATAATTTTATAAAGCTACAAGAATACTTTTTGTGTGCATATAAGACTAAAATGACAACTTTATTCAACAATTTTTTTTCCCTCCACATCACCCTATAGCGCATCACACACACTGTTGATCATGTTAGAATCCTTGCTGTCTATAGAGGGTCAGAGAGCTCTTGGAAAAATGTATGTTTCCACAAACATATTAAGCAGCACCAAAATCTGCCTATTAGAATGATTTTTGAAAGATCATGTGACACTGACCGCTGGATTAATTGCTGATGAAAATTCAGCTTTGCCATCACAAGAATAAATGAGATATAAATTTATATAAATAGACAAAAGTTATTTTAAATTATAACAATATTTTACAATATTACTACTTTTTCTGTATTTTGGATGAAACAAATATAACCTTAGCGAGTATAAAGATTCAAAAATGTGACTCTGGATCACAAAACAAGCCATAAGTACCACAGGTATATTTGTAGCAATAGCCAAAAATACATTGTATGGGTTAATATTATAGTTTTTTTTAAATGCCAAACAAACAACAATCAGTAACTATTTACTGCAAACCTCACAGTTAATTCTAAGTGTTTCTGAATAAAAGAATCGACTCATTAGAGTCATTTGTTTTGTAATTAGACTACACTTGGCGAGTGGCCTGTCAGTGAAAGAACAATTAACAGAGCCATATTTGACAGACCTCCTTGTTTTAAATGATAACGCTTTACTTTAGGGACTTGTTCTCACTATTAACTTGTTGCTTATTATCATTTGTAACATTTGTATTATTACGTATAAAGCACATATTAATGCCTTATTCTGCATGACCATATTTTAGATCCATAAATCCTACCGATACCTAAAATTACTATTACAACTACCTTACCAATTAATAATAAGCAGCCAATTAGGAATTTTATTAAGGCAACAGTCATGGTTTATAGTTATTTAATAGTGAGAAGTGGTCCCCAAACTAAAGTGTGACCCTTTAAACATATAAACCTTGTGGTATATTCCTGGTCCACACACTTTTCTATTAGATGTCCTTTTGATTACTGGAGTGTTGGGTATCTCGGTGAGAAGGGAAAGATTCAACTAGAGGCCATAGAAAGCTCAAGGCTGTCCACGCAGCAGAGACGCATCTGTGGAGCACTCCATACTTGAAAACAGCATGTGTGCACAATAAACTCCCTTCTCATTTCCCTGCAGGAGGAGATGCATGGATACTTGACTCCTGAGCTGGGAGAGAAAAATAAGCACCCTTTAATTCGCAGTCAATGGTGAGGGCAAGTAGAAGAAGTGCATAAAAACACAACCAAATGCGTCCGCTTACTTATTCAAATGCATTGCAAGCTTATTAATACTCAGGATGCTAAATGAACAGGTGATCACACTCCAAAAGCTTGTTTTCCATCAATCACTCCGCATCCGTTTCAAGGGTGCGAATCTATACGATTGCGAAGCCGCACGTGGGTGTAAAGAAGTTGGTGGAGTATGCACGCTTTTGTGCATGCGTTCGTTTCAAGAAGGTGTGAGTCCCCCAGCCCAGGTCAACAGGCAAGCAGCCAATAATTTACCCACCAACATCATATTTCATCTGTCTACCACCTCCATCCACTGATTATGCCGTCAATACTCCACGGATGAAAGGAGCTGACAATTGACCAAGCCGGATCAATACGGGCTAATAAGCATTTCATGGAGGAGAGAAAGAAATAGAACAAGGGAGCGTGGGCCAACTGGAGAGACAAGTTTGATCCAATTCAGTTGTTCTGCATTTCGTGGTGTAAGTGTGATGATTGAGGCTGTTATTGCCGGTTTAATGCTAGGCAATCAAGCTATAGTGGTCTAGATATCAACAAACAACAACAAATTGTCCCTTTTCTTCTGATACCCTCTTCTCTGACTCCGCCTGCCCTTGCGGGAACAATGCCTGAACAATCGAGCCAGGAGCCGTGCTTTCAGAACCAGAGGAGGGAGAAATGATAGCAACGGATGAGGAGAGAAAGCTTTGTATTTAGCATCTTCGCTTTTTTTCGGCTTTCATTTGTATACAAATGTTTTCCCTTGCTTTTCTCTCTCCTCCCCATGATACCCAGCGGAGGATCCCGGCGGTCCAACTCCTGAAATAATAACACAGCCAGGTGTCGATGGAACGGTGTGATTTCACTTTGCGTAAATCACCATGTTTTTTTTTTTTTTTTTGTGCCGGTGTCATTTTCTTTTGCTCAAATTACCTTTTCCGCTGCCCCATAGATCACACAATTGGAGGTGCACTAAGGATACTGATTGAGGCCTTTTCTTGCTGTCGACACGCCGGCGTATCTCCACCACTGTTAAAGAGACTGCTGTTATTACAGGCTATTGTGCCTTAGGTATAGGGAGAGGCATAAAGGGAGGAGAATATTGACTGCATGAGTGGAAATAGCTGGGTTTCCAGTCTGGATTTTAGGCCAGGAAATGGGTGAGCTTTTTCTCAATGGGACATCACAGACAGTAGGTGCTGGAGTAGGATTGTGGAGGGGTTCTGTAGAGGAATAAACTGGTTAGTGAGGCATGATTTCAGGTCGACTGTACCATTTAGTGTTGTTTTACAGCTACAAGATATTGCTACATCAACAGAAGATCAATATCTGGTCTGAAATATTATTCTGAGAGACTTTGATGGTAAAGTAAGTAAGAGCCAACCTTCCTTTCTCGACAAGTTCCAGCAAAGGTGCGGACTACTGAACTCGCCTGTTAACAGTTTTCATTGCTGATTCAGATTCCTCTGCTATCTCCAAGCAACCTCATGCTCATTTACATTTTTATAGATCTTCGGTGGGGACAGAGCAAGGACGTGACCAATTATCAGCCCCTGCTGCATGTGACAACATCCCTGTCTCCATCCTCGCTGCCTCATCTTCTTACCCGCTGAACACCCTCCATCCCTTGCTGTCACTGTCAGAAGATGTGATGTAGCGGACAACACTAAAGAGGTACAAATTGTACAAAAACATATTTGGAGGTCATTCATCTTGAAGTTCAGGAGGTTTCTTCTAGACACTGATGTAAACTACATCCAAAGATCATTCCTTCGGTGGGATTATCGGCCATATTGTAGGGTTTTAACTGTTCCTGATTTCTCTAGAAGTCCATTTCCAAGCATATATTAGCATCGGGAGCTGTCATGTCTACACAAATTCAATTCATTCATTCTACTTTGAACCATCTGGTCTCTCCAAGTCCTCAACGGAAATTACATTACTTATAAAAATGAAAATACAAGGGTCTCAGAGCTGGCTCTGCATGATGAGGGCTGTTAGCCTTACTTTATGTGGTATCACAATTTTAAGCCCTTTAGGATCACTACAGGTAATCGGATAATCTGGGAAATCCAGCCATTATCATTATACTAACACTTGTTCATTATCTTTATTGCATATAGTCTGTGCAGACTGCGATGGAGTTCGCTTGAAGGGCATCATTTGATACATGCACCCGAGTGTAGTGCAGGAAAATGTTAATTCCTTTTCCATCTAGAGGATTTGTCCCAATTAGAATACTATTCACTACAAGTATGTACTTAACAAAAATTCACACTTTTGAGTGTGGTATAAAACATACCAGACGCTGTTATCTTGTATCATTTTCTCACTCTCATGTTGCTCCTAACCCAAATTACTTTTTCTTTTGTGCATTACAAATAAAAAATAAAAAAATAATTAAAATGTTTTTGTCCATATACAGTACAAAAATAAATAGGTGAACATCTTTTTAAATTCATTATATGTATGATATGTAGCTTCATCCTGGCATTGCTTTTCACTTTTCTTCTTATTATTTTTTAAATAAATAAAAGGAGAACAGTTAAATACTTCTGTTGTTCAAGGGATTGTGGGAAATATCAAACTATAAAGCATTCCCATGTGCACCTTGTGAATCCTGGTACCTGCGTTTTTTATTGGACTACTATTTGCTCCCCAATAATTCCCATCTTGCATACTATTAAAAAAGGACATAGGGTGCTCTGGCATCCACTCCCCATGAAAGGATTGATTGACAGCTGACTCCTCAGCTTCAGAACAGTAGGGCTGCTGACACAGCGATGCATTTCATTAAACTCAGCTCTGTTATCATGAAAAGTAATTTACCTAACGTCTGCTCTGCCATCCTACAGTCTGTCAAAAGGCCTGATGGGAGTGAGAAAGGAGAGCTGAGGGAAGCAAAGCAGAGAGAGGGTGAGAGAATGAGAGGCCCTGACATTTGAATAAGACATCCTTCCTACTCCTGAATAACAAGAAGGAGTAATTATAGACTATTACATCTGAGGAGTACACAACCTTTGGCCTACACCTGGCCAGCACTGAAGACAAGACAAACAGAACCTGGACATGGAAATAATAGTGTGTATTCTTGGTTAATAATGAATAAGTAAATGTCTGGATCATCTCAAATCAATAAAAACTATTAAATATCAAATCATTTATTTAATACTAATTACTAACTGAATTAATATATATAGTGTAAAAAGTCAAAGAAGGCATATGTAACACAGCACTGATTATGACAGATAGACACCCAAACACACCTCGACAAATACAAATCCTGTCCTCTCCTCCCACTCTTCCCAAGGGGAATTACTCACACAGTGTGGAATATTAAAAACAAACAAACAAGTAAAATTCACTTCCTGCCTGAATTACTGCCTTCAAGATTACATCTGACCTCTCACCTTGTCTGTCACACACCAATCACAGAAAACACTTGAACCCTTCACACATATTCTCACTCACACACTTTCTGCATTTCCACTTCCCTGCTGTCATGAACACCACCCTTGGTAGGCCTCAGTAACAGGACAGCGACACGTGGAAGGATACGGCTGCCTTTGCAGATATACTGAGTTTGACCTGGGTCATGATTTGATGATTGACAGACAGGCCGAATGCTACGGTGACATCATAGTTATTACATGCATACAAGTCTGGTTTGGCCTTCAACTTAATGCCGGTGTAAAGTTGTAGTTCAGAGTCCAATGACTTTTTTTTTTTTGTGCTAAAGCCACAGTGTTTGTGACCAAACAATATTCATAAAATCATTTCATCAGCAGCAGTGGAAAAAAAGTGACAATTTCAACTGCCATGATATTAAATCACCTAATACGCCTGAATATTCACCAGCCCGGCAGAAGAGCAGACAGAGACATAAATGGATGTTTAATTGGGCTTAATTCATCCTGATTTCCTCTCATTACAGCGCTGCGTCTGTCAGTCAGGAGCTGGAGTGGAGGTGAAGGGTCAGAAAGAGAGAGTGTCGATTGGTGTGGTTCTAAACGCAGAACAGCTCTCTAAAAGACTGACTATCACAATCCATGACACCTGCTGCCCAAGACCTTGAGATCGCCTCTATTATCCAGCTCAAATACACTCCTCCGGTCGCTCTCTTTTTTTTTCACTACAAAAAGCAATACACACAAAAAAAAAAAACACTCAAACAGAATCGCTGTATGTTCCCACACACACACACACACACGTTATTCTGATTTAAATTGAAATAAGCACATACACATCCACACAGTTATATTCTGTCTCAGGGATATCCAGGCTGGCCAAGCTGAAAAGAATATATACAGCAGGGGAAATAATTATTTGATCCCCTGCTGATTTTGCCCACAAACAAGGGTCTGTAATTTTTATGGTAGGCTTATTTTAATGTAGAAACAAAATACCAACCAAAAAATTTTACATTATATAAAGGTTAAAAATGTATTTGCATTTGAGTGAGTGAAATAAGTATTTGATCCCTAAGCAAAACACGACTAAGTTTAGAAACCCTTGTTGGCAAGCAAAGGAGGTAAGACGTTTTTTGTAGTTGGTCACCAGGTTTGCACACATCCCAGGAGGGATTTTGGTCCACTCTTTACAGATTCGAAGTTCCAGCTTCCTCTAGGCCACTCTATGACCTTAATGTGCTTCTTCTTGAGCCCTCCTTTGTTGCTTTGGCGGTATGTTTCGGGTCATTGTCATGCTGGAAGACACATCCATGACCAATCTTCAGTGTTCTGGCTGAGGTAAAGAAGTTCTCGTCCAAGATTTTACAGTACATGGCCCCGTCCACCTGCCCCTTAATGTGGTGAAGTCATTCTGTAACCTCAGAAAACCAGCCCCAAAGCATAATGTTCCCACCTCCGTGCTTTACTGTAGGGATGTTTTTTTAGGGTCATAGTCAGCATTTATCTCCCTCCAAAAACATCCAGTCGAGTTAATGCCAAAGAGTACAATTTTGTACAATCCCAAGCCTTCTCTGAATCATTTAGATGTTCTTTGGCAACCTTAAGCAGGGGGACCTTGCGGGCACTGCCGGGTTTTTGTCCATTGCAGTGTATTGTGTTACATTAGATTATACTTACATTACATTGTTATGTAAGTGTATGCAACCAGTTCTTGACTCGAGAACGAGTCAATCTTTCGTTCATTATCTGGCTCGGCTCAGTGTTCATCTTCAGTTCTCTCTTCACAGCAGTTCAGTCAGTGTACTGTTTGAGTACATGAATTACTCTGGGATATTGGTTTGTTTGAACTCAGAGGGAGTGTCAGCCACATTAAAAAAAGTTAACAACTTATGTCATTTGTGGATTAATGCGTATTGGAGACGCGAACCGTTTAAAACGATTCAGTTCGATTTGGTTCATGAAGATCCGGTTACATCGAATGATTCGTTCGCGAACTGGATATCACAAACTGCTGTGTTTTGAACTCTCTCTCACAACAGACATAGAAGAGAATACAATGCTGAATAAAGTCGTAGTTTTTGCTATTAACGACATGAGGGTGAGTTATTAATGACATAATTTTGATTTTTAGTTGAACTCACTTAAATATACACAATACATACACATATCATGTAAACACAAACATTTATTTTGGATGCGATAAATCGTGAACAATCATTTTGAAAGCCCTATTAAAAACCTTAATTTTTTTCTTTTTAAACAATTAAGTTTATCCAACAATATCCATCCAAAGAGCATCTTGTGTGATTATTTCACAATGTCCTTTTAACCAGTAGCGTACCAAGATGTTACAGTACCTTCTAAAACCAACAAACAATCGAATAAATCGACTTTGCATTACTGTATGTTACTCCGTGACTTTACCCAGGCCAAATGAACACTTTGATTAGAATTACCAGCATAGTATCAAGTAGTAGCAGGTCAGGGCCTTCTTAAAGATGACAGGATGATCCCTCAGTATGACGCAAATCTCAGGTGGTCTGTGTGCAGGTGAGCAAGATGATCTGAAGCCACAGCTGATCAAAGCTCAAAGCCTAATCTCAAGAAGCCAAAGTGTCTTTATGCGACTGCCCAACAACGCCTCACTACACAGACAAAACCGGCTGGGTCACTCAACGAAATGAACTCCAGGACAGATAAATCCTATTTTTTAAGGTAAGTCGAGCACCTTGATGAAGATCAGCTCTATGGATTCCCGGTCTAAGATGGCTAAGAGACCATCTGCCAAGTCCAACCAGACGCCGTCCACAAGCCTCTTACATACCTGTGTACCAATCCACAAACCATTTAAACCATTCTGCTGTTGAAATCTCAATCTAGCCTGAAGGTTAATGGCTTTGATAAGAGGGAACAGGGAATCTTCAAACTTCAGTTCCTACAAGTCACCAGTACTACAAAGGACCCCTTTGGAAGAAAGCGTCCACTTCATGCCCAAACAAACATATCGCTTCTCTCGCACCCTGAGAGCAATGTTTTTCACACTCAACCTCTTTCTCTCTGAGACGGTTTCTCCGCTCTCTCTCAATTTCTATCCGTCGCCCAGATGACAGCAGTCTGATCATTCACCCTCTTGTTGAACTGCTCTTGGGTGCTGGGCTGGTTTTATAGCAGTCATGGTTGAAAGGCTTTTATACACTGAGTGAGATAGCACTACGGTGCAGTCATCAGGGGCTTAGGGGAGCGAGTGAGATGTGTCCATCAACAAGAACTGAATCAAACACATACACACATACGCACTTGCACACGGTTGCTTGTTGGGTCCCCTTCTATACAAACCATGAGAGTATCCACAAATATGCTTGCAAAAACCTTTCCAAGGATTCCTGTAAACAAAGCAGAGCCACAGAGAGCTCTCAGCATCATGAGGATATAAAAACAAATAAAGCATCTCAGTTCAAACACTCCAGTGACTGTGTGGGCATGTTTTTGTGACATATCAGGACACAACTCTGTATAATGACATGGGTATGACACAGGTTTTACAAGGAGAGGGTGACTTATGAGTACATAACCTGTGTCCTCATTTTTCTAAACGATTATAAACCATACAGAATGAGTTATATGAGAAAGTTAAAATGCACAAAGTTTCCTGTGAGGGTTAGGGTTAGGTGTAGGGTTGGTGTAGGGCCATAGAATATATAGTTTGTACAGTATAAAAACCATTACGCCTATGTTCCCACTTTTCACAAAAACAAATGTGTGTGTGCATGCTTGCATGCATGTATGTGTGAAAAATGGTCCAATTTCTTATGTCACAATGCCTTCTGTTTTATTCTGAGATGACATCCTCACTGAGTAGACTGACAGAGGTACAAGATCAGTGACAACTTTTAAAGTCTATATGAATTGCCATTTACAACCAGAACATTAAAACAGCATAATTAGCAAGAAAGAAAATGTAGGTTTTTCTCCTTGAGATTTGACTGGATCACGGAAAGTGGACATTACATGCAAAAATAGATATGGTCAAAGAAAGAGTTTGCTAAAACATTGCCTATGATAGCATTCTGGCCATTGATTCACTTTATGCAGTTAATAAGATAATGATACGATGCATAATAAGTTAATAAGATGCAGATAAGATTAATAAATGCAGAACTTAATTCTAAAATGTTACATATCATCATCATAATAAAATACCTGAAAGCATAATACAGCACGTCATCACCCCAATTTTTTTTTAAGATGAATACACTTAGCCTTTGACCTATCAGCAGGCCAAGGCACAATCTGCTTATGTTTCTTCACATTTTCTGCTATGTGCCAGGAAATCACAAAATTAATAGGAATGTACTTAAAAATGTGTTAAAGGTGAAAAAATAATCGTATGATCCAAAATATTTAATCAGTAGACATGCATGCGAAAGGCTGAGGTTACTGTTGAGCAGTATATATACTTATATAAATATACTTTTTATGTTAGCTATATCACATAAAATGTATAAAAATAATTCTTTTCTTAACGCATTTCCTCCCATGAGAGCAGAAAGGGTATATTTATTTGTGTGCATGTGTGACTAAAAACAGGAGGTCTGATGAGAAAGTGTGAAAGGGAGCCCCAATTATTAGTGCTCTGAGGTTAGCCTTTAATAACATACAGGGATGTAAACACATCATTAACACAGTAATGAGAGGAGTGGGTTTCAGGGGAAGGAGGAGGGGAGGGAGCGAGAGAATCCGAGTAGATGGGCAGGAGGGCACAGGGCCTCGGGAGGGTAAAGAGATAGTTTGGAGGTTTTGCACCTCACCTCTCGCTTAGTTACAGAGTCATTAGAACCACAGAGAGAGCGTGAGGTGCGTAACCCGATGACACGCTACCAGGCTGGCGAAGCCCTGCAGAACGAGAAAGTAACCTTACACACACACACATAAACACACACAATATTCTCGCCTGAATATTATCGTCCAATGCCTCTAGCGGGCACACAGATAAATCACACTATTCAAACTGTAGGTAGATGCTGGAAATGTGTGGCACAGATAGAAGCCTGCTAAAAAGAAAAGCTCCACTGAGCATGTGTAGTCATACAAGACGGCCTATACATGGTGGAGGAAAAATACATTTGCCCCTCAGACACCCTGTAACCCTTTTTGTTCCTGTGCCATGAGGAAGGCTAACCAGAACTGGTCAATTACGGCCAAATGAATTGAAGCACGGTTGTTTCAAATGGATGTGGGTCCAAAGGGCCGACTCAGGCTCTGGCAGAGGGCATCAACAGAATGGATGAGGTCCCTGCTCATTTTGTACAGAGAAAGAGCCGTTGGAAGCTCCAGATAGATAGGAGTCCATACAAACGCAGGAGTTCGCAGCCGTCAAAGCAGCCCAATCAGAGCTGGAGATGGAGGTTGCGATGCGGGGCCGGTCTGGGTCACGCTCACACACAGAATACACTCAAACCATTTCGGCTCTGCATTGTACAGGCTGAAATAGGCTGACAGCAGGCAGCAAGAGCGCCGGACACGCATATTCCTTCTATGAACACATACGTGCGCACACACACACAGCAAATTAACATCACTGTGAACTCTTTGAAGCATTACGCTAGGCTTGATCTCTGATCGTTCTTCAATTGTGGAGGTGAGATGTATTTAGCTTTGAGAGCTGCAGGTTACCCATGTCGCCCCTCGACCCGACTCCGACTCTTTGATCAGAATATCAGAGTGTAGCAGGAAGTTCAAACACATGACTAATGTTGGTCCTCTGAGTGGAAGAGTATGAGGAAAGATACCATTTTAATCGTTTTCATAATTTAATAAAGACCAGAAGGATTATAAGGCCGGTGTCAAGCCATTGTAGAATCATAAGCCTGTTCCTGATCAAAAACATATCTAAATAGATTTAGCCCTATGCTAAGCTAGTAGGCTAGGCCGTTTTGTTTTGTTTGCTACATTTGTATTGTTGGGAATTTAGTGTGAATATTTTCAGCTTTGGAAATTTTTTACAGTATGCTGAATATGTGGGTAAAAACAGAAGTAAAAATAATATACTACAAACACAGCCAATAAATGTCATCTAATTGTGATATGATTGGTAACCAAAAGCAACATTAGAACATTAGCTCACAGCAAACATTATGGTCAATTTTAAAAAATAGGAGAGATGTAAGATTAAATCCAGTATTACAACGCATCCTATAAATATCCAATACTGGCCACTATATCTCTCATTCAATAACTGATATGATTCCAATACACATTGTTTTACTAGCATTTAATTATGTTTGAAATGAAATACACAGTTAAGTTAATTACCGTATTTTTCGGACTATAAGTCGCACCTGAGTATAAGTCGCATCAGTCCAAAAATAGGTCATGATGAGGAAAAAAACATATATAAGTCGCACTAGACTATAACTCGCATTTAATTAGAACCAAGAGAGAACATTACCGTCTACAGCCGCGAGAGGGCGCTCTATGATTTCAGTGTATGCTACAGGAGCACTGAGCAGCATAGAGCGCCCTCTCGTGGCTGTACACGGTAATGTTTTCTCTGGGTTAATTTCTCTTGGTTCATGTCAAATTAATTTTGATAAATAAGTCGCACCTGACTATAAGTCGCAGGACCAGTCAAACTATGAAAAAAAGTGTGACTTATAGTCCAGAAAATACAGTATTTTATTTCAAACCAGGCACTAAACAGAGTACCCATAAATAGTTATAAAAGCCAACTTAAAAGCTTTGAGGAAAAAACCTTCATAGTGGTGCCAATGAATTTTTGTCTCATAGGCTTGTATCACTAATTTGTATTTGGTTGACAAGAGCATTGGTGAGATGCTAAGATCAGTCGGTGAGGGAGTCTGTGTCCTATGGTGTCTATTGTCTGCCATTGGAAGTGGAGACAATACGCTCCTTTGAGCTGACAAATACAGCCAGACAGTGGAAGGTCGTGTGAGGAGTGGGAGAAAAGGCCTTGTCAACATGTCTGTATAACAATAAGGGTGTATGACACAGGATGTGCTCAGAGGACAGGCAGGAAGTGTCCTTTTGACGACTGGGTAACCGTATTCACTACTGAGGGTAAACAACGAAACACATTCAGACGTAAAGATAAACATTTCATGGAAGCGTAAACTTGTTTTTTGAAGCGTAAGCTACATTTTGTTAACACACAGGTGAGAAAATGAAGCTGAGATATAAGGATGAGTAGCAATCATTCAGAGAGAAGTGGGAACCTGTTTTTCATGTTGTATTGTGTGGGAAATTGACAATGTCTGCACTGAGGCGGTGAATAAAAAAAAAAAGATTACATTTAAATGTGAAGCATGCCATTTTTTCCTTGTCAAAATACTTTCCTATCACAGTGTTTTGTGTCTAGACAACTATAAGCAAGCCTTTCATACAGTAGGTTGTTTTCCTAATAGCCACCGTCTGACCTCAGCAGTGGTGTGTGTTTGGAACATGAAACCAGTTTGAAAACAATCACAATTTTTGACAATAAGTTAGTTTCATTGGTGTTTCACAAACCTCTGTGTCCCACTCAGTACCACCAGTAATTATGAATATGACCGAAAAAAGAAGAAGAAAAAATTACTGATTAGTTACAGAGGTTACAAACCAGTAGCACTTTGAATAAAGTCAGTAAGCTTCTTTTTTTTTTTTTTTAAATTAATACATTTACTCAGAAAGGCTGCATTTCACTGCTCAATAATGGCATTAAATACACTTATTTTATAGATTAAAATATTCCTATATTATATTATATATTATACTATATTATATTTATTCAAATAAACACAGTTCTTTAGAACATAGAATCTGTAGGGGGAAAAAACATTTCATGGTTTCCACGAAATTATTAAGCAGAACATCTTTTTCCAACATTGATAATAGAAAGACATGTTTCTTGAGCAGAAAATCTGAATATCAGAATGATTTCTGAAAGATTATGTGACACTGAAGACTGGAGTAATGACGCTGAAAGTTTAGCTTTGCCACCACGGGAATAGATTACATTTTAAAATATATTTAAAACACACACACACACACACACACACACACAGTTATATTATTAAAATATTTTACATTATTACTTTTTTTGTTTTGTTTGTATTTTAGAACAGAAAAAAATATATAGCCTTGGTAATAAGGGAATTGTTTTTTTTTTCAACCATTTAAAGAAATCTTAAACTCTGATAAATAGAGTATTAAAAGCATCAGTACAGTATGTAACTAATATAGTACAGTGAAGGTCGGGAACAGTTCTATTTTCTCAACAACCCTCACAGACACTGTACATGAATGACTTACCCTTACAGTCATGTGGCTTTTAATGTGCGCTAGTCTTCTTTACATTATTGCATCACTCCAGAATACTATTATACTAGTAGTAATATTCAATATAGTACTATATTTACAATCAATTTAATGTTACAGACACCAGCAGCATGTGATTTATGCTCTGATTTCTACTTAAAGAAATCAGTTTGGTGAACTGAATGGTTACCACAATGGAATTAATTCTGTAAGTAATTAGTGGAATTGGTACTGTAAGAACAATCACAAAATATTGTTTGTTTGTATAGTCTATATAATATGTCCTTTATGTATATGTATTTATATGCTATCAAACAGTGTGCTTTAACTGTTTAATCCCTGAAATACTGACTGTTTGCACCAAGGTTTAGACAAAACTACTTTATGGTTTCCTTGCAAAGAAATAACAACAGACTGACTTTGACATGACATCTTAAATAAATGGTTTAAATATGAGCCTAGGTTTCAGCATTTACAAAAGTCAAAAGGCATCCATGTTTCACTACACAAGGACCTGCTCTAAAAAGGCTCTGCTGTGTTAGCAGAAAAAAAATTACACCTCTATTACTGAGCTCTAGTGACTCTAGTCTACATATTACAATATTTAATACAATTCACTCAAACCGTTTGAATACAGCGCGTTTTCTGTCAGTCACCTGCATGTGCAAAGAGCAATTAATTCAATCACAACACTCACATTTTACCCCATATTGTATCCCCAGTCAAAACCCATCAGGAGATTATAATTCCCTCCTCCTGTGCAATCATCATTGAAAGGTGTTGGTCATAATTTGGGTGGATTAGGAGATTAGCTGCTTATTGTGGGTTTTACCCATGGGCCTTGTATGATGTAACCCCACTGATGAAATGCTTTGTCTCCAGTGACTGCCAGCTATTGTTACACCTTTGTCAGGGTCGTTTAGAGAGACGTTAGCAGGGGAGGCTTTTAAAATTTACAAAGCACATTTCCAGATTTTCTCAGTTACATTATTTCATTATTTTGAGACTGTTAATGCACAGGATTTATCCCCCTGCCTCAACCTAGAGCAAGTGTTTTATATTATCAGATTTATTTAATTTTTTCACATTTTTTAATGAAGTTACAAACTGCAATATATACAGTAATAATGGTGTAATGCATGAAACTGTACACAAGCCAAAGATCGCCAAACAACTAAACACATTTATACCTAAGGTGAGTGACCATGAATCATAAATCTGACAATAAAATTTTGATGCATTGATAATAGAATGTATATTATGTTATTATAATCTATTTCACTGTAATTTAGCTTAAAAAAAAGAGTCTTTTATTATATGTTTTTTTAAGGATCACCGGTTAAAAGTGACTATTAGCATAAATAATGCAAATAAAAAATACAAGTAAAAAGATTAAAAATAGCGTTAACAATTTAATTTCTAATATCAGTTGGTACACATCTCATACTGACCGAACACCAATAATTTGAAAGAAAAGAAAAAAATCTAATTATCACTTTTCAAATAATAATCTGAAAGGTGATAATTGGCATTGATTAATTGTGTGTCCCTAATAACACCATAATAATAATGCATTTATTTCATAACCAGAATCTACTTTTTGAGCCTGAGGATGGAAAACTTGATCAACTGTCTGTCAATATTTTTCAAATTAATATTTTTAGTTATTTATAATTCTAATAAGTGCATAATATTGAACCATAAATAACCTTAACAGTAAAATAACCAAATCAAACCGTCTACTACACTTCAGATGTCTACAGATGTACACAAAGTGTGCATAAATTATACAAACAAATATATATAAAGATGTTTAAATGGCCAATTTTGTACCCCTTATTTAAAATAAAAAAAAATGTTAGGTTAGCAAGACAAAAATAACCCACACATGACTGAGAAATATAACAATTTCTCCCAAGGTTCCTATCATCAATACATGCAATATTATAGTTTGTGCAGTGGTCAGTGCCACACACCCATAGACACACACACACACACACACACACCACTGTAATTAGTGAACCTCCTGACTTCCTTATCCTGCTGCTGTCCCAGCATCCCACCTATTGAAGTCCTGCTCCAGAGAAGTCCTCTCCTCCCTGGTCACTGGGTACAGGGAGGGGAAGCACCTGTCTGATGAATGCTGGTAACCCAGATAATGGGACTACCAGGAGAGGCAGCGTCTGGTCAAATATTAACCCCCTACTGAGGAACGTCTGTCTAGACACACCTAACACCAGCCAGCTAACTTCATGCGAAAGAAAAGTAGAAGGATTATCCCGGCATGCTAATCTGCGGTAGCAGTCTCTTATTTGTTATTAAAATAACATTTAGCCATGTTAACCAAGTTAAATGCTAACATTTTTGCTAATAAAACCCACAGCAGGAAACTAAGCAGATTATTATACTTAACCATAAAAGTAGTCTCTGAAAGGGACAAGCACAAACTGAAAACTTTTCAAGCACAACAGCTTGTAAAAGACGCTTAGGACTCTGTGATTTCTATTCAACACTGAGTCCTCTTACACTACTAACACACACAAACACATTTGTGTTCATTCAGTTGTTATCTAATTGACTGTACTTAGTGCTAACAAAGACACCAGCTGGTGTGGGCTGGTGCACTGCGCAGGTGTCTAACACCCTCTGACACTCAGGTTCACTCATACACATTAGCGGGACGCCAGGAAAGGTGCATGGGGTATTAGAATAATGACATACCTTTCGAAGGGTGGCTTAACTGGTAGTTTAAAAAAATCTAGTCACAAACTAAACTCACCAAATATTACAATATAGAGCTAAAACAAAGTCAATCTGACGATGTCTATAAGGCCGAGTTCTACTTGTGATGAGTCACAATGGTCGACTGATCGACTAGCTGTGCAACAACTGACTAGTAGATTAGAAAGATACTGAGATGCATGATTAAATATTTAATATCAACTGATATACATTACCAGTCACATTTTCGGGGTTCAAAAGAAAACATAGTAAAAACATTTATATTGTGAGATATTATTGCAATTAAAATTTAAGTTAAATATGTTTTTAAAGGTAATTAACTTCTATGATGGCAAAGCTGATTTTTCAGGAGCCATTACTCCAGTCTTCAGTGTCACATGATCCTTCTAAACATCCTAATATGTGTATTTGCTGCTAAAGACACATTAATGTGCTGCTTCATATTTTGGTGGAAACTGATTTTTCAGGACAAATTGGAAATTTTAAAGAACAGAATTTATTTGAAACTATTTTGTAACATATTTTGATCAATATGTGCCTTTGCTAAATAAAACCATTATTATTATTATTATTATTATTATTATTATTATTATTAAATGTCCTTACTGAACCCTACTTTTTTAACAGTATACAGTATATCCAAATAAAAAATATGTAATATTGAAATATACAAATTTAGTACAATAATTTAGGTAATTCATGTCTATGATTTTGTACACCGATAATCTTACACAACCATCTGATTAGAAATGGTTCTAGATCACCATATAGTCTTACAGCCACCTATGGTGATACAAAACATATAATTATATGGATATAACATGCTTGTTGCTGGAGGACACATTTGCATAGTGGTTTCTGTGGGAGGTTGAAGTGTGTGAGTTGTGTTTGCTGGTGAGTGGATGAGGGTGGATGAGACTGTGTGAGTGTGTGTTTTTCAGGGTTTTGATGATGTGTAGGATCTGGTACAATTGAAAAATGTTACTGATTCCTCCCACTTGATTAACAGTAGGCCCACTAGTGTTTATGCCACAACACTCTGCATAATGCACTGGTGGAGGACAGGATCCATATTCAGTATACTGGAATACTGGAAAGTATAGGACACAAGCACATATTAAATACAGAGTCGTTGGAATCAGCAGATAAAGCTATAGCTACTTTCTGCAAACACTGGTCACAGACACCTCATTTAGACTCATTCAGATCCAAGGCAGTGCCAAAACCACCAATTATAGCAGACACTTTTACCCATCACAAGTATAAACACATGACATACATTCACACATCACTGATGACTATTTGGTCTTAGGTGAGGTAATGGATCTTTATACACTTGAGGCAATGAGTCAAAAAGGTTGCGGACTGACATTTTAACATGTGTATTTGTAAGAAAACATCAGAAATTTAGACTACAGTGCAACAAAGCATCAGAGAAGGGCATGAACAAGTTCGCAATAGTCAAGTATTCATGTGTTAATGTCGGCAGGAGTCAAGCTGGACTGCATTAGAAGAGGAGAAACTGGCTTTGGGAAGAAGACCAGAGAACACACTCACCCTAGCCACCCTAGAGCCAATCACGTATGCATTGAAAAGTCCCCTCACTGCAATTATTCAGCAAGCAAGCTACGGTGATACAGAACAAGGTGGAGGGAAAGAGAGAGGGGGCAGAGAGGAGAGGATTACTGTGCAGGCCGCACACACAATCCTAAAACGGTAGCACTCTAAAAGTCCACAGTCATGACTAATTCAAAGCTCTCCCCTGCTATTGCTATCTGAGATCTGGTTTTCAAAACAGAGTTGCTGAAGGGGTAAATCAGTCTGACTGGCACACAAACTATGGCTCTGTTCCAAAACCTAGTGTGCTGCATTGCTGCCTACCACCTAGGCAGCATCACTGAAATGCAACCTTTTAAGTGACTAAATTAAAAAACCCAGGCTCATTGGGAAAACTGGCAATACTTCTGCAAAATTATGTTTTGTTACGTCTTGCATGTTTTGCGACACTTTCACAGTGAGCTGTCCGGTAAGCTGTGCTGAAAGCACATTCTGTTTTATCCAAAAAAAGATGAATGTGAATCTGGGAACATTTTATTCTGATGGCTGTTGTGCAAGTTTTGGCAGTTCACAAGAGAAATGTCCAGAAAGTGGCGCTAAAAGGTTCATGTTCTATTGCGTTTAATAATAACACACCACCTACACTAAACCAGACCCTAAATCTAACTGATAGCGTTAACATAAGCAAACATGAGATGAAAACACATTTGTGGCAGCAGTCATGCCGTTTCAGCTTGCTTCTGCAACCATTCCATGTTTCCCGAGAGCTATGTATTGCACGTCCATGGCTGTACCAGGTGAGCTACCGAGCAAGTTTACCACATCAGAAAAGACATACATCTAGAACTGGTTTTGAGATGTTAGCATACTGAATTAGTTTAGACATCATACTTGGAAAGTAGAGTAAGTGCATGAAAGCAATGCTAATATTATGATTCAATTTGTACAGCTGTATAATCTAGTGTTTTATTACATGTAAATCCTTGTCCGATTTGTATTGCTTTTTAATGTGATATGTTGTTTGTATTCTATTCTTGCACTTATTTATTCAAAAGCTAGTATGACACTGAATTATCGTACCCTGACACATACAGCAGGCTTGTATGATCTTATTTAATCATGAAATATGTGTCATAATAACATGACAAAATTTGTATTCATTTCATCATGCCTGATTAATGATTGTAAACTGTTGTTAATATGTTTTGAAGAGAAATCTGTGATGAACAGTACATCAGTAAATCACAACAAACCTGTGCTATGGGCTTTTTCATTCACAAAGGCTACAGAGGAAGATATCGTCTGCTTTTTGAACATGGAAGTGTGGCTGACATTTATTGTCATTGTCACAAAGCAGTAAAATGTTGCTGCCTACTTTTTATATCAGAATTTTGCCTATGGTGTCTTAAAACACTATCTAGTTAAGATGCAAACTAGGTTTGGAGACAGACCTTGTGCCTGTGTGCCTTTAGCCCCTTTCACACTGCACGTCGGACCCGCAATATTCCCGTAACATTGCCGGGTCGCCTTCTGTGTGAAAGCAACCACGTCCCGGAATTGATTACCGAATCGAACCCGGGTCGGGGACATAGTAACATTGCGGTAATCGATCCGGAACGAGCGCTGTGTGAACAAAAGCCAGATCTAATTCCGTATCGAAGTGATGACGCGCGTTATCGCGCGACTCTTTTACCGGCTGTTTTGAAGGAAGATCAACATTCGCGACGAAAACATATGTGCAAACTGTAATGAAGCAGAGATCAGTTAGTTCCTCACTTTCCGCGCTGACGCCGAGATCGTTTGCTTGCTTCAGTTAAAGTATAACGTGCCAAGCGTTGTCGACTCGTACATTACACGTCACACGCTGATGTCACGTGTCATTACGGGATCTTCAAGGGTTGTGTGTGAAAGCGCGCACATATACCGGGTCATCACTGGCAGTGTGAAAGTGCCAAATCTAGCGACCAGGGAACAATTACAGGAACGCTTTACCCCTGTATTTGCCGGAATGGCAGTGTGAAAGGGGCTTTTGTGAGAGAGGATCAGTGTGTCCACATTCAAGTGTATGTGGGTGTGCTTTTGTGGGTGCCTAGCTTAGATACTTTGTCCAATTAAAGTCAACAGTTATATGAGCGCTAATTCATAACACGTAAACCTGGAAAAGACACACTGAACATAATAAAATTCAGACTGAACAGAGAATCAGTATGATCATATTTAGCTGTGAGACACCTCATGCACGTGCACAGACATGCACACACACACTCACATGAAAGCAGAGAGAGGTGTGTGACCTCTGTGACATGGGTAGCAATCTGTGCTTGTTAATAGGAAGTGACATCTGCACGACCCATGGCATGTTTAGTTCACTGCAGTCTTTCCTATCCGGCCAGGCAAACACGAGGCAGCCGGTGCTGGCTTTAAGGCAAGGTGTTTGTGTATGTGTGTGCAAGTGTGTGTATGTGTGTGTGTTCTGAAACCAACCGTTCTGAAAGCTGCACTCAGACAAGAAAATAACTGAAAATTGCTTGGAGAGAACTGAAAAAGACTGGAATGCAGGGAAGACGTTTGGCATTTGAAGACGCTTGCAAAGTCGGTACTCGGCACGCAGCTCAGCTTTACACACTAACGCTGAAAAAACCCCAAGATGATGACCGAGTGTGTTTGCTGCAAGTGTGGGAGTGTCCAATGAACCTTTTCATGCTTGTATTCAGCTGTATGTTTTGTTATGCTATAATATGCAGGCTGTTCTTACCACCTGAGCTGGTGTAGTGCTTAAAGGAAATGTCAAAAGGGCTAGTAGACCAAGACAGTGACTAACCTTCATGTGCATTTTGAAACTTAGTGACCCAGACTTGCCACTGAGTCAATCAAACCATACTGAAGCAACAACTAAAATGACAACTCGAATGTCAGCAAACAAGACACAGAAATGGTTTACTTGATTGTAGTGCAGATATTAGGACAATAAAACGAAAAGAAGTTTGAAAAGGAACTTTTACCCAAAAGGAGAGTTTACTCAAAAATTAAAATGTTGAAACAATCTATGTCACCACAGAATTAAAAAAAAGTCACACAAGTTTTGTACAAGAGGGTAACTGTACCTTATTACTTCTGAATCAACAGATTTTATGTTTTTGAAAGAAGTTTCTTATGTTTACCAAGGTTTTACTTGATCCAGCTAAAACAGTCATATTGTGAAATATTATTGCATTTTAAAATGTATTATTACTGTGATGAATTAAGTTTTGTCTCTCATTCATTCTGTTCTGTGATGAATAGAAAGTTAAAAAACAGAAAACAGAAACTGAAATAGGAAATCTTTTGTTACATTATACATTTCTCTGTCACCATTGATCCATTGTATCCTTGTGGGAAAAAAATATATATTTTCAAATATATTTTATACCTGTGATAGCAAAAATACTGTGTTTGGTCACTTTACCAGTAGGTATGATGATGTCTTACTAAATACTGGAAGTGGGCGGCTTTTGACCAGAATAGAAAGAGACATAGAAAATCAAGGTCCAGACAGTCCTCTGACTTTGACTGGTTCATGCTGCAGTATAACAGGAAGTGGGCTCTGGTCCCCTCTAGCCCTCATCTGTACTTTCTAGAGTCTAACACAGAGAGGCTGGTCTCATCAGCAGTTGAAAAGCCCACCACCGGTGATATTTTAGCACTCGGGAGAGATAATAAAAGGCAAAATCAAATCATTTGATTAAAGTTGAACTAGGAGTGCGGGACCCCTGCCTCTGTTAACGACTGAAGCCCTTCTATCAGGAAATCAGACGGTCAATCAGAATAATTTGGCTGCTGTGATGATGACATCCCCAGCCTGAACATACCCCCAACTGTGTGTGTGTGTGTGTGATCATCAGTGAATGGAGCGGTGAGAATGCTTTCCACAAAACTGGTATGCAAACACACACACACACACACGGGTGCTGAATGTTGAGGAGGAGGGAGTATGTTTGTGTGAATTGTGATTTGGAGTCTGAGTAGTTGAGGGAAACAAATGTGCGTGATCCACAAATATATTCGGAGTTCCAGGGTGCAAATAGTGCAATCCCTTGTGAGAGGGAACACACACACACTTAACCCCACACAGAGACAAAGCCACGGTTGAGCAGGCCAATGTGCCGGAGAAAACGAGTTACTATAACACTGCTCAAATAAATTTGGCTTGTGCATTGTGCCAACAGGTGCATATAAACACACACCACACATGGTTTGTTTGTGTGAAAAGTGGGGACTTTCCATAGGCGTTATGGTTTTTATGCTGTACAAACTGTATATTCTATAACCCTTCACCAACCCTACACCTAACCCTAACCCTCACAGGGAACGTTGTGCATTTTTACTTTCTCAAAAAAACTCATTCTGTATGGTTTATAAGCGTTTTGAAAAATGGGGACATGGGTTATGTCCTCATAAGTCACCCTCTCCTTGTAATACCATAATTCATTATAATAAGTCATTATACAGTTGTGTCCTGATATTTCACAAAAACAAGAACACACACACACACACACACACACACACACACAGGTTAGGTGATTTCTTTCATTTTATATGTGTGATATACAAAATAGCTTATAGACAACAAGTTTTTGCCATTTTTGTATTTATTTTGATAAGACAGAATATCTAGTACACCATCAGTTACTCAATTTTATGATTTCCTTTATGTAACAAACATTGAGTTTCGATTTATAAATGATAGTCAAGATGTAGTTGTTGGTTCTTTTGTTTTGTGTAGGCTACTTATGGTTCCAGCTTCTAAAAAGTCATTATATCATTACACTGATTTCATTACAGTGAAGAATGGAACTGTATACTACATGAAATTCAATTAGCTTCTTCATTCAAATGACCTGACACCGGCGTCAAAGTCTTTGTACCCTGATCTTACATACTTTAACCTGAGGCGAGAGTGTGCGAGGCTCCTAATAATGAGGGATGGGAAAGGTCTGAGCACACTAACAATCCTTCACTCTCGTCCTTTGCTCCCAAGTCCACAAACAAAACACGCTATTTCTACCCAGGAATTAGAGGAAAAGCATTACAGGGAACTAAAAAAGGGCTTTAAATGCGCACGACATAGGGCGAGAGTGGGTGAGGGAGAGAGGTGTACTCCATATGACCACTTTAATGCACTAAGATGTTGTTGAGCAGGAATATTATTGATGTTTCTGTGGCAACACGGGCTGAAGCTGAGGATTATACTGCCAACACTCTTGAGAGAGAAAGAGAGAGAGGAAAAACAAGAGGATGAGTGAAAATGAAACAACTAAAAGGGCACAGAGGGTGGAGGGGGGGGCACGATAGAGAGGAAGAGGGGTACGACAACAAGAAACAGAGAGAGTGTCCCCTCAGCAGGGAGATGACATGTGTGTGTACTGCTTTTACATTTTTCTAAAAATCCCAGGCCACCTTTCTCTCTCTAATTCTCCCGCTCTTTGCCTCCATCAATCAAATTTGCCAGCAAAATGATCATCTGTTCAGGATTATCTTGGCTCAAGCCATCTCTTAAATTACAATAGCACTACTTTTATTCATCTATCCTGAGGGTCATCCCTTAAAACGCGTGTATGAGAGCTTGTTAATATACACTGCTGGTTTCCAATTGCATTTGCATAATTGTATGGTATTACTGTGCATGCATCCAATCCAAGAAAATATATATAAAGATATAGATATATCTATATAGATATATATGCATAATGCGATTATCTTCTAAATGTGATGAAAAAATGCCAATATTATTTTCAAAATCCTTTTTCAGAACGGTCAGATAATGGTATTGTAAATATGCATCCCTCTTTATATAGGATTTGCAAATAGCTTTTGCCTTGCCAGACGCTTTCTAAGCTCTACGCGAGCATCATTTTTATTTAATTTTATTTTTTTGGTTGCCCTCATTTGGTCATTGTAGAAAAACATGGAGAGAGAAAAAAACATAACTCATTTGTTTGATAAATGACATTGGCATTTCAATTATAAAACCTAATTACACACTCTCTAAAGATTGTTCAAAAACTCCCTCCCGCCCCGTAAACACCTGCTTCTCACATTACCTACATTTAATCTCCTCGCTAAAATTGTCCCCACACTTTAACTTCCAAATAAATTTGCTATTACGAAACGTACTAATATGCAGGAACAGACATCAATAAGACAGAAAAGCTCTGGGTAGTTTTTGCTAAATAAATAGCACCATTCATTATCCAGATTAATACTTACGCCGACTAGCTTCCAATTAAAATAATTTACTCACATTGCCGATGAAATTTACAGGGGGAGGAAAAACAAAATAGCAGCAGGAGGTTTGCATTTGTGTATGTGTGTGTGGGGGGTGAGAAAGAAGCTACAGTGTTTGTTCCTAAATGGAGTCTTAAAGGCTGTCATGATTCAAAGTGCTCTATTTAAGGCTGTATGGCCATATACACACACACACACACACACACACACAAATACTCAACTGCGTGAGCACACACACACAAACGCATAACATAATCCAACCCAACAAGTATGTGGAAAACGAGCTGATGATTGTAATGTTAACAGGCCCAATGCTTATCATTCGGTCGAGTGGGGAAAGGACTAATGTAATCCATTCACTTCAATCGCTCCATTCCTTCCTCTCTTCCCCTTCATTTAGTATCAAAAATATCAACATGCTTCACTTCAAAAATCAAACAAACCGCCGTCTGGCTTCGTGCTGCAAAAAAGTCAATTTTAGGGTTGGCTAAATAATTAGGCAACTGTAAAATAAAGCACGATTAAGCAGGTTCTTCAGAAAGATTCATTCGTATTCCTATTAGAAAACACCATCTCTCTGAAACCATGAAATGTGTTCATCCTGGTCGGAGAGGTTTTATTAACCTAAACCTTAACCTAAAGCCAACCAGATGCTGATGTTAGGCCACAGGAAAACCTCTGAAAAAGAAAAATGCCACACTTCTTCTCAGGCTGGGATATTTTGGGGTCCATTTTCTTAGTTTACATTTCCTTAAAATGTTGCAGCTGCTACCACCTTCAGGTCAGAGGAGGAACAGCAAGACAGAAACAGAAAAAGTTTTTTTCAACTTGGGACACTATGTAAGACACTTACATAAATAATAATAATAAAGTAAAAAATAAATCAATACAGGATAAAGATAAAGCAACACTTTTTAAAGACATTTTAGGATATGAAAATAAGCGTAATAAATGTATGGGTCAGAAACTTTGAACCTTCATAATATATTTTTGGCATTCTCAAATTCATCTTCTGTAGCGATTTAAATGTGTTACGCTTGTCCACAGGATACAAATTTTCAGTTTCAAATATGAATCTATGATAAAGAATAAAAAAAAATATATATGAGAATCTAAACAAAGAGTGAAAAAATAAGACATCTTTTTTTCAATTTGTATACACGTTTTATCTTAATGATAAAAAATTGTGTGTGTGTGTATATATATGTGTGTGTGTATATATATATATATATATATATATATATATATATATATATATATATATATATATATATATATATATATATATATATATATACACACACACACACATACACAAATCACTTTTGTTTATTATTATTGGTACCTGGTACAAGGAAAGCATCTGGGTATAGAGCATGTTTTAGATCAAATATGATCAAATAAATAAATATATATATTTTTTAATTTCTCTTATTTTCATTACTAATATTTACCTATTTATTAATATACATATTTTTCTATTTTTCATCTACATGACAGAAATGAAAAAAAAAAAGTCACAAACTGATGGTTCAGAGAGAAAAAAACATTAATGAAATGTACAGGGCCACAGGTGTCCAAGGTTAAAGAAAAATCTGCATACAGATTATTAGATGATGCTAAGAGAATGAGGGGTTACAGAAGTGTGTGAAACAAGTGAGTCTCAGACTCTGTTACGGTTGCATCGGAGCGGATGGGGAACAGGCTGTTTGTGCAAACTCATTCCTCACACAGGAAACCCACCTCAGAGTCACAAAATCCTGTCAGACTTCAAAATAAACGGCAAAACAAAGAGTCAGATTGCGTGACTAAAGAAAAAAAAAACTCTCACAATAACCTCATCTTCTAAACAAGGCTTTGTCATTTTCACAAATGTTTCATGAAAACCAAAATCCATCCGCTTTGTCACACAACTTCAGGAGACAAATTTAAACTTGTTCCCAAGTTCAGACTCTTGTTGTGTCTTGGATGTCAAGGATGCTCGGTATACATAGCCAACTTGTATATATTATCAAATGAGTTGGTTGAAGTCTGTGTGGTGGACGTTTATACAACACCACAATCATTTATATAGACCTAAAGTGCTCTGATACTCGACTGAAAGTCTCTTATTTAGATATCTAGAAGAGTATGCATGTGTATTAAGTACTTTTTATTGCTTTGCATTGTGTAAACATCTGCAGAAGCATTCAGGCACTCACACACAGAGTATCTGTTGATTGATTTGTTTGTGTACTAGACTGAATGAGCTCTCAGTACAGAGGCCTGAAGAGGACAATCAGCAAGCTTGCTGTATGTGAAGTGCCTTTGAAGGGCAGTAATATTCACCATCGAACAGCTGTAGAAAAGTCTGTTTGTGGGAATAAATAAAACTCAATATGGAAATAAATAAAAGCAGGAGTAAGATAATACCTATGACATTTTGTCATGGTGAAATGTATACCAGGTTACAGAGTAAACCACAATTGACTTGTTTGTAGCTGGCAATCTATGGGGAAAAAAGCAGCTGGTGGATTGGAAACAAGCATGTTTTGGGACTTTTTAGCATGTTAAAATGAAGAAGAGACAGGAAATAATTGGGTTGCAAGCTGGACTCAAACCAACCTGAGCACCAACCTGTCAAAATCTGGTGAAAATTGTACACTGTGCAACTGGTTATACATTTCCAAAAGGCTCAAAATGACAAATGTGAATGGCTAATACACATGTACAAAATTGCAATAGTGGGTTCTGAGTGGTTAATAAAACACTGCCAGGTCAAAAGACCTGGGATTTGCACCGTCCACCATCACATACAGTATCACACATTGAAAGTTAATGAGAGCAAAACAGGTGGCCTTATAATAACTCAGGCCAGAATCTCCTGTGTTCACCTTTAAGAAAAACTTTAAATTGTAATGATATTAACCAATATTCTTATTTTTAGTTTTTTTTTTTTTTTTTGTATAAGACACTTTCAAAGACAACCCCATAAGTAGTATACATTTAGACCTAAGCACATACAGTATATAACTTGGTAGATGTTCTACACAAATTTGTGTTCTGTGAAAAGGAAAAAAAAGCACAAACCAAACATTTTTGAAGGCTCACAGCCCGAGGTCATCGCCAGAAAGTGCAGTAAAGGAATACAATGCAACCCAAAATACGAAATAGAGTGAAAAAGACGAGAGGGAGAAGAGGTAGAGTGGTAGGGGTCACTAGACTGTAAGTAGATGGAGGCTGAGAGTGGAGAGGGAACACTAGAGTGCCATTACAACTCCAGCAGCAATGATGACCTCGGAGAGAACAACCGGAGTATCTGTATTGACCAGCAGCTATATGTTTCACCCATCTGAACACTCTCGAGTGAAAACGTCTGCTTGTATGATTAGGATTACATCAGATCTCACTGTACCGTCAGTCTACACAATGTAGTGTGAGACGAAAGGTGTGAAGAAAGACAAAGTGAGGTTAGATGCACGAATCTTTCAGGTTAAATATCAATTTCATATACAAATTCACAATCACTTAAGCACAAAGTGCGGGAAATATTAATGTTACTAAAAAGAAGGTTAAAAGATGAGTAATAATGCCAATATTTTGCAAATAATTAATTCTTGTTTTACAAGAATATATAAATTTTGTAATAATGTAATATATTTAATATAATTTAAATATATATATATATATATATATATATATATATATATATATATATATATATATATATATATATATACATTTTTTTTTTTTTTCTCAATATTTTTTTTTTTTTCTCGCACCCTCAAGATTACAGATTTTTTAAATAGTTTTATCTCAGCCAAATATTGCCCTATCCTAACAAACCATTCATCAATGGATAGCTTATTTATTCAGTTTAGTTTAAAAAAAAATTACCCTCATGGCTGGTATTGTGGTCCAGGGTAGCATATATTATAATCTTGTCAATGTGGTCAACGTGGATTTTTCTTAGCGTGAGTTACAATGAATTAAAATGAAGTCCTGATGCCCCTTTTGTGTTTAATTACGATGGTTAGTGTGTGAGACATTTTAATTGACAAACCGTCTCGGTAGATGTGCATAGTTGAGGGAATGATTGGCCATATGTGAATCCGATCAATATCTGTGAGTATCTGTAATGCACTTGTCACTGAGACAAGACCGCAAGCCAAATTAATAGTGCACACTTGTCTCTGATGAGTATGTAATAAAGCATAGGTGACATGCTCTGGGTGAGGGATTGTGGGCTCAGGTCGCTCTTTTAATGTGCAGCAGCATGTCTTTATCTGTAAGAGAAGAGTGAGGAGTAAATGCATCATGTGCACACTTGTGTTTGTGTGTTTCTCTCTAATGGTTGGGGGCAGGGAGCTCCTCCATCAGCAGGGCATTAGCACTCCGTTGTCCCGCCTGGGTATCGATGGGTCGCTGTGGTGATGCCACCCCCTAAGGGCCGCCACGCCCTCTGGACAGTCTGGCTGAGTGACCTCTGACCCCAGAGCTGTTTGGCAGGGCTGCGTTGACTGCGACACAGTACTGGCCATTGATCTTCCACTGACACCAGGACAGCACTTAACACTCCGACTGTGGGAGTAATGGAGCCTGCCCGCTGTTATTACTGACCCTGTGTGTGTGTGTGTGTGTGATAGAGGCCAGTACTGGGCATCTCTCAACCTCTCAATGTCCTTTCCCCCTCTGTCCATTTCTATCAATATTAATAATGAACTTCTGCATATCCAGACAAGAGGCAGTGTCTCTACTCAAAAGATTAATCTTTCCTCTCATCCACCCCTCCTTGCACCTTCACCCTTTTCTTCTACCGTTCTGATTCTTGGAACCCAATCTGAAAGTGTCACTTTAAATTATTATTACCAAGTATTACCATGGCTTTGGTTAACTTTTTTGTAAAAAGTCACATTTAACTCTCAAATTAAATGAAATTATTTAATGTTCTATTTGAATTGTTTTGATGCACAATTATTATTATTATTATTATTTTTAATTCTTGCTACATTCATGCAAAGAAAGAAAATATTTCCTCATTAAAATATTTTCATTATACATATTTATTATTTCACATTTTATGTACAGCCTTATGCTTTTTTTGTTTTTTAGCTTCAATGCATTATTCAATTACCTTTTACAATGAATATACAGAGAATAACCAATAAAAATAGAAGAAAAAAAAAAAGTTAAATGTCTAGACACATTATGGTAATGCTTAATTGTTACAAAAATATCAGAAAGCAAACTTAAAATTTACATTTTCTTTATACAGAAATATTGACACAAATTTGAAAATTATATATTTCCTTTGGCTTTGAGGTGGGGCTCATTTGATTTTGGCCTGAAATATGACATGGCCATATTTTCATGGGATTAACACTTTTTTTGGGAAAAAAATCTTTTCATGGCTTGCTTTTTCACGCTCATGTTACCATATAAATAATTCACTTGACATTTTTATCATCTTCTCTGACATACTTTCGAGTACTACATGAATATCATAATCATGCATACGAAAGCCATACAATGGCATAATATACATGAAAATACCATGACACTGCCATCAGATACCATGATGTACCATGAATTCTTTTCATAGTACTTTTTGCTAGAGTTTTAGGCCATGACTGAAACAGCAGAAAAGAATGCGTCTTATATCAATACAACTGCCCTTCTGTTCCACACACTCTGAGTTTCTCTCTCATGGCCACAAGCCTGTGTCTGACTGCTTCATATCTGCAGCCCATCTCTTCATTATTTACAGTAATAGCTTGTCAAAGCCATGCATTCAGTCTCTTCAAATAACACGCACCCACAGTTGGGCAATGTGCATGGTGCATGCACTGGCCAGTTACAGCTCTCTCCCGGTGGCAGCCCGAGGCTAGCTGCTAAATGGAATGCTTCACCTCAATTGAATGGGAATCATTTCTCCTTTATTTCTCCATGTGCGTGACCTTGTCTTTCTTCCCCTGTGTGAGGTGAAGGACGCAGGGGGCTCGCCGCTGGCTGGTGGGGGCTTAGTAGAGGCTGGAGAGGAACATTAGAGAAGCAGTCTTTACCAGACGCAGGCCCGGAGTCCAGGTCACGGCAGGGGAAAGAGGCTCTTGAGTGATCTGATTGCCTGGTGCAGGATGTGGCAGTCCTTAGAAAGGTTGCTAATAGCATAGCCCCCTTTTAGTGAGCAGGACAATACTGGCTAATTCAATCTGATGCCGAGCTCTTGTATACACACAAGAGTACACACAAATGTAGACAGGCGTTTAACTGAAAAGAAAAAGCGGGGGAAAACATGCATGCGCTTATGCCAACGCACACACATGCGCACGCATTCCTGCCGAGTTCAGCCATATTCGTTCCCTACGAATATCTGCTTGCATAGATACGTGCACTCCGGATTGGAAAAGCTGATGGCACTTGTTTTGAATTGATTGCTAAAATGCTGGGTTTTGTGGCACAGGAGAGAATGGACTTAAATGATTCGCATTGATTAGTGATGCCCCACTTTGGAGCACGCTATGGGTTTCAGCTCACACTCACAGTGAGGGCAACGACACATCATCAGCGTGCACAAGCATTAAAATGAGAGTGAGCGAGTGCACAAGTTCAGATCGACTGAATTACCTCTTCACACAATGTAATATGACACTCCTCGATTAATATCTTCAGCACAAGAGGAATTAAGCGTCAATTTATGGTGTTAGCTGCCGCAACTTTTTCACGGCAACTCATTTGTTTGATTGGTAAATACTGCTTTGCAAACTTCCAGAGAGTAAGGAGGTGGAATTTCTAATAAACCAGATGCTTTTAGATCTTTTATAAATGGTATGAACAACAGGGGAATGTTTGTCCGATCAGATAAGGCCAAACAAACCACTTTGCAAAGTATGAGAGTGCCCCCAACTGGACGCTCGTCAGTCAATTAAAACAGCTAAAACAATTAGAGCGCGGCCCGCCATATAACCACCACGAGAGGTTTAAAAATGTCCAAACTAAAAAAAATAAAAATAAATTAAAAAACCACCTAAATAAACCTGCCTTCTCTCCACAAGTATCCATGTGAAGAGTTTTGGCAATGTGTTTTTCTCTCTGTGTCAAAACACAGAGGTCATGTGAGAGGCATTCACTGCCATTTCAGAGGCCCCAGGTAAGAGAGATGCAATTAGGACGCTAGCACGATCAATTAACCAGCTCTCCAAATCTACAGTAATTAGCTTCTCCATTGTGGAACAGTTGTAAAAAGCCACTTGGCAAAGCAGCGAAAAAGCATCGACTGGATTGTTTGGAGGGAATGTGGGTGTGTGTGCGTGCATGTACGAGTATCATTGTGTGCATGTTTATGTCCCACAAACTGTTATACAGAGTGTGATGTGATTGTGTGCTGAAAAAGAAGGGGTGGGTGTTGGCAGGCTCTTTAACTGGTGTACTTAATGGTAAAACAATAGTGCGTCTCTCAAACAACGGTCAGATATGTGAAGATCATGCACACGGTTTCTACCGAAATGTACAGCTGTGTTACATTTCAGAGGCTCTTTTTTTGTTGTTGTTGAGATGGGTTTTACAGGAACATACCTAAAAAGCTCAGTGGGGAGCCTTGGCATCATCTGGCCACTGGACCAGCACTACATCAATCCCCCATAATCCTTTTGGGCCGGATGGGCTGGGAGAGGTAGGTGAAAGAAGCAGCAACATCACCCCCGCCGTACTCCCCTAATTCTGCGTTCTGATTGGTCGGCCCACCTTCAATGCATTCTGTGAAGCATGAACCCCTGGGCTGGGACTAATAAATGACTTCTCCTTTCTGTGGAAGATTACATCCCCTCATGGCTCCGCCAAGACAATGAGACAGGAACCAACCTGCTGAAACTGAGGTGGGCCGCTTTGAGCTGGGTGAGAACGTAGAAACATGACGCAGTGGCTGAACCAGTATCAGTTCACTAGATTCATTCACAACTAGGCCAGAAAGTTTAGTCACCATCATGACGTTCTAAACCTGCATACTAAACCTGCATACTAAATACTTCCTAGAGTGTTTAAAGAAAAAAAAAAAGAGGGGTTGTACAAAAATCAAAAGCGTGGTGTCCTGTCCTAAAAAGCTAGTGATGTGAAGCCTTTTGCGATACATATGGAAAAGTGCAGACAATAGGCAAGCCCAAGCGATCAGGGGTGTGGGCTTCTTAATCTTGCTTCTCTTGCCAGCACAGGGATCTGGAGGTGTCATATTCCTCCAAAACATTCCTGCTCCTTTCGCTCCAAATGGCCGACGTTTTGTCGCCAGTGCAGGGCCCCTGTAATGAACCTGGGGGGGATCTTCAGAACTCAATGACTGGACGTAATTACTTCTCTCCTTTTCTTCGCTTCTTTTATCCGCACTGGCTCTCCCTCCGAGCTGTACTGGCCCCCAGCTTTCGGGCTGGCTGGTCAAATACAAAAGGCAGGCTGCACCGAGTCCAGCTGGGAGGGGGGGGTTGGTGGAGGGCCGAAAAGGGGGAGTGTTTTGGGATCCAGAAGCCCCCGATCAGCTGTCACTGAGACATAGAGCGACTCAGCACTCGTCACCAATGCCTGTGTCCTTACAGAACTGACCTTGACAACCATCAAACAAAGTTGTTTTATTTGACACATAACGTTAGCAATCTAAGATGTCAAGGTAAAACTTACCAATTCATTCTGAGCATCCTCAACTTCAGTGAATTATGATTTAGTACAAATGTACTAAGACATTTTTTAGGTCTAATGAGGAAACAAGCTTGCAGAATGAAGAGACAGAATCAGAAGTTTCCTGTGAGGGGTAGGTTTAGGGCAATAGAAAAATACAGTTTGTATAGTGCAAAAGCCATTACGCCTATGGAATGTCCCCATAAAACATGGAAACAACGTGTGTGTGTGTGTGTGTGTGTTACTTTTGCCATCATCTAATATAACTGTTAAGTGGTCTTAAAAGGAATATCAACTTCACATACTGTCAAATATATTGTTGGGATGCCTATAATCACTTGCAAAATTTAAAATGAATGATTTTAATTTTCAGTGTCTAAATATTTTTTTATTTAGACAAATAGTACAGAATTTGATGGCCATTTATTAGTTATTGGCCATAAATGTAAAATACTTATCTGCTTCCTGAAACTCATATTGACCAAAATTAGTTCATAAAAGGATTTATAATTGTCTCATGAATCAATTCAAAATAAATATGTAAACCACTTTTTTTTTTACTTATAATTAAATATGAGACAAAAACATGTGTTATAAATTTTCCATCATATAAGAATAAAGGATATGAGATTAAAACTAAAAACAAAATTTTAAAATAAATAAACATTTCTAAAAACATAAAAGCCTATTTAAAAAAAAAACTCATTAGGCATGTTAGTCCTGCTAATTAGCTGACATACATGTTAACCAAGAGACAGCACTTATAAAAATAAGTGTGTGAGAGTCATTACATTGAGTGCTTTGTAGACAAACACACAATCGGACAACACTCACACAACACACACACACACACACACAGACATACGTCCCTCCCAGGAGTCATTTCTGGAGTGCTGCCCATGCTCTGAGTAAGAGGTGGCTATTCACATGCCTTGTTCTCCACCAAGACGCAAATCAGATAAATGATCTATTTGTTTTAAAACATCATCAAGTACATTAGGGCTGCTGGAGACCTGGTATGGTTGCTAGGCAAACTGAGGGGGGGGGGGGGGGGGGGCAAAGGGTGTATACGAACATTGAGGGAGGTCCACAAACGGACCAATGTGATGACAGAAAACTGCACTCTGATAGACACATAGAAATGTGAGACAAATTAACTACATTACATTAATCACTTAAAAGACCAATGGGAGCACAGAAACGCACAGAGAAATAAAGGCCTATGGGTAACCTGTTGCTGTAAAAGTGCCACAGTGCTAATATGGTTCTTTGGACAAGGTGCTATGGGACATGCATCACAGTAAAACCATAGTTTCTACACATGTACCATGGTATTATTTAAAGCTTGGAGTATCATGTAAATATCATCTGATAAGAGTGGGTGGTGATGTCACTTAATGGAGAAGGCCATTCTGATTTGGCAAGAATATTTTAATACAATACGTTTTTATTAATACACAATAAATCCAGAGACAGTGTCTGTGAAGAAAAAAAAAAATCGACTGAAAACACTGAAATATGGTGAATATGCCGAGGGAACGGTTGCTGCACGACCAGTTTGAAAGCTCTGTGCGACTGCCACTAGAGGGACAAACGCAACAGTCGTGTCCAAATGTCGTGTGTGGTGGAAAGGCGGTTTAATAATCAAGTCTGGAGTGTGAATTTCTAGGATGTTATTACTTTCTTCATTCACTCCCTCTCCCTTCTAATTCCAGACTAGAAGGGACCTTTGCAACAAAAGAAAAAGTGTTACCTGGCTGCTAAGGTATGCTGGAAATTACTGTGGCATTAAACCCCACACAATCTCCCCGCAAAGGCTAGTATTGTAATTTCATTCCTTCAGGGTTGCCTTTATCACATCTCTTAGCTCTGATACAGCCTGCTCCACTGCTGACCCTCTAGCCATGATTAAGAACATTTGCTTTTATACTCATGCTTATATAGAGGAGCAAATCCTTTCATAATGCCATCTTGCACATAACCAGAAAAAGAACATTATGTTTTATAATAATGCTTCACATAATGACTTTAATCTGGGTCAGTCATTTATCATTCAGCAGAGTCCCGGTCAGTTCTGGGTCACTCAGACGCAGACAATATTTCCTGTAAGTGGCTTTATCATGAAAGCAATTCTTGGCCTTTTCACTGTGGCACTGATTGAAGACACTTTCACGGTCTATGATGAGCTTTGGGACACAGAGCTCTCACAATGTTCAAAATTAACTTGTTAGAAATTGAGAAAATTTACCAGTCAAATTGTAGTGTCGCATAATGTAACTACAAACTGAAATACACTGAATTTTTTTTATTATTAACTAACTTTTATTGAGATAAGTGGTTGAAAATTTATTGTAGCTACATTTAAAAATTTTCTAAAAATTGTGTTGAAAGTTAGTCAACTAAACTGGTTTATTTAAATGTAGCTAAAATAAATGGATTGCAACCTTAAAAAAAAAAAAAAAAAAAAAAACTTAAAAACCTTTAAAAAAATGAGCAAATTCAATGAATATATCTTTTTTTTTTCAGTGTAGCATAATAATATAGTATAATTGAGATAGGAAAAACTAATCTCAACAGATCTCGTATGAGAATAAAATCCTAGTTTAAACATTTTTTTCAAAGGATTAACATTTTAATCCACATTATGAGAATAAAGAATATGGTACTCTGAGATTAATGTCATAATATTCTGAAAATAAAGTCACGGAGAAAGTGACAAAGTGAAATTCTATATTCAATTTGACTGATTTCAATTGCTCATGTAGCTTACAATAACGAGGTCATTCCTAATAAATTTTTCAGCAAATTAGTGAGAAACTGTTTTATTTATTCACAAAAGGCCATTCTGACTGTCATTTGGTGTTTGGCGAGTGTTAATTTTGAACTGTGCTTGCACGCGTCCAACAGGCCGTTCTGCAGTAATGAGGGCTTGAGTCCGGTCAGCGAGCCGTCCTGTAAACAGTCTGAGAGCAGCATTAATTAACTCTCACCAACACAGGAGAGCAGAATAAGGCAGAGATGGAGAGCCAGACCTCTGACCTCTGCAGGTCTAACCAGGCCTCAATCTGAGCAATTAGTACACCGGGTCCCCAAATCTACATAATTGCCCAAGCAGGGGGTAGAACAGACAGGCATGTGAGTGGAGACCATTGAACACACACAAACAAACACAGGATTCAAATAAAAAGACACACACACACAAATAACACTTATTAAGCTATGAAAAAGTCACCATCACACATGGATTTGTGATAAATGCATGGACTCGGAGGAAACCCTGCTGAGACGGAGCACTGACCGGTTAATCCTGAATGTTGTGATTTCATTCCACCTCATCATGTGACCCCTCTGAAGAATGTTTTATCTCAGGACGCAGGATAAAGACCCTGACTAGACTGGCTGAGAGTACCCAACCAATACCCAATGAGGCTTGTATTTTGAGGTAGTATTTTGGGACCTCACTAATCAACCAGTCGGTTGTTTGATGCTTAGTCAACCATTGCAATCCAACCTTGCAAATGAGTTGGAGTTAAACTGCAAAGTTTTGGCTGGATAATAAAAGCACACATTTCACATATTTGCCAGTTGGTTTATTTTTCCAGTAAATGTACACATGCAGCTCAAGTAACAGTGTATTTTGATTTTTATTGATAGATTCACACATCAGCACCAAAACGCCTAGCCATATAGAAAATTTTCATAGAAAAACAATTAAAAAGCACCAGTGTTTACTGTAAACTCTGTGGAGAAATCACAAACTTAAAGACTGTTCCAAAGCCGATTTCTTGCATAATGGTTATCTCATGCTTTGTTCACCCATGATCTCTAAATAACAATTTACAAGTAATTTTCTGGAGAGGACGATTTGTATCTCATTAGCACCTGCTGGTAGATGCTGTAACTTCATCATCTGGCTGCAAAGAGTTCCTCGAAAATCAGTATCACTGTTCCAAACTATGTATACTACAACTACATTTTCTCTACAGTTTTTAACCAACTCTGACCCAAGCACATGCCAGTGGAAGAGCTGATGTTTGAATCCAAACCAGTGGTCAACAAGCCTCTCTAAAGCTCTTCACGTCCACCCAGCATGTTCAGATAAGACCTTTTGTGTCCCTCTTGATCCCTGCTGGAAACAACAGCACTTAAACCCACAGCACGGTCAACCCTTCCAACCCTGACAAGTTGGATCACCGTAATCCATACATTTGGATAGCTAATCCACATTCAGTGCCTCAGAGGACATAGAGACCTTTCGGCTTGTCAAATCCTCAGACGAGGATTTTAAACTGGGTATGTAGGGTGGGTAATACTTGGGGCACCCCCGTTAGCAGACAATGAGCTTGCCCAGCTGAGCTGACAAGGACATAGAGGGGGATGTTTGGGCTTACCAATGCGTAAGATCAATTTAAAGGTGGTTGAGAGGAAGATCTGAAAAGAGATGCGATGACCCTGCTGTAGAGGAGAGCCATGCTGCCCCTTTTCACTAATCCAGTAAAAGAGCCAAATATTTCAAGAGATATCGGTCCACAAGCCACTGGAAACCAGCACAGGACCAGTCTCTTTCCTTTACTAAAACAGATAAACTGCATAAAAGTTTCTGAGCCACTGGTTTATCTACCTAAAGCTCTTTTTGTGCTCAACAGTAACTTAACTTCTTTTTTTTTTTTAAATGTTTACCGAGGATGCATTTATTTAATCAAAAGCAAAATAAAAACCTACAGTCATTTTTTAAAATCATTTAAATGTTTTCTATTAAATATATCTATTTTTTATCATCAATGTAATTAAATAAAAACCACTCTGCTTAATATTTTTGTGGAATTTGTGATACATTTTATGCATGATTATTACATTATTTGCTAAAGTTCAAGAGAACAGCATTTGTAACATTAGAAATGTCTTTACTGCCTCTTTTTACCTTTCACCATCCTTGCTGAATAATATAATTAAAAAAGAAAAGTATTTTTTTTTTTAAAAACAGACATCTTACTGACCCCAAACTTTTTTTAACAATAGTATATACATGAAAGGGTATTCAATATAAAGAGATGGAATAAATATATTTACAGTACAAAGGAATTATCATTCACTGTATCTGCTACCTGTTGATTCTGCAACTTTGTTTAGTGACCTATATTTACTTATGAATTATAATTTTGGTCAAATTAAATACTTGCATTAAATTTCCCTGAAATGTGCATTGCGTACTTAAGTGTTCAGAAGTACAATACTCCTGGCATAGACAGCAGGCGTCAATAAGTTGCTTATAATTCGGTGCTTTTAAGGCTCAAGTGTGCCTGCCTCTGGTGCATGATGGAGCTGCAGCTGGATCTGACCCCTGCTGCCTGCCATAGCAGATGCTCTGTTTAAGACTACAGTGAAATATTGTTCATTCATAATCAGAAAGTAGGCAGACTGCAATAAAAGAACACAATTACCTCAATGTGATCGGTTTCAGAGAATAAACTAAACTGTTGGAAGAACACACAGACACGCACAGAAGGGATACTCACAGACATTTCCCGTGCTGTCAAAGCTGCTGAGTACCTCATCCACTCTAATGGGATCAAGATTGTCTCTGAAATGCATTAATAAAATTAGTATAGTAATAAATACAATGATATAATGACTAAAAGTTACTGCTAGCTAAATTAAATATAGAGTTTAATTATACTGACATAAGCAAAAGACTTAAATAAAAATTCCACACTGAAATGGAAGGACGACAATGGCTGTGATTATTTTCAGAGGAATATTTTGAGAGCATGATTTGAGTTTAGACTTTTATGGTTCTTCTTCTGTGCTTTTTTATTACTATTCATATTTATTGGAGTTTGACAACACTTGGTCCCCATTCACTTTCAATTTATGGAGAGAGAAAAAAGCAGGGACACATACTCAATATTCAAAACTTTTTTTGTTTGACAGAGAAAAAAACAACAACAATGTAATATGGGTTTGTAAACACATGAGGGTAAAACATACAGAATTTACCTTTGTGAGAATTATGCCTTAAAAATCCTGAAGCTTAATTGCTTCATCTGCTCTAGTTAATTGAACACTTTCTCCAGCATACCCGAGTAAGGCACGGTACTGAGGAAGGATCGCACTTCTATACTCCAACCACTGTCCTTCACCCGTTTCTGTAGGAGTGACCCTGCTCCTGCAGAACAGGTTAAAGGAGGAGAACCTCCGCACAAACACCTGCTTAACATCTGCACTGTCGAGCTGCTTCTGCTCCAGAACCTGCATTGTGAGAGATGAATAAGATTCTACTACTGAGACGCATCCATATGTTTACCGTGAAAAAAACGCATTACATTTACGCCTTTTTTAACCAAACACAAGCAATCAGCTGCATATTGAAGGAGGTTTAGTAAACGCCCCTCACCACATCGGTTCCACAGTGACAGTCGTGATTTTGGTGATTGTTCGCCTGCAGTTCTGTCGCAGCTAACTGGGGGTCTTTACTTTTATTCATGACAGAGCAACCTGCTCGATTTTATACTGTGTCTGTTTCATGCAGAAAACAACTTCTCCCATTATAACTACATTGACAACGGAATGCAGAGTCTGGGCGAAGGCATGTTTGGCATTGGTTTTCTGAACGTGGTTGAAGTCGATAGTAGAATTTATTAACTGTTACCGTTTTTACTAATTCGCCGGTATGTGCTGGTCTCTGTTGCTTGGTAATAAAATAAATCCCATGCTACTTCCGTACACCGCCTCTTCTTGTTGCAGGACCAAAGGAAATCCAATTCAGTACCAGAGTAATCGAACACACTGATCTATCGACTGTCATCTATGATTATTTATTCGATTACTCTTGTCTGGACTAGATGTCATATTTAGCGCAATTAGTGATGGGGAGTCTGACTCACTTAGCGAGTCGGTTCTTTTGAACGGTTAATTTCAAAAATCGATTCAAAAAGCATTTTCGTGGGTTTTGGAAAGCAACCACATTAATGCGCATATTGTGTAATAGCGGTGTTTATTTTAATTTCATGTGTTCCATCTGAGTTTGTTGCAGCCATTCTGCTCATAAAAAAGCAATAAAGAACCTAAATATGAATTGCATTCATATTAAACAACACATTTTTTTACTTTTATCAGCTAACTTCATTCAGTAATCTGTTCTTTGTTCGTTTTCATGTACAAAAGAGTCGTTTTTCGGTTGAAGCCAGTTGTCGATTCTAGAACAGTTTGGATCGATTCTGTCTGATTGCTAAATTAATCCTTCAGACAGGTTTTGTGAACCGATTCAACCAGTTTAAAAGATTCGAGTCAACAGAACAGATAAATGTCAATGCACCACCTTTCCCTATATAGCAGAACATGAGCAGTAGGAAAGTTTAAGTATTTTGAATGTGCTACTTACCTAGAATCATAATGCACTGTATATTTTGACATTTAAGGTAGCAGTTATACGTCGCTCATTCATAATCAGACACTATTTAGACAGTGACACTCTGCTTCATTAAATGAATCGGATCAACTCATGACTGCTTCTGCTGTTAGTTAAACGCAATATCCATTGGAGGAATATACACCCACTTATCTCGCGTCTTTTCACTGAGGTAGGATCGTGTGTGTGTGTGTGTGTGTGTGTGTGTGTGTGTGTGAAATATGAATATGACGCTATACAAGAGATTTAATTACATTTAATCAAAGGATAGGTAATTAATACTAATATAAATGTGTGTGTGTACTGTATGTATATATATATATATATATATATATATATATATATATATATATATATATATATATATATATATATATATATATATATATATATATATATATATATGACTAATATATATACAGATGACATCCTCTTCTACAGCACACAGGAGACTCTTCGGTGCCTCCATCTTCATCTCAGTGATTCTGGTGTCCAAACCACCCTTGTCTATGAAGAAAAGGATGCAGAATAAGTGTTTAATTCTTGGTGGAGAGTGCTCCCTCATCCAGCTCCATCAGCCTGAACTGCTTTACCATACGAGCACTCGGACGACTGCCTGTTCATTCTGGCAAACACTGGAGCAAACCAGGAGTATCAGGTAAGAGTATCAGTATCAGATTTAAGCAGTATTGTGTCATTTTTTTTCTTTCACTAATCTCCAGGTGCTTAGGGCACCTTTAGCCTCTCCATCCAAGCCACACTGGGTTCCATTGTTTAGTGCTGTTCCAGGAACAGCCATTAAAGATATGGAGCTGCTTCAGGAAGACTGTGTTCGACTTCAGATCCAGACTCTTTCCACACAAGAGCCCTATCAGTTATACATTCACAAGGTGTAAACAAGAATCACAAATTCACATACACGACAACAGCCTAGAATGTGTGTTTATGCGGAGTTAAAGATGTAGACAACATTTGTAGATTTGTGTTTGACTGGATATATGACATTTGAATTGATACATTGATGTATACTGTATATACACTACACTACCATTCATCATTTTTAGTTATTAAATTAATTGAATGTAAATGCAAAGACCGTGTTACAATACTATATTATATTATTACCGTTCTTTTGAATTTTCTATTTATCAAATAATTTGAAAAATATTAAGCAGCACAACTGTTTTCAACATTGATAATGATAAAAAATGTTTCTTGAGCACCAAATCAGTACATCCGAAAGATTATGCTTATTAAAGTTGACCATTTACCATTAGCAGGAATTCCATTTTATAACATTTGAAAATAGACATTAAAAAAAAATCTTTCCAATCTTGAATTTTGGAATGGTTGTGTATAATAAAATTTATTTTGTAATTAACCCCTTATTAATTTGACATACAGCTTATAATTTGAAAGACTTAGAATATCTTTGAACCTTGATACCTAGTAAGCATGTACTTTTAGTTAGTTACCTGATATAGTTGCAGTCTTTTTCTTAGATTCCGTTTTATATATGTTATCAAGTTTAAATGTAGCTTATTAGCATTTCTCACAATGAAAGTGCCATGAAGTACAGTAAAAAATTGTGAACTGTAGTGAATGCTAAAATACTTGGGATTTGCAGTCCTTGAGGATTAATACCAAAATTAGTCATTGGAAATGCATTTTTATTGTGTGTTTGTCACAGGGCAGGGATGGTGGTGAGTGGGTTTTGTGCTACAGAAGCAGAGGGGAGTGGAAGATCTTGCTGCTTGTATTCAGACTCTTCATCACTTGGGAGTGCCTCATCCTGCTCTTACTGCCCTCACTGCTCTCAGTGCTGGAGCTTTCCTAGCGGGGGCGCTGTGCAATCATAACCCACAGCTTCTTAGAGCTGTTATTCTACAGGTGGGTTATTAGTACATCGACTACTCATTCCCTGACCCTTATTGTTATAGTTATATGAAGTTGTAATTCCCTGCGGGCACCTTTTCAGGATGTTCTTGGCACAATGCAAGACCCCCATATAAGAGAACACATGGACAACATTGTCCCTGTTACAACATTATACCTCAGGTAAATCACTCAGATGTCCACTACCATTCAAAAGTCGGGGCTCAGTATGATATATATATATATTTTTTTATATATAGTTTATATATATATATATATATATATATATATATATATATATATATATATATATATATATATATATATATATATATATATTTATATATATATATATATATATTTTATATATAGTTTTTTTTTTTTTTTTTCAGCATATTAGAATGATTTCTGAAGGATCATGTGACACTAAAGACTGGAGTAATGACTGCTGAAAATTCAGTCTTGCCATCATAGGAATAATTACATTTTAAAATAGATTCAAATAGAAAACAAATATTTTTAAGTTGTAACAATATTTCACAAATATATAGTTTTTACTGTATTTTTGATAAAATAAATGCAGTCTTTGTGAGCATAAGAGACTTTTCAAAATCATTAAAAAACCTTACCTACCCAAACTTTAGATTAGTAGTGTGCAGGGTGTCTCTCATCATTCGGGAGTCTTTTAATAACTGTTAATTCTTTCTTTTTTATTGCTTTACCCATCCATGCAGATCACTGCATACTCAGAGGACCGTGGAGTTCCTTTATCTGGGGTCATGAAGTACGTGGTAAAACTAAAGAAGGCCATTCAAATGTATACCACTCGAGCTGGTGTAAATGGTTAGTGTATATATGCTCTAGTCTAGTCTGCCTTTAAAGAAATCTTTGCACTTCTCCTATTCTCCTTTCACAAAAAATAAAGCCATTTTAGCACGGAGGTGTTATTGGGCACAATGTAGATCATCACAAATCACTGTAAATCACAGCCTTGAGTGGTGCTGTGCATATGAGATATGATAAAAGCCAATAATGTTCAATAAGTAAAGGTATTTGTGACCTTGGACCACGAAACCAGTCATAAGTAGCACAGGTATAGCATATATACCTAGGTATTTGTACCAATAGCCAAAAATACATTGTATGGGTCAAAATGATTGATTATTCTTTTGTCAAAAATCATGAGGATATTAAGCTAATTTTCCTTGAAGGTATTTTGTAAATTTCCTACTGTAAATATATCAGAACTTAATTTTCAATTAGTAATATATGCATTGCTGATAACTTTGAACAACTTGTTTGTACCCTCATATTCTAGATTTTCAAATAGTTGTATCTCAGCCAAATATTTTCCTATCCTAACAAACCATACATCAATGCAAACACTTATTACACTTTCTGATGTATACATCTCCATTTAAAAACATGTACCCTTATATATATATATATATATATATATATATATATATATATATATATATATATATATATATATATATATATATATATATATATATATATAGTAATATCAAGTAAATTAATTTAACATTGGGGTATTTGGTCATGTATCTATAATCTCATTAGCCCACAAAGTGAATGATATTATCAAAACATTGCAGGTGCAGTATTAAAAACTACTTCTAAACCAAGTGAAGTATAATGGAAATGAACTTGGAGGTCACTGTCTGTAATCCCAGCTCTCAAATAAACCCCTGGGCTTAAAAGAAGCACTTACACTCTCTCCTCCGGAGAGAAGAGCACTGATCTGGAGACAGGTGATGTGGAGCGATTCCTCTCCATATCAACCTGAGGTCAGCTTGTGTGCGAGCAGCTCCGTGTGAGATTCTCTCAGCACATCTTAGTCTGGAGCCCCTCCGTCAGACTTCCTCTCCATCTGCGTGCCATTAATTATCTTTATTATACACCCCACACACATACACAAGGCAAAAAACCAAAGTTTCTCTAATCTCTCCCATTCCTCTCCGGGAGATAAAGCGCTGATCACACGTGCTGCCAGCTCAGACGATTAACATGTTTATGAGATAGTCTATCAGGCAAGGAGATAAGGAACAATACACTGGGCTGTGCCAAGGTCAGGAGAAGGCTTGTGAAACATGCGGCCGTGAGGAGGAGCGGGATGGAGAGAGACACCGGCGGCCGCACTGCAGATAAGAGGCAGATGACAGAGTTTTAAGGATTAGGCATATGATTTTTACACTCAGCTTCACTTCACAGAGATCCCATCACTGTGGGGAAATAAGGCAGCCAGGCAAAGGAGTGGGCCAAGTCCACCTACATGGCAGCCTCTCATCATCCACTCTGTTTCAAGAGCGTTGACTTTAAAGTGCTGGATGTGATGCCCAGGTGTTGTGATGGAGAGCCAGAGTGCCGGATTATGCTTGGATATTGTCAATCTAGTCTTACATATTCAGTGCCTTTGGCCTCATGACAAACATGAACTAGTGTACTTCACTATATCTACCATATTCATGGTTCCCCAAGAGACATTTATGGCTTCTTACATTTATTTAAATGCGCTTTAGTAACTTTTTCCTTATTAAAAACACCAGTGTTGTTATTGTTGACTAAAACTATTATAATTTTTGTTAACTGCAATGAAAAATTAGATAAAATATTTAAACGAAAAATACAGTACATGTTCACCTGTGCCTGTACATGTTCAAGCAGCACGTGTCCCAGCTGTCATTCTGGACCTGCAGCCAGGTGGTGATCACTTTGGCCCTGAGGATTTACATCTGTCCTTGAATGAGGTACAGTACGTAATCACTATTATATTTACACCGCACCATATCAGACTGAATGGTTTAATTACCTGCTGCCAATGCGAACACATTAAAGCATAATACAATTAGAAAGCTTTAGATTAATCAATAAGGTTATTATATAAACCTTATGATCATTTAAAAGTGCATTTTAGCATTATATAGCATTCTTTCACAGTTTGATGTCACACATTAACTTATACTGTACTGTTGTTAGAATACTGTTAGTGAGACTAACAGCTTATGTTTACAGCTTTATATCATGGGTGATTTATTTCGATTTTTTCCTCTCTCACAGACTGCCCGACAGTTAGCCTTTCTTTACACCGAAGTTGGACTTGACCAACCACAAACTCGAATGAGACATAAAGAAAAAGTCAAATAATCTCAATTGCGAAATGAAACTCAATTGTATGTGTGAGTGAAAAACAACCAGACAAAGTTTTTCAGATTTTTCTTATTAACCAAACGTCTATTTTGTTACATAGATACTAGTTCCTTTTGAATGAAATGTTAATCAGACAAAAACAGATTGCATCGCCAGGCAACTTGCCGGTTCACACTGAACACAAACGATATACACCATCACAAAAATATGGAGTGAGATTTTGGACCAATGAGATTTCAAAGTGGGCGGGACTAATACCAAAATAAAACAAGGAATAGATAGCCTTTAGCGTTTGTCACCGTGTCACTTCTATCTTCAACACTTGTACAGAATATCTAGTGCAGGCAAGTAGCAGGCTTTCTCAGAAACATAGCACTCGGATGCATGGTTTGGGTGAAAGCGCTGATTGGTGGAATATTCCAGGAGCAGTCCTTGCCCTTGAGATGTTGGAATTCCGGATTTAGGGAAAATCTTTTGACTTATTGGCACTGTGCTTAAATGCACAGTAAGAGTATCTGGCAACTCAGTAATTGAAGACAAGTCTGTTGTAGTATCCTTGCCGAAGTTTAGAACCACCAGGAAGGCTTTGTTAAACCCATCCATCTCACGCAAATAAGCAAATATGTTGACATCGCTCCAGACGAAGCAGAACCAGCCTCGGGACAGTGCCAACTCAGCACCTCGGAGCAAACTCAGAGCACGATACTGTGAAATGGTGGAGTGTGTATCAGCCTGCTGAAGCTGGAGAGAAAAACATGAGCTGGGATTAGAGGTTTCTCTGCTTTAACCCACACTTTCTCGTCAGCAGTCTGAATCAACGTACCTCCACGTTGACAGAGCTGTAGTCTGGAGCAATGTCTAGCCATGTGCCATTTTCACTGTCACTAAAACCAGCATTGAGCTTATCATCCCACTGCATTGGTGTTCGCTGCGGATCCCGACTGTTGCTCTAGATTTTAAAATAAAACATACATTTTGTTTTTAAAATAATACATCAAGTTGATCAAAACTGATAGGAAGAAATATACTTAAAATGTTACAAAAGACTTCTATTTGAAATAAATGCTTGACAGTGCTCACAGTGTGTGTGTGTGTGTGTGTGTGTGCATTTCGGATGGGTTAAATGCAGAGCACAAATTCTGAGTATGGGTCACCATACTTGGCTGAATGTCACTTCACTTTTTTTTCACTTATTGTTTAATTGTCATCATATTTCACAATATAACAATCACCATGGCTACATTAATTTGTTCAAACAACAGCTTTCAAAAACAAACCAAATTTTATTATTAAATAATATTAGTGCTGTCAAAACGATTAATTGCATCCAAAATAAGTTTTTGTTTACATAATATATTCGTGTATATTTATTATGTATATATAAATACACACACATGAATGTAAATATTTAAGATGTTAAAATGTTATGTCTACATGTTCAATATATTTATATATAATATAAAATATAAGAATATAAATATATGTATATATTTTTAAAATATTTACTGTATGTGTGTATATTTATATAATACACATACATAATGTAAACAAAAACTGATATTTTGGATGTGGTTAATCTTTTGATAGCACTAAGTATTATAGAATATAAATTTTAAGTATATTTTATAGATTACACATAGTAATGTGTTCTTAAAAAAAAAAAAAAAAAAAAAAAAAAAAAAAAAACACTTACTGGATCATGCTGTCCAAAAGGATCCTGAATTACTGATACATTTACGTTCACCATGCCGATCTCTTCTCCATAGTATGTTGTGGGAGTTCCAGGCAGCGTTAACAACATCATGTTAATAGCACGTATATATTCTTTACCAGCACTTGAGCCTATACGTGGCTTGTCATGGTTTCCTACCTGTAGACGTACACAAACATAAACTAGGAAATTTAAAAATCAATTTGACCCTCCAAAGGCAAATTTTTTTTTTTTTTGTCCATTTAGCAATGCTAGTGTTTCAGCTTTAAATATTTGAAGTGATCCGATTTTATTAAATGGACAGATATCCGGTCACTCACCACCCAGTTTGGCCATTTTCCCTCCGGCATGTTTGACATCCATAAATGAACCAAGCGTTTGGCTTGATTTCCTGACAGATCATCAGGAAGGTACAGGAGATAGAAGTTAAAGGGGAAGTCGCTTTCAGTGACATAGCTTGTGCCATAGTACCTCATGGTTTTATCTATTTCTTCATAATCATAACACTCTATAACCATGAACCTGATTGGTAAGAGATAAAAAAAGCCATTTACAAGAGAGAAACAAAAGGTTTATTGCTGAAGAGGAAGAAGTGAAGATACCTGTAGCGGCCGGGCTCTCTGCTGTAGGCGTCCAGCTCTATCCTCCAGTTTGTGAGGATCTCATGTAAGCCCTGCTGTGTGTAGGTGTAGTCATGGTACAGCTCAAACTCTGTGTCCACAGTCGACTGAAGGACGCCAGAGAGGAAAAGAGAGAAGAATACTGCTGTAAGTCACACTGTGTAGCGCTAATGCGAGATACAGGTTAATCTTAGTAAGATTATTACTACCTAAATATGGAATACACTTGTTTTCTGGGGGGTTTTAGAGAATGAATGAATGAAATTAATACTTTTTAGCAAGGACAAATTAAATTGACAAGTGTCACTTAAGTTTTGATGATGTTAAAACATTTATTTTGAGGAAGTGCTGTTATTTTGAACATTCTATTATATAATTATGTAAAATGGCACAGATTATCAATTTGAACTTGTTTTGAAGCCGGAACATTCCTCTAAGTTAATTCTAACTTAAGTCCACAAGGACCAGAAAGACAAATCACTAAAAAAGAGGGCCAGACCATCAAATCATTCAGTGGACCTCATTCCCCAGACCTTTAATATCTTTCAGATCGTCTGGAATTAGGATAATGAGAATGACTTGCCAGTAAATCCAGAGAAATATGCACTAGTGATCCTTAAACGACATTGTGAGAACAAAGAACAGTAATACGACTCCCTCTGAATGAATTTGAGAAATGTTTTTGACTCTTGCAGATGAAGGGCTTTAATAAACAAGTGTGTTAACTGAATGTGTGCAGTTTCATATGGTTATAGAGAATAGGTCATTGTTGGGCTTACTGGATCTTGGTCAGGGTCGACCTGGGGTTCATTTCTCAAATGTGTGGCCTCAAGCATGTGTTTCACAGCGTCCATGCGGAACCCATCCACCCCCTTCTTCAGCCAGAAATGGATTATGTCCTATAAGACAGATGTGGGACGAAGATCAAAGAAGGTCCAGGTTTGTAGTGAAACACGATATGGTACGGTGGATCTGTATAAAGAGCCTGTTTGTTAAAGAGCTTGAAGGCTAACTAATACTCCTCCTCCACATTCTTGAAAATGAGGAGGTCCTGACATAATGCTGAACGCAATTCACTTTTCCTCAAAAGTGTATTTTACTCCACCCGTGTAAATGAAATACAAAACAGTCTGTAAACGCATAACTTACTAGTTTCAGAGAGGTTACTCTATTACTAGCCGCAGACTAAGACACTTTGTTCATAGCTATTTATAGTGTTAAGATAGGTGCTAACTCCAAAGCAACATTCATTCCAAAAATCACATTCATTATATATCCAGCCAAAAACGGATTTCAATTTCAAATGAATGTTGGTAATTATTAAAACTGTTAATTATACATCTTAACTCTACACTTTACCATAGCTATTCTTTCCTTCATTTTCATTCACACAGTCACGAAAAAGCAGGAAATTCGAGGGAATTTTAAATTGTGATTTCCAGGACTGCAGAATTTATGCAAATTAACAAAATCCTCAAAAGTTAACGGGAAACATTTTTGCAATTAAGCTTAAGCTCAAACATTTAATTGGCTACAAAAGAAACAACACGACACAATCACATCTAATCAAGCGCGCTTGCACTGCTTTGTCTCATCACACCCAGTGTAAAAGTCTGCAAAATATTCACAGTCAAGCCCCTGTCTGCAAGCTCACCGTCATCTCCTCTATGACTCGAGGGTTACGGTAGTTCAGGTCAGGCTGTTCCTTGAGGAACTGATGGAAATAGCACTGTTGTCGCACCTCATCATACTCCCAGGAGGAATTCCCGAAGACACTCACCTGACAAATCAAACAATGTGACACCATAGTCAACCATTGAGGTATATAACAAGTATCATTCAGTCTCGACAGTAACAAATGAATAGTGTGGTGTATGTCTCACAGTATGGAATGGAATATAACAGACAAACATTCTTATATCGAGGCATTCCAGACAGCAACATAGTGTTGGCCCAGATTCGGCCCACATCTGGCCCACGTGAAATCCATGTGGGCCGGATCTGGGCCAAAACTGCTTGCTGCCTGGGATAAAATGTAAGATCCAAACCCAGCAGCTGATATGGACGTTCTTACCCAATTGTTTGGAGGTTTGTCTCGTGTGCAGTTAGCCCAGATGTAGTAGTCTTTATAGGGCTCTGTACCATTACGGCTAAGTTGGAACCAAATGTGTTTGTCGCTGGTGTGGTTTGGGATGTAGTCCATGATCAGCTTCAGACCTGGGCCAAAAAGAAAGCGGTTATCAAACACAGCTTTTTATAATGATATGACAATGTAATAATAGTCTTATAAAAACTGTTAATAAGTACCCATCATGTTACTCATGAAGCTCATAATATGCTAAAATTCAAACTACAGTCATAAACATGGCAAAAATGATCAACGTACAGGTTTGTCAATGTGTTACATGTTGCTGGTTGGTGACAATGTTTAGTGAAATATAACTTGTATATCATGTCCACCTTTGTCATGCATGCTTGCCAGGAGCTCGTCAAAGTCCTCCATGGTTCCAAAGATGGGATCGATCTGCCTGAAGTCCTCCACGTCATATCCAAAGTCCCTCATAGGAGACTTGTAGAAAGGGCTGATCCAGATTGCTTTAATGTTCAGGTACTCAAAATGACTCAGTTTCTCCTCGATTCCTGAAGCCAAACAGTGAATTCTTAAACTGTTATCTATGAAGTTTGCACCTTTGAGCTGTATACGTATGACATTCAGCAATGCAATTCATTTATCTTGATCAAGCTAACCTTTATAATGATTTCAATCTTTTAATATCTAAATGTGAACATTTGGAGGGTCTATAAAGTTATTATACATCTCTTGTAGAAGATAAGCTGGTGTTTTGTCTTATCTGCACTCAGTGTTTGCTTTGTGTGGACATGTTTCAAATGAAACTACTAATCATCCTGTAATGTGCAGCTGTAAAATCAGTTTTATGTACTTTATGGCATGTGTAGATGCTATTTTGCCCATTACATAAGAGCAATTAAACAACCTCCTCCTATTGCTTGAAACAGAATATGCTGCAATACAGAACCATTATGAAGGAAAAACATGGCTTTTGTGTGTCTGTCCAAGCCATCAATACACGCACTTCTCAAATAACGCTACAGCTGGACTGAACTCTCAGCTACTGAAAAGAGAATTGTTTTCAAGGCAGCTTGATACACTACTACTAACTTTTTCCTGTCCTTTATTCTTTTCTTCTTACGTAATGTCTCTGAATTGTTAAAAAGTTCCCAGATTGTAGCATATTATGCACACTAAGAATGTTTGTAGGAGAATTAGGAATTCTCAAAATGACACACACACACACACAAAAAAAAAGCATGATCCAAACCAGACAGAGGTTCAAATATCTCAACTATATTATGTAAGTTTAACAGAATAATTTTTTTTTTTTTAAATTACATAATTTGTATGTAAACATGGACAGAATAATGTCTATTCCCAAATGTACGTTGTATTTTGAGATATGCATCAAAGATATATATAATCATGTACAACATTTTTAATGCGTCCTGCATATTATATATATTATGCAGGATTTGCCCAAAACATATGCAAATTATGCAATTAATCGTACAACATTTTTAATGTATATATATATATATATATATATATAAAAACTGCAGAACGCATTAAAAATGTTGTACATGATTAATTGCATAATTTGCATATGTTTTGGGCAAATCCTAGTAAGTAAATAACTTATGAAATTATAAATAAATTAAACTATTATTTTTTTTGGGTGACTGAAATATAACTGAAATACAATATTAACATAAGATAAAAAATTTGTAATGTTGCCTTGGTAAATAACTGAAACAAGTACTAAAATGACTAAAACAAAGTTTTACATCTGAATTTAAAACAAAAAAAAATCTAATAAAAATGACAAAAGCACAACATAAAATAACACTAATGACTACCCATTTTGTATTTCTTTACCCTATTAACCTGTAATGTTTTACCTTGAAGATGAAAAATTACCTTTGAGATCTCCAACACCATCAGCATTTGAATCTTTGAATGATCGTGGATAGACCTGATAGACCGGAGACAGCTGCCACCAGCTCATGCATCGAGGTGACAGCGCCACGATTGTAATGGTCATGGCAATAAGGGCCAGGGTGCATGCGATGATCAGCCAGAAAATAATCTCTCGAGGTACGCGGTAGCAGGCTTTCCTGGAGTATAACATCAGGACCTCTTTGGGCATCCCAGCGTACGGCTTGATCTGAGTGTACTCGTTCTCCTCCGGCCTGGTGACGGACACGATGGTGGCCTGCTGCTCACCAGAGTTTGATGCATCAGATATATCATCATCATCATCATCCCCATGAAAGGCTGCGTTCTGGATGCCTTCTTGCAGCTCCACCGTGTCGATGTTGGTGATTTTGGTTGGACTCATCTTTCTTGCTTCATTCAGTCCCAAGGAACAATTCTTGTGAAAGCCAACACAGCAGGAGTCCGGTTAAATAGAGGCATTCACAAGTCCATAGTGCACAACACTCATTCAGTCTCCATCCCTCTCAACACACAATAAAACCCCTCCCAGAGGAATGTGGCAGAGATTAGCAAGACCAATCACACACCGCCTTGGCTACATATTATTGAAAAGTCAGGTAAGTCATCTTGGCACGGACCATGCCACAGAGTATCAGTTTACAATGTTTTAGTGTTGCTGACAACTGTCTACACAGGTTTTGTACACCCCTCTGGTCATAACCACAATGTCCTAACCAACACTTTAATTAGCAAACTAAAGCCAGCTAGCTAGCCAACTAGCTTTTTCACTTTATGACAAATTGGCTGGCAAACGTTTACCTTACAGTTTCCCAGCTGACTGATTTCCCCTGTAATCAGATCTCTAAAATAATGAACAAATTAACTTGTTACGAGTGTAAACTGCAACTTGAGCATTTACACTTGTTGCTGTTTATGCATAAAGAAAAGGCTTGATCACATTTACATGAAAATATAAAAGTAAAATAAATAATTCAAAATATTAATAAATACTTTTCCACTTAATCACAAAGTAATAAGTACACTTTGAGGTACTTATTTGTGCCATTTAAAATAATGTACAATAATATTTGTACCTTAAGGTATTACCTCAATGACAGATGTAATCTGATCTCTACAAAAAAATTACAAAATATTAATCCTGTCCAACTTTCAATGTAACTAGTCAACTATTAGTATGTAAACTGCAACTTGATTATGGTCTTTTAAAATCACACGTTGCATTCCTTGTTACAGGTACAGAATTTCTCATATATTTACCATACGTCTGGAACAAAACTTAAAAAAATTTTTTTTTAAATAAACCAAACCTTTCTCTACGAAATTTAAAACGGGCTTTCATGATACCTAACCACATACCATAGCATACCATATTACTCATTATTAGCAATAATACTACATTTCTTTCCTGGCCTGAGGTAGCAAGGTCACATTCCGCACCGAGTCTGCTCACGGACCATAGCAAACCTGAAAGCACGTTCTCAGTCTGATAAGCACTAATCTAACCTCCCAACACTTTTTTAATCACTTGACAACAGTCATGTTTGTAAGGGTAAGGTTGATACAATGAATGCTTTGAACAAAACAAAACAAAAATCATGACATTTGCCAACTTCTGCTGGTGTAAAGACCTCAAAATTTTGAAATATGCTCAGGTTTGTAGCACTTTATAGTACATTCAGTTGATCAGCGCTGTATATTCAGTTTTGTTTACTCAGAAACATAGATCACAACATCCATACATATTTTTGTGTTTCATGGGTACATGTTCACTGAATACCAACATTTGAAATAACTTCAGTTATTGCATGATCATCCCTTAAAATGCACGCCAAAAGAAATCAACCTGCATCTGGTTGCTTTATATTCCGGCCAGACGGTCTCTTCCTGTCCAAATGGGCGGCTCTTGGCCAGAAGCTATAATGTGCATGCAATACATTAAACTACAGCTTAATCAAAATGGGGTTTTCTCCAATGGGATTAAACAGAGCAAGGCTGCTTTTTCCTTTATCTTTATTGTTCTGCTCAATATCATCTTTCAGGTTCTGAGAACTCAAGTCCATGGACTGCTGAAAATATATCGGAGCAAAACCAACGTTACACTTGAATGATGAATCGGAAAATAACTTGCGAGTTCATCACAAAGCTAGTATTTTCGTGATCAGCTAACCAAAACAAAAAATAAACACTTTACAACATACTTTGAAGAAAAAAAAAAAGAAGAAGAAAGGCAGGTTGCTGCAAGTTTACATCTGAATTGTGAAAGTGAGGGCTGATAAGGAGAGAAGACTGAGAGATATAATACAAAGGGGGAGCTGAGAAAAGCTGCGTGGCTTTGGTGGTTACTTACAATCCCTTTTAGCCAACATCCCCCACAGTCCTTGGGTGGCAGGGTTACACAAGTACATCAACAATCTCAGTGCGTCTAAAGTATTGACACAACATGGCACGCTCATCGGGTGCCACCAACACAACTCGATTGCTTCACACGTTAAGCCACAAAGAACGTCAAACTTGAGGAACATAAAAAATATATATGAATTTATATATATTTCTCTCTATATATTCTATATTCTCTGAAACAGCAGGATTAAAAAGCTTTTGACAACCAATCAAGTGATAACCTGCAAAACAAAGCGGAGTCCGAGGTTCTTCCTAAAGATAAGTCAGCGCACACGAGGAAGGAGAAAAGGTGCAAAAAGCCAACAAGCTTCAATCCTTTCCACGCAGGTTATGTAGTAATGAAGCAGTTTTTTAAAACATGATCCACAGGCATTTATCAGTCAAGTATTTCCTCAATTAAACCCAGTGATGATCTACAACCCCACACCAGGGGCTGTAGCGGTCTCTTATAGCCAAGTTTATTAACTGTATGGGTTCAGGGCATCTGACATTGGCAAACCTCTTTTCAGACTTGAAAAGGCACCACAGCACACACATGGGTCCATCCTCAGTTTCAATATGAACACCCACAGCCACCACAAAAAAGTGAGGAAAAACTGTTTTTTATTGTATGATGTGCATTTTGTTATTTTCGTTTGTTTTTAAAACTGGAACTCCATTTTCCCCCCATATATATGAAAAAAAAAGTGTTTGTAATGCTTTTGGTTGTACTGTTTCCATTGTGTTGTGACTCTTGAAAGACTGTCCGTTGAATCTCTTGGGTTTCACTGAAAAAAAAAAAAAGACTGATGTCTTGTGTAGAAAAGGTGCTCTTTCCTCCGGTGGGATGACTACCACGGGTCCTCAAGGTCAGCACCACTCTGCAGAGAAACGTCCCACAGAAAACACCATCAGCTTCATTAATATATGGTTAAATGTTTGTATTTTTAGATTTTTATATATAAATTAATGTTTTTATTAATGCATTCATTGTTTAAAAGAGACAAATGTTAACGTTAAACCAATGTTGCAAAATATTTCTCTCTCAAATAAATGCTGATTTTTTTTTTTACTTTCTATTCAATCACTTAAAACAAAATATACATATAATACCAAAATTATTATATGGTATATTACAATATAAAGCAGCACAACATTGTTTCAACAAAATTAGGCTTTACCATCACAGTAATAAATTACATTATAAATACATTAAAATAGAAACCATTTTAAATTGTAATATTTTGGAATATTACTATATTTGTTGTATTTTATACTAAACTCATACGTGAGGGGGAAAATCTAAACTTCGACCGTTTAATTATCTAAAAAGGGTTAAATATATTTTTTATTAAAATATACACAGTTTCAGCATGTAAAAACAATTATTCAGTTAAGTTCTCTTAACTGAGTATGTGAAAGTCTTTCAAGTCTTAAACTGAACTAATAAAATAATGAACTATACACATTTAAAAGCATCCATTATTCATTTATCAAAAATTTTGTAGAGTAGCTAACATTGACAGTTTAAGCTTAAAACGTATACAGAACTTCATCAAAAAGAAAAAGCACATCACAAGCATTTGGACAGTGAGAAAACAACATTACAACTGCCCCTGGTCTCCCATACTCCGTTACAGCTAACCATTACACTGATCACTGAACCTTGAAACCAGAATTGTGCCATTCTTGTTTCTCTGTGTAATATTTTATTTGCAGAAGTAAAACTGTGATTTCATCTCTTATTTATTTATTTCTTCATGTGAGATCAAAGAATTAACTGTTGTACATGAGGCATGATTCAGAGAAGGAAAAGCAATGGGATCAAGGGTTTTTTTCCTCTACTATTATCTCCTGCTCTCACTTCCCAGCAGCCAAAGTTACACATCTGCATCACAGACAAAAAAAGATACATGTGCAAAGCATCAACATGAATGATGATGGAAAAATTGATTAGAGATTAGTCAGTAATATTTTTGGTCCCTAATATGATTACTTTTCAAGGACACATCTAGGTAAGCTATTTCTTGACATACATCATGCACGAGCACGACTTGAAAGCCTAGTTAAATAAGTCATCTGCATTCATTGACAGGAACGCTGTCAATTTGGTAATGTAAAAAACAAATAAAGAAGTGAATTATCTACAGGGCTTGAATATTTAACAGGTATAATATAACTTTGACAGTTTGGTCACACTGCAAACCGCATAAAGCAAACATGGATAGCCACAAACCAGCAGTTAAATAAATGGAAAGTTCTCTCTACTGCTGCTTTCATAAGGTCAGTACATATGGGGTAGATTAGGTGAGCTTCTGCCGGTGTTCAAACAAACTCAAGTCACTCTTTCTGCAGAAAACATTTTTATCAATTAGTAATCCACTTACCAAATAAAACAGCTGGGCTGCATTAATCAAAGGGTGAACACATACATCATTAGTTCTGTTACTGTGCAGCATCCTCTTAATGTGCCTCAAATATGTTTATTCTTGATATGAATACCATCCTTGGCTTATAGCTTACAGCTATAGGTTATAGTTATATAACTGCAAACTATACATCTGGCTGTGGAAATTTTTTTTATGGTACTTTAAAGATGAATTATTGACAAAAGGAGGGGTGGACAGAATATAAAGCTTACTAAACACCATGTTATCACTGAAAAACACAAGGATCTAGTCTACTCCTTACAACAAGCCAACAAAACATCACTCACTGACGAGGTCTGTCAAAAGTACCAAGTTGATACTAAAATTGAAATAATATAAATGTAAATATAAATATAACTGCTATTATTTTAATAAAATGAATCAAACCACAATATTGTCATGAAAAAAGTTCTTAATTAGTTTATTAATTAATGTTAACTTAATGACTCTATTCTATAAGCTATACTTGAATGTGACCATATTATTAAAAGGTTTGGGGTTGGTAAGACTTTGTAATGTCTCATACTCACCAAAGCTGCAATTATTTGATTAAAATAAAAAACTTACTAAAATGTAATAATTGTTTTTTTTTAGATTTTTTGCTTCAAAGCTGAATTTTCAGCAGCCACTACTGCAGTCACGTTATCCTTCAGAAATCATTATAATATGCTAATTTGCTGTTCAAGAAACATTTCTGATTATTATCAATGTTGAAAACAGTTGGGCAGCTTCCTATCTTTGTGGAAACCGATATATTTTTTTCTGGATTCTTAAGACAACAACGTTCACAAAAAAAAACGTTATTAATTTGAAATAGAAACCGTTTGTAAGTGTCACATTAAATCACATAAGTAATAAGTATAAAAGCAATCAAAGGATAACTTCTTTAAAACACATCTTACTGACCCCAAACGTTCCAGTGCACATTCCATTGTTTCGGTTTAATTTGAATTTGTATTTTACTTAGTTTTTTTTTCTTCTTTAGCATTTTTACTTAAATTAGTTTGCTATTGAATCAAAAGTGGTATCAAGAATCCTGAAATCTCTCTGGCATTGGTATCAACTACTGGCATTTTGGTATCGTGACAACCCGAATGAGGAGGGTCCAAGAGCTTAGAGAACACCATCTCTCTCTCGCTCTCGCTCTCTCTCTCTCTCTCTCGCTCTCTCTCTCTCTCTCTCGCTCTCTCTCTCTCTCTCTCTCTCTCATACACACACACACACACACACACACATCAGATCCGATATCTCGTGGATGTCCAGTAGGGGAGAGGGGAACACTTGGATCAAAACTCCAGCTTTGTCCAACTGGTGTCCACACCAACACATGAGAATGTGTCACACTAATTAAACATTCAAAACTAACTGACACATTCTTCAGAGCCTCTCTCTCTCTCACACACACACACAGACACACAAACGTTAATGTTCATGGGTACAACTACAAGACAGGTAACCAAATGCTGGCTTTACAACATGCAAACCCTAGTGCAGTTTTGCCAGATCACACGTTGAGCAGTGACATCATCATCATGAGACATGGTTGAAGAGTTCATAATAGCATAAAAAGCTGATGAAATAACATTCTTGTGTGCTCACTAACCAAGTCAGCTCATCTCCGTGATGGGATGCATTAGGAGTGTTTGTGATGTGGTGATCTCAACCGCTGTGCTTTGGGGCAGCGGATCATTTGAATGAGCTCATTACAGCTGTGATATAAGCAGGATGTTTTACTCTCAGCAGTAAATAAATGAGCAAAGTAGGCGAGTGGGATGGAGAGAGCAAACACTCTGAAGTGAGAAAGTAACACTAGAGCCTCTTTCACACTGTACGTCGGACCCGGAAAATTGCCGGAAAATTGCCGGGTCGCCTTTTATGTGAACGCAAACATGTCCCAGGATTGATTCCGGGGCCCGAGTAACAAGAACGAACTCTGCCTGAACAAAAGCCAGAACTAATGCCGTAAAGGCTGTGTCGTTGTGATGATGCACATTATCGCGCAACTCATTTAGCGGGTGTTTTGAAGGCAGATCAACGTTCATGACGAAAAAAATGTGCAAAGTGTAACGAAGCACAGATCAGTTAGTTCCTCAAATTCCGCGCTGAAGCGGAGATCGTTCGTCAACTTAAGTGATCGTGTATGTGCCTAGCATTTTCAACTCGTACATTACACGTCACGCACTGATGTCACGTGTCTTTACGGGACCTTTGTGTGTTGTGTGTGAATGCACGCACATATTCCGGGTAATCACTGGCAGTGTGAAAGTGTAAAATCTAGCAACCTGGGAACAATTGCCGGGAAACATTACCGGTGTATTTTCCGGAATCGCAGTGTGAAAGGGGCTTAAGTGACTCTGGGTTGATGGATGTTAATACCATGTATAAATGGGTTGAGTGAGCAAGGCACAGAACAGGGCAACGTCTCATGATGAGATGAGTCCAACAGGTCGAGGGGAAGTTAACATTTCTACATTTTTATGTTAAGACCAGGGGCTAAATGTATTGTCATCATACCACAAGGTCCTAGACCTTTAAAAAGCCAGACTCTGTTCATACTCACACCATCCTCTTCTCTTTCGGGGTTCAACCGTTTGTACACTGCTTCAATAACACTGTGCCTGTGGAGAAATACAACTTAATATTAAAAAGAACGATTCTGGGCCAAGTGCACTTAGGACTAAACCTGCAAACTCTGTGTTAGCATTCCAGATTCTTAAATATTAGGCATGTTAACATGTTTGTGATGATATTTACTTACTTGCTAGCAAGGCCGCCCCCTGGTGGGAGATTGGGGATGCTTTCTTGGGACAGGCTGCTCATGACATGCGCCAGCTCAGGCACACCTTCTTCCCCTGCTTTCTCAATGAGCTCTTATTAGGAAACAGGAATGATAAACAACAGATTAAAGCTAAATACATATTTGACTGCTACATTTAATGGAACACTACAATGTATGCAAGACAACTTTGTGTATACGTGTATGAAGAAACTAGAAATGTATTGTGGGTAGTAGTGTAGAGCATTGGTGTTAGCTAGTATTATATAAAAAAAAAAAGAGAGCAAGAGAAATGGAAGATAAAGACATAAGAAAAAAACAGCAAAGACACTGAGAGGCAAGAGTGAGCCTCTAGAAGTAAAGCCTGTGGTCTAGTTTGGCTGCTCTGGACCGCTCCGGGGCTGTTGCCAGTTAGATGTTCAGCCAGCACATTCCTCACCAGAGCAGCAGTGCAGACGACTCCCTCCGGCCCTCTCAGCGCCCAGCCAAACATTACAACAACATTAACCCAGCCTTTGCCCAAAGCTCAAGGCCAAGAGTTTACAATAACCCCACAAAACCAAAACCCATTTGACAGAACACGTCCAACGTGCAGTACAGCAAGGAAAGGCCAATGCCGAAAATTTTTTTTTAAAGGAAACAGTGTCAGGCTATCGTGAGATATTATACTAGGAAGAGAGAAAGATTAAAGGGGGGGTGGAGACAGGAACGCATGTTCCAGACCAGAACAGAAATGGTGTAAAGGAAGGGGATATTTTCTGAATTTAATTCAATACTTTCTTCAACTATTTTTTTAATTTGACTGCACTGGTTGCACTGTATGTTTATTTTCCCACGAATTATAAAATGTATATTTTATCCAGCTCTGATATAGCGTTGTGACAGTGAGGACATTTTCCTACCACTTAATCGATGCGTGACGACACTGGTAAAACCAATACTACCGTGGGGTGGGGAGGGGATTGTTTGAGTGAGTTTTCCCTCCTTTTCTCGCTTCCTTTATCTTTAAAATAGCTTGTAAACACGCTGTGCGCAATTTACTTCACTTTACCCGCAATTCGGTGTCAATTACAAAATATAACATCATACTTAGCATATTATATATATGTAAGGATGGGCGTTTTCCACAATTTTCACATTCGAATATTTGAGCTCACAAAAAACAAATATTCAAATAATTAACTTTAATGAGACAGACGTTATTTTTCAGCAACATTTATTGTTTCCATCATTACACACAATAAGCTTGAACATTACACATCGTGTTGTAGCTGAAAACCGTAAAAAAAAAAAAAAAAGTGAACAAAGAAAAAACAAAGCAGCCTGCAGCAATTAGCCTATTGTAGAACGTAGCCTACACTTAACTTTGAAACTTTTAAACTGTCAGCAAATCTTTTGTGCTTTTTTTTTCTATTGTTTTACATGTTCTTGTTAAGAAATACATGATCGGGGGAAAGTCGGCTCCTTAGTATGTTAACAATAAGGCCGACCGCGGAGAAAACACGCTCTGATGGCACAGATGTTGTCAGGACTCACAAATAACGGTGTGCTAAGCGAATATGTTTTGTGAAGCGCTTCGTGTTTTCATTTCACCACTGAATGGGATCCTCATCTGGAGAAATACATGGCTCCAGCATGAACTGTTCCCACTCGTCGCGGCTGGACTCTCTGTAATCATTGCTGAAGAACTGGCTTAGTCTTTTCCGATGAGTGGACATTGCATCCTCTTCATCGTTGGTGGTGGCGGCGGCTGCATACGCACCACACGCATCAAGGAAAATAATGTTCTGATAATGTTTAAAAAAGTTTTTTTTCTTACTTCATGTTTTCATCAAGAAACCTGAGATGTTTGTGCCAAGGGTCTAGGGCAGACGCGAGAAGAGGAGTTTTCACTGCATTCTCCAAGTTAGCATTGTATATTCGTTGCTTGAGAGATGCCGCAACAATGTTCTTGAATTCAGTCACTTTCTGTGATTCTCCACGGTATATTTGAAGTACTGTAGAAGACCACAGTTCTTAGGGGCAATTCACATATCGCGTCTTTTGCGCAGTCAAGTTCGTTATTTCCAATGTAGATGCGTGGTATGCAACGCGCTCGTTTTTTCCAGGAGCTTCTGCACTTCATCGGGTTAAAAACATCTAAACTTTTCAGAGAGCCGCAAGCGCACCGCAGGTCATGTGACAAGAACTAAACATTCAGCTTCATCCTTTCCCGTAACAACGTTGAAAGCTCAGCCAAGTTGAAGGAACAGCTGATCATAGCTGTATATGGATTGCCATTTTGAAATAAATTTAGTAGCAGAGCTACTGAAAGTGATTTTTTGTGCTGCAAATCCATTTATCCTTTGCTGAAATTTCCGCGTCTTCATGGAGAGAGCGTGTCATTGTTGCTTAGCAACGGCAGATGCCTCAGGAGCGCTTCTGCCCGAGCACTTTGGAAAGGAGGAGAAAGCCGCGCACCTAGCATTTTCCACACGTTTTTAGGCACGATATGTGAACGGCGCCTTATTCATTAATTAATTCTTTTTTGCTTGCATACATCTTCAAATATATTAATAATATATTAATATACAAAATAAATTTGGTTTTATAGTGTATAGTTTTTTTTTTCGAAATTCACATATTTTTATTTATCGAATAATTAGCAGAACGAATATTCGAATGTTCTACTATCCGTGCAAACCCCTAATATATATATGTATATAAATAAGTTCCCCTATATGCCTAATATAAAACAAATAAAAAAAAAAAAGTTTAAATGGGTACAGGCAACACTACAAAACTGAATATCAGCAAACACAAAATACACTTTTAACAACAGAAAAGACTTCCACAATTACCTTAAATTGACGGCAGAAGTCAACAGGCATTTCAAAATGCATTCAGTTTTTAATTGTATTGTCTGTATTCTAAACTGAACTAAATAATTTTGATTGCTATAAAAAAAATCTAAACAAATGTGTGTGCGTGTGGGGGGATGTTATCGCAGCAAGCCTACAATGATATTAAATATAAAGATTACACTAATAATGTAAATTGTCTTGTTTTTAATTATTACTATTTTCAATATATATGTGGTTACTTGAATACTTGTTACTGCAAAACAATTCTGAACACCATTAACTTCTTTTGTGTCTCTATTAAATTGTTTTTATTTGTCCTATTGCGTGCAAGAATGTAGATATAATTTCATCAGATGACTGAAAGCTCCCAAACCTATGGTGAGAACAAACAAAGCATCGTGTGGTGGGCCAACAAACTCTTCTATTTCTCACCTTCCACACGAGACTCAAGGTACTTGTCCAACTCAGCATCTCTCTTTATAGCTTCTTCTGACACCTGGGGTGCATTTGGCAAACAGACTAATACAATACTCATATTATCTCGACTTCCCTAAAGGAGAAAAAGAAAGAAAGGATACAATCTCACCTGAGGACAAAACAATCATGGTATGTAAAAAGCTGTCACAGAAGTTAGAGTATGGAACTGTACCTTATGTAGACATGTATTCACAACCTCATTGCACACTCTCTCCAGGTCATCTGTCACTTCCAGCCTCGATCGCACAAAGGCACATAGCTCCTCATTGCTCATCACATCCCAAATACCGTCACACGCCAGCACCAGGAATTCATCCTCCGCATCTGACCGAGCGATTTCAAATACTTCAGGCTCCGGTGACACTAGCTGCTCTGTGGGGCCCTTGCCCTCTACACACTTGTAGTCATAGTCACCCAGTGCACGGGATACAGCCAGCGATCCATTAACCCTCTGGATCATCACAGAACCACCTGCGTTCTGTATACGCTCCTTCTCCCGTGGGTTGCAGGGCTTATGGTCCAGTGTGGAGAAGCAGACATGAGCATTACGACAGAGAAGGGCCCGTGAGTCCCCACAGTTAATGAAGTACAGGTGTTCTGGAGAGAGCAGCACAGCCACCGCGGTGGAGCCGCTGCGGTCCATGCCGTTTCGCAGGTCTGTGAAGCTGCGCATGTGTTCATCGATCCTCAGGAAGCCGGCGCGAATACCCCTCTTCACCGCCTCTATGGCTGACGTCTCAGGTGCCGGAGCTCCAGCCTTTCTCAGTTCATCTGCTGACCCTGCGGCGACGATATGTTCCAACAGGTGTTTGGAGCAGTAGTTTGCAACACGCGAGCCGGCATGCCCGTCGTAGACGGCGAAGAAGGACCAGTCATCCAACCCGTGTGGCAGGCCTACGGCTGCTGTGTGGGCATCCTCCATCTCCACCCTCCATCCCTGCATGCTGCTGAGGCCAAAGCGCAGGCCGTTCCCTTCCCCGTGCGCATTGTATTTCTCTGTTTTGGGCTTATCTAAAAACGCCCCCATGCCTCAGGCCACGTTCTGTAGAGACAGAGAAACAACAAGAAACACTGAAGAAAAGACATGGAAAGTGGGTTTGCAATAACAAAAAAAAAAAAAACTAAAACATAATTTAAAAGCTTAATTTAAACCTAAAAATACATGACCACTGCAGCCCAGATAATCCAGCTGCCTGTGTAGGGCTGCTTTACTGTTACTGCAGCGTATATCCTTCATCTCCATTCAAGTGTTAGCCACGGAAAAATATTACATGGCTCTATGAAAACAGTGTAGTGCTGTTTCATTGCTGAGGTGAATCAAACTGCTGTTGAATCAGATTATGCAGTCAAATATTTTTGTATATTGACAGTTAAACGGCACATATTTCACACACTATAACATTTCATGTGCATTTATTTGTTTAGAAGGCATGTGATAAGGTGAATAACATCTAGATATACATCGAGAGCTGGGCAATAAAGTAATGATAATTATTGCAATATAAATTTCCTCACTAAAACAATAAAAAGAGTTCAATAAACGTTCAATATAAATGTTTACAACATAAACGTGAAGAAAGAGAAAAAAAAAAAAAAAATCTGCGCTACTCCTTTGAACCACGCCACACAGACAGTTCATCTGCATGGCTCAGAGTTCAAACAGCAACACGAGCTCACTAAAGCAGGTGCATTTTACTCACAGATGAGTCTCAGTCACGCAAGCGCTAAACAGCACTGTTGTATTTAAGTGCTTCATACTGAATCTCTCAAAGAACAAAAATCACTCAATGATATAAACTAGTTTAAAGGCAGATGAAACAGTATGCAACGATATAATGTCACAAGGCTTGTCAATCTACAAATTTGCCATCATTTACAATGGAATTACTTCAGTAATACTAACTGCACAATGGTATTGCAGCAGAAATGTGGGATATTCTTATTGAATTCAATAATATTATTAATGTAGACATATATTAAATTTATTAAAGGAGTAATGGAGCATAATTCAAATAAAAAATTTGTGATTAAGCTGCAGCATTTGTGCGATATAATTACCGATATCAACTGCTATGAAAATTTTTATCATTTTATAATTTTTTATCTCTTTTTTTTTTTATCTCTCTGCTTCACATCGGTGTCCTGATCACCCAGTGAGGGTTTGTTTTGTGATTACGATTATGGCTGACTGTACATTATCCCTTAAACAATTTTAGCTGAGCGGAGAGCACCTGCACTGTGTGTAGAGAGAAAAAGACTGCTACAATATAACATTGACAAACAGTCAACAATGTATCGTCCACACTGACTGCACAAAACTGAAAATATTGTACAATGTCCTTTTTAAGAACAAATCACTCAACCAGTGTGACTTTTAAAATATGAAAATACAATATACAAGAAAAAATATGGAATTATAGAACTACTTCAAAAGGAAGAAAGGATTAACTTCAGTGTTGTCGTATCAAGTTTTATTTTAAAAGAACCAAAAGACCCTTAAATATATAAATACAATCAAATAAATGAATAAGGTTTTGCCTAAACCCTACTTTTTTTCTTTAATATAGATAGTATAAATCAATCACACACAGATTAAGTATTTAAGATGCTTCTGCTATGTCTCTAGTGCCGTCATTCTTCTGTGATCGCCTTATTCATTCATCACATCAGTAGTGTTAATGTAACTCAAGTGATTGCAGAGATTAAACTAAGTTCTCACCCAGGATTTGCTCTCCTCAGATGAACTGCCTGTTAGAACTCAAAGTCAAGCTGTGACATGTAACTGTCTGGATTATTTCTACTTGCCAGATGAATCACACTAGACAGTGGACACACATATTTATATTTTTCATTTATTTTTTTAAATCAAAACAGATTTCTGCTTGTCTGTTGTTGAAATGAGGCACTTGGTTACCGTGGTGAGAGTAACAGATATATGGAAGCTCCATTCAGAACCCATGCAACTAAAACCACACATGCTAAGAAACAGGTTCATCTCTTCCTCACTGAATCAGACCTCGGGATCTATTTACAGGATAGAGTGAAAGTGAGCCTATTTACTCATGCTGCAGTGAACTCCGTATCAAAGGTTTAATCCAACAGCACTAGCAGAGTTCTGGAACTCAGAGCTCACAGTCAGCCAACAGTGAAAGGAGGGCAGTCACACTTTTTATCCACAGGTTACAGCTTTGATTCACAGAAAACCTTACGAGTACACAAATAAATGTATAACAATTCTAGTTCCATTTGTAATGAAGACAGAGAGCTTACTTGCACTGTGAAAATTTGACTACTGTTTTGCAAAAGGTGTTCAGGCACAAACCGATCAAACTAACATGCAACCTTACATAACCTGTATAGTTTAAAACATTAACATGCTGTTCTATATGGAGTCAATATAATGCCACATTGTGCTCCTGTAGCTCAATTGGTGGAGCATTGGGTTCGATTCCCCGGGAACACATCATAGGTAAAAATTGATAGCCTGAATGCACTGTAAGTCTCTTTGGATAAAAGCGTCTGCTAAATGCATAAAATTATATATATATATATATATATATATATATATATATATATATATATATATATATATATATATATATATATATATATATATATACACACACACACACACACACACACACACACACACACACACACAAGAGAATAAATAAAAATGAAAGTATTGAGAAAAAGTATATGTGCTTTTTGCAAACAAAAATAAAGAATTGCCAAATATAAACGAAAAAGTGCAATGATTTTGAAATACATATTTTCCATAGCCATCTATATTAATTTATTTACAACACTGCTTTAATTTCGAGTTTCAGTCAAGTTTGAGGTTGCAATTCTGTTGATCCCTTTGCGTTTCACGTTTCTGCGCGTCTCACTTTCTGGCACTGTTTTGACATGGGGGTGGAGTCAAGGGATGGGGGCATGTACAACATGCCTCCCTGGAAGTGACATCATCAGCCCCAGACACAGCTCACTGATCCAGGTACTGTCATGAGCAGAGACATGCGAGTGGATCGTTTCATTTTATTCACCAGCATTAAAATGTACATTTGTTAATAAAATTAAAACATGTATAGGTCTATTAGCAGAGTTTTCCGATGTTAAAGAAGGTATTAACATGTACATCTGCTGTTTATTTATTTCAATGTACACACTTTTATAGCATTAAAATTCATTTTCATTTAAATAAATATGTATTAACAGTGTTTGTTTAAAATCTTTTAACTTAATCTCTTAACTGGGAGGACGCCAGCGCACAGAAGCATTCTTTGTTTACATTAGTTCAGAGTTATTTCAAGTTTTCATGTAAAATAATGCAATTAACTTCATAAACTATAAATTATATCATTAAAAAGCTCTACGACTAAAGTTTCATATCAATCTCAAGTTCATTTTTCATTTACATAACTCCTGGCATAAATTAATAAATGATTGTCACTGCATCATCTTTATTTTACTAACTTACTACATGCTGAAGGTGACCCAGCTGACCTCAAAAAAACTCTACACCATCATCTAGTGTATTGTCAAGAAATAGATTTTTATTATTCTACCCAATAGTATACTAAAAGATCGATACTTGGCATCCGTGTATCGATACAGTAGTGCCGCGGAAAAAAACATGATACTATACCGTATTATTTTTTTCCCCCACCCCTAATACATATATATAAATAAGGCAGCATTGTACCAAAAAGCTGCATGTGAACACACTGCACAGACTACAGCCGATAGCAAACTAACTTGTGCGTTCTGCGTCTGTGTGAAAGGAGTTAGCGGTTTATCAGTAAAAGTAAAAATTTGTCATTTAAACAGATAAACCAAATGAAGTTATGAGATAAACGCATATATACGAAACAAAAAAAGCAACGCTTGCTTGTCAAATTGAATATCAGTAACATTGATAACCTATTTTAAACTGTTAATGTTGTTATGAAAACTATATTGGAATGCTTAAGATCATGTCACATCAAAAAACAGCCTTTTGTCCGTTTGATTTACTTGCCTGATTTAATCACTTTCGCTTAAATTCTTAGCTACTGACTCATTTGATAAAGTCAACATCCAATCAGTGTTCTTTCTCTCAATGACAGCCCTGACACCAATTCAACATGTTACTCAGAGATTAAGAAAATAATTAAGAAAAGTTAGAAAGGTTGCTGACCCCACTTCATGCATCTGTGTTCTGCAATTGGCCATTATCCGCTAAAGGTGAATGTTGATAGAGAGAAAAATCCACTACGTGGTAATTTGCACTCATCCATGGCTGAATATACTTTAAAACCTGCAGGCATGGCTGTGCAAAGACAGGAAAATGAAGGATACCTGGGCCTTGACAGACCAATAACTGAAAAAGTGCAGGTTTACAATAGTAAACTTTTGCATGCTTTCTATGTTGCACTTCTAGAAAAAAGCAAATGTAGAAAAATGTAAATTATTCTAGGTTTGCACGTTTGATCGTGTCAAATGTTATTCACTAAATTTTTTAACTACAAATAAAAAAAAATAAAAAAAAGTGAATTATCAAACATATTCACTATCAACCAGCACAATAAAAAAAAAAATGTATATAGCCTATCTGTAAAATCTCCATTTATCAGAAGAGTAAAGATCTCAGAAAGTCCTACAGGTAATAGGAGACTCAGGTTAACTAACCACATAAAACACTAGGAAGTCAATATTCCAATGGAAAATTTCATACAACTACTGCTGCTGGGGTTTCAAGGAAAATCCATTCTGTGATAAAGTTGGAGAGTGTCTGTGTGTTAAAAAAAAAATAAAAAAATTCAAATTTAAGGTGCTCATGTGCCAAATTCTGCTATTCACCTTTATTTCTTAAAGTTGTGAAATTAAACTGTGGATCCAAACAAAAGATTTATTATGTGGTTAAGTTAACCTAACAAAATGCAAAAGATTACATATTTGGGACCCCACTGTTGCTCAGCAAGCTGCAATCCAGTCATGTGGTATGCAATGATGTCACAGAAAAGCAAGTCTGAGCGTCTGAGCTGGCCACACCTCACGCCTACTGCACTATAAATAAACCCAGATAGAATTGCATGCAGACCCCCATCCATTTACCCAGATCCTGAGCCTTCAGCAAAGACTCAGTTTTCATCAATGGGAAGCTAGGGCCATGTTCACCATAAGAGATCACATGTAGGGCTTATCTGAAGTAAATATGGATCACTCGATCTCAAAATGAAGGCAACTGAAAAGCTGAAATAAAACAAAACATGAAAGTGTTCCGCATGCATACTAAATAGCTACACTTTACATGAGCACTATACTTACGCTAGGGTTGGGCGATGTCCACAAAATTGACATCGGACGATGAAACATTGCGATTGACGATGACATCGGGGGCGGGGGAGGGGGAAGTTAGGGTGTGTGCCCGAAGCATGAATGCGTAGGCTATTCAGAAAGACAACGGAAACACATAACAATTGCTAATGGTTGCCTGTTAAATTACAGTACATAAAATTTCACTTACCATATAAAGTTAATAGAGATGAGGACCTATGGCGACTGATTTGCAGATCCTCAGCACCACTGACAAACATCTAATCTTGTAAAATGTGTGGTAAGTACTGCTGCTCCATAGTCTTAACAGATTATGTGCAATCTTGATCATTACATTTGAGTTTAAAAGTATAAAAAACAAGAAATAAAATGTTAAAATGTCTACAGGTAAGTTTATGTTTCAAGGTGCCACAACTTTAAACAACCCTGTAAAACCCTGTTGTTGTGGGCCATGAAACCAAGATGGCAGTTGTGGTTAAACCAAGTAAAATAAATGTATATTTTGTTTTGCAATTCCAATTAATAAAGGTAATCACAAAAAAGTTAAATGGCCAAGCAACTTCCATCACATCTCTTGGGGTGAATTAACCCATATAAAAGTGCAATAGAAGAGTTACTACATTTAAAAAAAGATGTCCACTTTCTTGAGCACTAAATGATAGTTTTCATTGGAAACCGCTTCCAGCACCTGTGCCTTGACTCCAGATTAGCCACGCTTTGATCACGCGCTCTGTTTAGCATCACAGTAAATGAAAAAAGCCCAGATGATAATAACTCATTGCCTATGAATGTGCATGGAACCAGAGGGCACACTGTGCCAAAGCACTAAAACAAACAAATAAAACACATCCTGTCGAGACAGGAAGTGGGCTAGACCTTTGAAGAGTGTTTCAATGTTGGGACGCAACAAAAGGAAAAACAGCCTGGTCCTCATCCACTCTATTTCAGACCACCTGTGCCCAACGGTGACTTTCATCGACCATCACCCACGTCCCCTCATCACGATGAATCATGAGATCTTCATTATAGACAGGAAAAAAGCATTGTGGACAATACATTTTAAAAGGTCAGCACTGACCAGGCAGTTCAGGCTAGAGTGCATTTTTATAACAACCACCTCTTATCTGAATCCTGACAACAATCTTAGGCTGACTCCAGGAATTCTATTAATATCCTACATTACCAGCTCGGTCCGCTAACATGATGAGTCAGTTTATGACCATAAAATGATCCTTACCTGACCTAACGTTGGCCTGCATTCAAAACTTACACATCCAGATGACAGGCTGTTCATACAAGATTTCCACATTCCAATGAAGTGAAGAGAGCAGTTCAACACACTCCTGAGATCTGTGGCACTGCAGTGATGTAACCACTGGACCACTGTCATATGTTCCGTTTCCATGCCTACTGAGCCTGGAGTGGCAGCTAAGAGTGGTTTCTATGGTAACAGAGCTTCAACAGGGCACTTCAGTGCATCTTTCCTGCGATCAGTCCCTTGGAGTTGCATGTACAGCGAGATACCGGACAAGCAAAACTAACAGTGAATTTCATTCATTGAACTAGGAGTGTGCGATATGAAGATTTTTAAAACAAAAATGTATCCTCGATCTGCTTTTGAAGAAAAATCTTAGTACAGTGCATTCTGTCAGCTGCAGTTCTGGCACCTCAGTCTCAAGATCCTGTGCAACGCGACATACATTCACATAGGCCTGGGATGATATGGCTAAAAATAAAATCATCAAGGTAATTATGACGAGAATTTTTTCATATCAGTCGATATCGATAATTATCACGATAAATGTCAAATCTATTTTTTTTTTCAAGTTTAAAGCCCGATTTTTGCAAAAGAAATTGTAAGTTGTAGAAACCAGACCATGCATTTTCCTTAAAATAAATATCTAAATAGAAAAATTTATTTCTTAGTTTCTGCATGTTATAATGAGTGAAATCGTTTAAAATCAAGAAACACATTTGGGTTGCCTGATAAAATTAATAGTAATACATTTGACTGTCTCTTAGAAATGCACATATCGCTTTATCGAGAACATTTTTATTGCGATAATTATCATTATCGAATTATCACCCAGCCCTACATTCACATCAGCGTTAACTCCGTGATAGGGTTACTCTTACAGGACACTGCACTTATTCGCAGTCACAAGAGTACATTATAGGGATGTTCATTTGAACCAGTTAACCGTCCATTAAGAATTTTGATCTATTAATACAAACAGTTAAATGATTTAAAAAGTCATTTATTTACAGTAATTTATAAAAATATTTAAAAAGGTTTGCTGCATCGTTAAAATAGGCTGTACGAAACGTATAAAAAAAATTTTTTTAGTCGCATTTTATTATTTCATTCAGAAATAGGCCTAATGCCGACGTGAAATGTTTACAAACATTATAATAAATATTATAATTTCCATTAACAATAGACTATTTAAAAAGAAAAAGTATAAAAAATTGTCTATAAGAAGTTATAGCAACATAAACGACAAGCCAAAATGAATTAATTTAGGCTAAAATAAAAAAAATCAAAGTAAGGTTGGGTCTCTCATTCGACACAAATGTTTTGTCAATTTTTATTTATTATAGCCTATTTCACTAATGTTCCAATATCTATGTAAAACAAAATATGCATAACATCATGACGGTACGGTGATAACACTTATCAGCACAGATTTTATTACTTAAACTGAGCAGTGTATTTTTTTTTTTATGTTTGACTTACCATATTTTATTATGATAACGAACAGGCTGCTTTGTCAAAGTTGCAAAGCTTAACTTTGTGCGCACATGTGGCACCAGCACAATCACTTGATTTTTTTTTTCCTTCTAACAGGGTAAGTAACTTATCCTTTTAGTAATAATGATAATCGGAATTGTAAGAAGTTTGCCTTTATTTGTGTAAATTCACAATAAAAACAAATCTTTGAACAAAATAAGCCTTAAGAAAAATAAGATGCCGCTTTCTGCCATCTGTTTCTGCGTTTTTCATTCATTTTTGCAATTTATTATTCAAGTAAAAATATATTTATTCACTATATATAGCCTAGCTTTATTATGTTTTTCTCTGCTGGCAGTAGCGCTGCATGTGCGTGATGTGATATGAAGACATTGTGAATCGTGATGTTCTGTTGTTTGTTGGTTTTTGCGCATGTAAAATTATTCCCTGGGAAACAAATGTTAGTATTTTTAAGGAGTCATAGATCTTATCCTTTCTAAATTTAATTCAATTCTAATTTAAAATAATCTTGTCAGTTAGTGGTTAATAATTGGTTAACAAGCCTCGGTTGAGAAAAATAACAAAAATGAGTATCCCTAGTAGGGCTGCACGATGTGTCATTTAAGCATCGATATCGCGATGTACGAATCCACGTGACAGGATTCGACAGGATGTGCGATGTAGGCTGTCGTAGTTAATCCGTTATTCATTAACCGTACGGGGAAGCTGCTCCCTGGCTGCACACGCGAGAGAGCCCTGCCGGCACACGCCCTCACCTTCACAGTCTTCAAACAGCAAGAGCGCCATCTTGCTCTCTCTCCCCTGTGCATATTAAAATCAATTGACACGATGGTGTCGAAAAAAAATAACTATCCAGTGATGAAATGTTTTCTGTGTTGTCAAATCTTGTGCAATATCCTAAACTGCAGAGATAATTACACAATGCGTGCCGTACACGTCTGATTCGCGATCTAATGATTCCTTTGAACCCATTCAATTTAATGAATGGTTTAAACAACTGACCTGTCCAACACTGAACTCACGAGATGTATGAATTGGTGTATAAAAAAAATCTGTAACACTTTACAATAATGTCCTATTTATTAAACTATTTAACCACATTATTTAACATTTACTATTACTAATCTGCACTTCTACAACATTGTTAATTTCAACATTCAGGCTATAGCCTTCATTGTTGAAATCAAAATTTGTACAGTATTTGTTAACAGTTAATGCACTGTGAAGTAACATTACCAAACAATGAACAGCTGTGTTTTTATAAACTAAGATAAACAAAGATTAATAAATATAGTAACAAAAGTATTGCTCATGGTAAGTTCATGTTAGTTAATATGTTAACAATTCAAACCATATCCTAAAGTTACGGAAAAATTAGATTAGATTTCATATCGCAGAAAAATAAGATATCGCAATGTCATTTTTCCCCAATATCGTGCAGCCCTAATCCCTAGTACATTAATTGCATCTGCTTTAGAGCCGTTATACATTTCTTTGATGTGATGTTGTTCTGAAGGGGATCAGCCGAAGCACATGCTCTAAAAAACCCTGTCAATCAGGTCCTGTTTACTGGACTAAGTTAGCTTTTGCGCTAATACTGTCAAAACACTAGGGCTGGCTGGATACAACTTTTTTTTTCCCATTAAAGCGCCAATACGATACCAGAAATTGTGAGTATCGACCGATACCAGCACCGTTATTTTAAAAAAAAATCAGTGTAGATTTTCTATACCTCAATGTGTTGACCTGATCATCGTTCTTGTGTTAAGCACAATCTTACACAAATAGACAATTCATTGTAAAGAAAAACAACAAATTAAATATATAATCACAATCTATGACAAAAATACTGCTATAAACTAGGTTAGTGGATAATTCAGTAGCAAAATTTACTCCAGGAAAATCATAAGTGCACAATAATTTTATCAAATCTAAACGTTTAGTGAAAAAAAAAAAAACATTTAGTGGGGAACAACTAAAAGTGAATAAGGCTAAATCTGGTAAGATGTTAAACAATGCTCTTTATATTGTGGTAATAGGCCTAAACATTCATGAAGGACAACATATTTATATATTTATTAATATACAATAAAATTAAAAGACATTTCTTTTCAATGTATAGCAAAGTAATAAGGCAACAACATATGATAGTTAAGAACAACAAGAAAGGCTAATAATAATCTTTCATTGCGTAAACGTATTATAACATGAAAGTATGCAATACAGAGTGGCACAAAGTGCTTTAGGTGCATCCCGTGCACAGAGTGATGCGCTTAAAGCAAAATGAAGTCACAGTGCACAGCTCCACACATAGAAAAGTTGAAAGCACAAAGGTAAGAGCCACTGATGCATAGTGTATTATATCTGTGCAATAGTTTATTGAGCCTTTTCTTTTAAGAGTTTTAAAATTTAATTTACATACATGAAGAACAATTCATAGTGCTCTCTACTGCAGTGTTGTGATCTAACAGACACCCGGTAGAAAGTAACATGCTTTAAAAACAGCACTAAACTCCAGCAAGATAAAGTCCTTTCATGTAAAACCACTGATCTTTATTTACAGATCAAGTATAATAATAGGAATATTGATCTTGGAGAGAGTTTGACAGTCCTACCAAATGAGATGCGCAGTTTGAATGCTAAATGGAGGATGACTGAAGTCTGTCAGCCGCAGCAGAGAGAGCTTGTGAACTTGAATTAAATTACTTAAATATTAATCTGTACCTGACATTAAACTATGGAACGGCTTCAAAACACTTGGAATGTAGTGCACAACAACTTAATGGTGCTTTATAACGTTTTTGTGCCTTTCGTGGAGTTTAACAATAAGACAATGGTATATGCAGAAGATCATATTTGGATCAGTCTTGTCTGACCGATACCCCGATTCTGCAGAAAATGGCAGTATCGGACCAATACGGAGTATTGTATCAGCGCACCCCAGCAAAACGCACAAGGCTTACATATAGACTAAGTTATTTCTAAAGTTAAATTAAACAGTTGAGAGAAAGTCGGATATGTGCCTGTATATTAGATGCATGTAGGTCTTAAAGGGACAGTACTAAACATGCTGCCGACTGTCATTAAAGGGATGGTTCACTGTAAAATTTTCTTTCTTTCGTTATTTACTCACATGCTGTCCCAAACCTGTATTATTTTCTTTATTGTGCTGAATAAAAATATATATATTAAAAAAAAACAGTTGCTGGTCCCCATTCAATTTGATTTTAGCAAAAACACTATAAAAAGTCAGCAGACCAGCAACTCTGTTTTTACACATTCTTTAAAATAACATTTATGTTCAGTAAAAGACAGAAACTCATTTATGTTTAAAGAGCCACACAGATGGGAAATCAAAAATTACCTGTATTACAGTGAATGATGTAGCTGTCCATCAGTGTAAACAATGTGCAAAGTAATTAAACCAAAAAGTACACGATTTATAAAGTTATTGGCTTCTAAAGTAAGGAGTCGACTCTGAATCGCTGAAACGAGTTGTTATAGATTTCTCCGAGCTGCCCCACCCCCCACGCACACAGGCGCTCTGGTTGGTGTGAAAGCATCATGTCGAGGAGACAGTGTGTTTTTATTTGTAAAGGCAAGTTTGTTTTATTTTCACTGCCAAAGAATGAAGATCAGAAGAACCAATGGCTAAAATTCATTTTTACCACAATACCAGAGCAGTACAACAAATCCCTTTTGTTGTGTTCACAACATTTCACTGATGACTGCTTTTCTAATCTTGGTGAGTACAAGGCAGGATTTTCAAAGCGTTTGGCCATAAAAGAGGGTTAATTACCAACTTTATTTAGACCAACAAGCATCTCCGAATCACAGCGCGAAGTATGATTATGAAGTTATGTGTCTGTTTTCTCCCGAGTGTCTTATCAGTATGTGTGCTGTCTGCAGCCTGTCTGCGCTGATCTTCATTTACAAACACGTCATTAAAATGAAGTGTAACTCCGTGAATACTCAACGAAGAGACATGAGAGAGATATCTATAGAAAGCTTGACATGTCTACTTTAAGACTAAACAAGTGGTGCCGAAAACAGATATTCTGAGATAAAGTAATCCATATGAAAACAACGCGATGTCTCACGTCTCCCTTCATTATAGCTAATGTGACCACGCCCCCACGCTGAACGCGCTATTCAGATTCAAACTGAAGCGCGCGGCTTGAATACACCCACACAGAAAAAAAGCAGCGAGACTGTTCAAGTTTTTTATTTTACTGCTTGCTTCGCGATGAGAGGAATAAGACATAATTCAACCCAAAAAGATGCTAACGCATTGTTTACCATGAAGTTGTGGGCGGAACAACCAATCAAACCTGGCTATGTCAGTTGACCAATCAGAACACAGTATGCTACCGAAAGGTGGGGTTTAAGGAAACTGAATCTTTTGAACAGCTTCGCGCGAACCGTTTGGGGATCTCTGAGAATTGAGGTAATTTTAAAATGATATTTTGACAAAATGACAATGTTTTTTAACCTTGGATGGATTTAAACCTAATGTACAGGACTTATAAACAGTGATAGGAAGCTTAGAATTTTCATCTTACTGGCTCTTTAAAACAACTTTTGAGTGAGTAAATGGTGGTATAAAATACTAAAATAGAACTGGCAGACAGATGACAATTTTTATTTTGGGGTGAAAGTGAAGTGACATTCAGCCAAGTATGGTGACCCATACTCAGAATTTGTGTTCTGCATTTAACCCATCCGAAATGCACACACACACACACACTGAGCACACACCCGGAGCAGTGGGCAGCCATTTATGCTGCGGCGCCCGGGGAGCAGTTGGGGGTTCGATGCCTTGTTCAAGGGCACCCAAGTCGTGGTATTGAAGGTGGAGAGAGAGCTGTTCATGCACTCCCCCCACCCACAATGCCGTCCGACCCGAGACTAGAACTTACAACCCTTCGATTGGGAGTCCAACCCTCTAACCATTAGGCCACGACTAGCTATTCCTTTATTAATAAAACAACAAAACACAAGAAAAATCACTCACTACTCTTGAATGAAGAAATGTAGTACAGTTGCTTTCCTTTAATAATAGTAATAATAATAAATCTATATAGAATTACATTTTATATTTGTTCATTCAATTTCTTGAATGCTCCTGCTGAATATTTTACCTGAAAATAAAGCACTGTTTTATTTGTATATTATGTGTATTTGTAACGGGCATCTTTGTTCTTATTTTTTTATTGCAGATACAATAATTAACGATTTTATCTTCGCCCACCTTAGCCAAAAAAAATCCACCATTCTTTTTTATATTTTGTTACCTTGAAATGTCTTTATAAACTAAGAGCAGCTGGCAAAGTGAAGAGTTTGGAAATGAACAACTTTGTGAGATGATAACAATGATGTGCAAACATATGCAATGCATGGCTTCACGTACACCATGTGCTCCTTGCATGTGAAACTTTAAAGGCCAGTGTATCACATGTCACAGCCCTCAAATAGACAGTGAGTTTTAAACTGCTCAACATGCCTTGTGTTGCCTTGTTTATGGAGCCCTAAGGACAAAGAAACTTATTACATCAATACAAGAACAGCTGCATCATTACCGCTGATTCACAGCCTAGCAAAAGTGTATTTTGGATGTATTTTAAGTCTCTGAGAAGGCAAGTGCCTCCATGCAATGACAAAATCCATTACCTAATAACAACAGAGATGAACAGACCATTTCATGTTCTCCAGGTATTCTTGTTTCTGGGGACAGACGTTAAGTGTGTTATGGCACATGCAGGACCATCATTAAACTCTTCTTTCAAAAATTTTATTTATTTTTTTTTTACAAAAAAGGTCCATATTAAAAAAAAAAAAAATTATATCATCCTTTTTTCTTTTTTGACAAATATGGCAAAAAAAAAGAAAGAAAAAGAAACGCTATTCTAGGCTAACCCAACACTACAAACATAACCCAAAAGGCTTTTACAGACTTAAAAATGTGATCCTACACTTAATAGAAGAGTCTTAAAAAAGGAATTAAAATTAAGCATCTCAATTACTTTCTGCCTTTGTTAGATCAGATCAGTCAACATTCATTACCCAGGACCTATCTCTCAAGCTTACAGGACTGCAAAATGCTCTACCAATTTCTTTTAGTTAAACTTGTAGAGCAGAGGTCAGATCAGCCAGCGTGTGCTGGAATCAAAATGCAAAATGTTAAATCAATGTAGCTTTTGAGTACACGGTCATGTTAGGATCCAAAAAAGTGCAACATGACTTAATGTTATCTTACTATCACTAATCAAAGAGTTTGCAAATATCAGCAGGCCTCCTAAAGGTTCAGAGGGATTCAAGATAGTGGGGTTAACAAGCTAACTCAATTTGTTAATCCACTCATGAGATGCCTGCAGTACTCGATTAGCTACTGAGCGAAGGCTTTCAAGACAGATCCAGCAAACAATGGTACTCCATCAATCCAGTCGGAGTTGTGTTAAAAATTGTCCTGGATATTCCAAGATTTGTCATTGTAGTCAGTGTGTATTGCAGTTGAACAGTCCACAAGTCATCAAAATAAAGCACGCAAATTCATAATACAACGTGCCCCAAATGGCTCCGGGGGTGAATAAAGGTCTTCTGTAGTGAATGCATATCTAAATTTCATATTAGTAATAGTAACGTTACGTAGGCAAGGCACGCAAGCCTCTGAGATATGCTATTCTCGTGAGTTTGTTTATAGGAGAAATAAAGTTTCCTTACTTAGGGAAGGAAAACTAGTCTCCTCTTGGTTTATACTGAAATCCTCCAACTTTTTATTTGCAAATCCTTGGTGTGTACTTCTAATTCGTGACCAGTGTTTTGTTTTGTTCGCTCTCCGCATTCTTCACTAATCACGCATCACCAGCGAACTACGACATCCGCCGGAACTGTTTCAGTGTATGAAAAATAACAGAAGTGAGAGAAAAGTGTTTATTACGTTTGAAATATGGATATTTTTTAGGGCTGTCAAATGATTAAAATTTTTAATCAAATTAATCAGAATTTTCAGTGGATTAATCATGATTAATCACTATTTGCAATTACACCTGAATCCTAACCATTTTTTTCTGAAATGCATACCAAAAGATAAATAACAGGACACAGATACATAATTTTCATGTATTGATTCATTAATATGTGGTTCTTTTTTGCTGAATTTCAAAAGTTTAACATTTACTTAGATCAAATTTACCTGAGCACTATATCAAACCATACCATTTAACTACAGATAGTGTAAGAGTTTTAGGTGAACCAGTGGTTAAATATAGCCACATATCTATGAAATTATGCATAGAGAGACCCGAAAGAATGAACTCAGAAACACAAACATGCGCCACCATCACATAAGCAGCACTCTGGGCACTCTTGTTTTTGGGAGGTGTTCATTTGCTCTGCCACAATACTTTAGGATTGATATTTTCACATTCTGAAGGCTTCAGGTGCCAGTAAAACCAAGTAAAAATGCACATGCTTTCCCAAACAGCTGTAATTTTCACAGCATTGCATGTAGGTGTTCTGCGCATGCGCAGTGTGAAACACAAGACGCTATAACAGGAAAAAGCTCCAGCATATCAACTACCAAAGTCGTCTCTGTTTATCGAGCTTGGTATGAATGTATTTGAGAGTAACTGGAGTAAAACCTTAAGCTTCTTTGATGTTTTCGTCGCGGCGCTCGCCGCTGTTTTTTACTATCTTGAGAATTCAGAGATCGACGAGACTTTTCTGACCTGAATAATTTGTCACACTGCGCATGGGTGAAATGCGTTAAAAAATTTGACGTAATTAACAACAAACAACTAATTAACGTCGTTAACGCGCTATTTTTGACAGCCCTAATATTTTTGTAACATTTTGGGTGAACTAACCCTTTAATTAAGAAATTCAGGAGCACTTGTTAATTACAGTACAGGCAGGTGTGTTAAATCAGTGCTGTAACTGAACTCTGCAGGTAGGTAGCTGTCCAGGAACTAGGGCTGGGCAATATATACAAAAAAATGATATCTCGATATTGTCAAAATTTTTACGATATTCGATATATATCTCGATATGTTTGCATTTGCATTTAAATAATAAAAAAAAAACATGATTTTCTTTTCCCCATAAAAAACAAAAAACAAAAAAACAATTTAGATTAAACAGCTTAAGCAGTTAAAAAATCTAGACCAAGAGATCACTTAATGCTTTTTATTTAATGAATACATGTAGGCCTATATGTAACTGAAGCAGTGCAAATTAAGTACAGAAAGTGCATTCTGTCAACTTTTTAGTGCATGCAATTCACAATTTATACTATGCAACTGGGATAAGTATTTTAATTTACAAACAATAATTTAATAAATTTAATAAACAAGTTTTTTAGCTAAGAACACAAGTCTGTCAACTGTCTGTGGTTTTAAGAGAAGCTCTGTGGCATGAAACTATGTTCCTACTGACACTAAAAACCCTCTTGGATGGGGAGCTAGCTGCTGAAGCACATAGCTATTTCTTATATATAAATATATATAAATGAATACCAAAGACTTTTGCATTCTCTCTGTCTATACTATGGAAACTGGTAAACATATCAGTGAAATTCCCCAACAGTAATTCCAAATGGCCATAGCCTATGTTTCTCTATTCAAACATCAGCGGTCGAGTAAGTGCATTTATTTTGTGATCACAAATGCAAACAATACAGTTGAGATCTCACGACAGAACACAGACCGGCTGAACGATGCTTTCATTAGATCGCTCAATTCCAGCTTGTTCGTGTTTTCAGATTATTGTCAGCGGCTCTTCCGCAATGAGGAGTGAGCATGTGCGCAAATTAAAATCAAAATTATTCCGATACTATCGCTAATATTCGATATATCGCCCAGCCCTACCAGGAACAGGACTGGGCACCCTTGCTTTAAACAGTCTGGCCATTATTTAAAAAATAAAATAAAATCTCTGTCCACATGAAAACACAAATGCATGCTATGAAGCACTGTCAAGAGCATGCAAAACCAACAGGTGGTTATATAATTTCAACCGTAAAGTTTCAAACACCCTCATTTCTAACACATCTCATTTCTAAATGACAATGATTCCCTGAGTTTATTAAACCTTTGAAAAAGTCTTAATGGATCATTCAAATCTGTGTTTGCACTGCTGCTGACACAGAGAGAGCACTTACCATGTTTGGTTAAAAAACTTCTTCACAAACTGTCTTTTCATCTACACAGTATTATTTCTCTCTTTCAGTCATTCATATTATCGCTAATACTGGGGTAAAGTTTATAGTTCAGATATAAACATTGATATCAAAAACAGCGATCAAAATAGAGCAAATCCCCTTTTGAAAGTAACTGTGCTTCAAATAACGTTTGTGTCGATAGCATTGAGTCAAGTGACTTAAAAATGTATGTCAATGAAAGAATTACTAATTTAACCCTCTGGAGTCGATTAACGCATATACGCGTTATGAGTCATTTTCTCCTGATAACCCCGAAAAGAACTTAAATTACACTTTCAGTTTTAATCGTACAGATAAGAGCAATGCACCAATTGAATCTGTAAAGGGTCTACTTTTTTTGGATACAGACATAACAACAAAACTTTGTTCACTTATAAAATAAAGATAACAAACAAGGTGTGCTATCTGCAGCCTTTTGTCTGCGCTGATCTTCATTTACAAACACGTCATTAAAATGAACTGTAACTCCGTGAATACTCAACGAAGAGACATGGGAGATATATCTATAGAAAGCTTGACATGTCTACTTTTAAACTAAACAAGTGCTGGTGAAAACAAATATTTTGTGATTAAGTAATCCATACGGAAAAAAAACGCGATGTCTGTTTTTCACGTCTCCCTTCATTATATCTAATGTGACCACGCCCCCACGCTGAACGTGCTATTCAGATTCAAACTGAAGCGTGCGGCTTGAATACGCCCATAACAGAAGAAAAAGCAGCGAGACTGTTCTTCAAGTTCTTATATTTTACTGTTTGCTTCGCGATGAGAGGAATAAGACATAAGTCACCCCAAAAAGATGCGATGTGGTTAAGGATTTGAGAAATGGATTTCCTCAAAAAAAGAATGAAGCACTTTATTCAGCAGAGATCATAAACATGAGTAAATCTCTTTTTATTTATATACTTGTACTATTTTTCACATAACGTGTAAACATTTTACTAGTTAGACTTTTTCCAAAGACTTTTTCCAAACTATAATTCCAGACTAAATGTATAATCAAGTGAAATATTATGAAGTTTCAATAACAATATACAATACTATACCATTCAAAAACTTGGTGCTTTCAATTTATCCCCCTAAAAAAACCTGAAAAATATTCTCAGCTCTTTTCAATAATAATAATAATAATAATAATAATAACAATAAATGTTTTTTGTAGAAAATAAGATTGTTAAAAGGATTTAATAAGATAGTTTAAAAGGAGAATCATTCAAAAACGCTGATTCATCCAGTAATGAAACAAGTGAAGTAGGTTTATGAGTGAGTCGTTGAATCATTGATTCAAACTACTTTTTTATAATTTTAATATTAAAAATGGGTGTATTCAATATACCCAATGCTACATTTTTAGCATCACTAAGTCTCCAGTGTCACATGATCCTTCAGAAATCATTCTAATATTCTGATTTGCTGTTAAAAAAACATGTATTATTTTTCCACCATCTTGTGGGGCAACAATCTAACTGCACTGACTGACTGCCCGTCTAGAATGCGCGCAGGTGGAAATATCAATAGAAAGTCTCTTGTCCAGTAAGATTAGAACTAACTGTTATAAATATAGGCTAACGATAGCCTAATGATCTTATTGCCAGGTTCATGTTTTGTTATGTGGAGTGTTAGTTTACTTCACTTCCTGTTTCGACGCTATTTGGTTTTCTGAATATGACCTCGTAAGTTATATCGTAACACATACACACACAGATAGATATATATGGCAATAATACCGCACACCGCACTATTGAGCCACTCAAAATTACCGCAAGGGAAATTCCCTCACCGCAACAGCCCTATTTACATCATCTCTCAGAAGGATTTATTTCAAACACTCAGCTGACGGTCTAAAGTGAGTTTGTAGTAAAAATGTGTTATCAAATGTGATATTTTATGTGCTTTCAGATGGAGCAGCATTTATTACACAGAGCTGTAGTTCACTAAGAAGATACGCAAACAGCAGTCATTATCCTGAACGGTTTCTTCGATTATTTTTTATTTTATTTTTTTGCAAAGCTTTTCGGAAAACTACGGCTCGGTGTAGTAAATGCTGCTCCATCCGATCCACTACTAAACACATATATGGCTTTACTGACAAGATGTGCATGACAAACGCATTCGATAAATCGTGCAGCTCTGTTACCAATGACCAGAAAACTGCTCATAAACCATCCCTATTATCAGTGGCCAAGCACTCTATAAATTTTCTGGGTTAATTTTAGAGTTGTTCCGATTCCGATACTAGTATCGGAAATATCTCCGATACCACAACAAATTCTGGCATCGGCATCGGCGAGTACATGAACCCATATACCGATCCGATACCATTTTTAATTTCAAGACCTAGTTATGACCACTAGCTTTGCCTAACCGCTGCAAGGTTCTTCTTCGCTGCTCAGAATGCATTGCAAACACAGGAAGTTGTGCTGTGTTGCCACAAGCAACCCGTTTAGAGCAGTGAAGAAGAAATGAAAACGCGTTAGCAGCACTGATCTATATATCACTGGATCACTCATCGCATTCTAAACTGCCAACAGACAGTGAAGCCGCTTATATATTATAGATCAGTGGTTAGCAGTATGTCTCTGTAGTACCGGTAGTTACCGACTCCCGAGTATATTCGGTACCCGCAGCTGCGTTCAGTCGCTTCCGTGTTAGTCAAAGCGCAGGGCTCCAGACAGTAGCCGAATATATACTAGTGTCTGTGAAAATTAAACTGCAAAATACTTTTTAAATATTACTTCTGCAAATTCTACATCTCTGTGGGTGACGGGCGCAGATGTGCAGAAGCTCGCTTTTTTGTAGTCTCTGCTGACTTTGTGTTACAATGTAAGGACACGAACGCATAAACCGTCACTTTATGAGAATTTACCGTTTCATTTAAGAAAACTGTCATATCATAAACACAGACACTCAAAGATCTTCATGGCAGCCCATTAAAATAAATGTTTGGTTTAACATGAGTAAATTAACAATATATTAAGCTACTGTTGTAGCCTACAGTAGATTTAGCTATGTTAGATTTTTGGCTGCATTTGCAAGTTATTTTCCGCTTAAGAAAATAAATAATACTGTCAAATTCATGTCAGATAATAAGAATACTGTAATGAATACAGTAGTTCACCATGTATTTGTTCATGTTTTATTAAGAGATCAGTCTGAAGCACACCATAGAATATTTCTAGCAATTTACACAGGGCTAGTAGTGTATATACAGCTGTATCGGTATCGGATCAGTACTCGGTATCGCCCGATACCCTGAGCCCAGGTATCGGAATCGGTATCGGGAAGAGAAAAAGGGTATCGGAACATCTCTAGTTAATTTAGGTCCTCACATCATCTGTGGCCTTGCCAATGTCTGTGTAAGGTGCCATTAGGGAATGAGGCTGGAGAAGACCTTTGCGTGATACACAGCCTATAAACTAACGTAGAATACAAAGGCCTACCCTAAAAGCCTTTTTGATTAAACAATCAGTACACAGCAGGCAAAAGTCCAAAATCCCAGTGAAAAACAAACTTTACTGCTTGGGCAAACATGAAAGGAATTTCACTTTGACAAACATGGAGCAGCGCTCATCTGTGGAAGTTTTATTCAACTGCAATTACATGAAAAGACGACTGGCTAGAATCAAAGAAGAAATGTAATGCCGATTCACTTATATTTTTCACTCGGACTGAAAAAAATTAACCAAGACAATGAATACGAAATCCTTCCATAAATGGTGTCTTGAATGTTTCTATTTTGTGAACAGGCGATCGTCTTTTGCTGGGTTATAAGCCTGTCTTCTGATGCTTTCACTTTCGAAATTTGCAATCTTGTCACATTTTACAAGAAAAGATAATTGTCTGATTTGCTAAATTAATGATTTGCATCTATACATATTTAACTTTTAAAAGGGTTAGTTTACCCCAAAATATAAATTCTGTCATTAATTACTCAACTTCATGTCGTTCCATACCAGCAAGACCTTTGTTCATCTTCAAAACACAAATTAAGATATTATTGATAGAATATTGACAGAATGCTGTCAGATTCCCTTACATTGACTGCCTTTGTAGTCAATTTACCTATCACTTACTCAAGGGCACTTCAGTCATGGTGTCAGTCATTGAAAAGCTATGCAATATCACGTTCATTATCGAAGGTGATTCATCTTCAATAATAAACGTGATATTGTATAGCTTGTCAGTGATCTACGGCTCTGTCTATTATTAAATGCTTGCATTTAGATCTGCCTCCATTTCTGAATGAAACACCTACTTTTCTAGATTCAATCAGTTGCTAGTTGGAAAATAAAGTCACGCCCACTATTTTTCCTCGTTTAGTATTCCGTTTCTCTCTGAAATACGTCACAGCACTGGAGAGAAGTCGTTTGCAACTTCCGGTTCATGCAGACTTTAAGTTGACCCTCCATCATAACAAGTGAAATCCACTGCTACAAGTACACAGCACAGAATAGGAAGCTGGCTGTCCAACGCTCACAAAGCACACACATTTAAATTTTGAACATTTTAAAATACCACAATATCTAATAGCTGTCAGCAGAGAATTCCAGTGTTCTACTAAAACGGCTAACCTGACAAATGCTGTTGATCTATATTTAATATAACGATCGCTTCTAGAAGCCGACTTGGTCATAATTGTAACAGAAGGGTTTTCCTTTTTTTTTTTTTGCCATGTAGTGTCCATCAGCTAATCAGTTTAAATCACACTTATAACCAACAGGGTCAGAAAAAGCCTAACAGGGAAAAAAAGCAATCAAAATCTAAAGCTTCAGCGACTAATAATAAGAAGAATGAAATTTACATGTTTTGCATGCAATATCTGATGATATATTATAAATATCACATATATTATGAGTGGATGTTCATTCAATTTACAATGCAATATCTGATGATATATTATAAATACCACATATATTATGAGTGGATGTTCATTCAATTTACAATAACAAAATATCTGACACAAATTATGTATAGGTTTAGAATAAGGCCTTCATCAAAGTAAAAAATGAATGCCAGACACTGATAACCAGCTGAAATTGGCTTGTTTTTGCACTGATTGGAGTGAATTTATATATTATATAGGACTGTATTTACATTTTTTTTAAAAACACTCCATAAATAGAGCATCTCCTAAATTATCAAATGCCAGTTCTGGTGTTGTCTTTAGAAAGAGTGTTTACTTCAAGAATCAAAATAATTAGTCTCGAAACCAATTTAGCTACCAACGTAACGTTAGACAGCATCTGGAACACTGTAGGCAAATGATACCGTTCAACACCTATGATACTCAAAATATTAATTAAACTGGCAACTCGTTAGGTTTGAAGACCCATCCATTAACAGGTCGGTTTCCAGGAGCAGGCAGCAGTACTGGCCCTCAGTGCAGCAGTTACAAAACACGTCCAGCCCAGTAGATAACGCTTACCTGCTAGTTAGTCTGACAAAATGTGGTGTAACTTACTTTTATGTCCAAATCACCCTTCCAGTAGACGCCACGTTCCGGGCGGCCGTCAAATGTGCCTTTCTGACGAGAAGCCACTCGCTAAGCATCTAAATATTCGGGCCGTTATTGATATTAGCGCTTTTCGACTAGCGCAGCTAAAGGTAAACCCAGCTAGCTGGCTAGCTAATGCGGTTAATTTCACACGGTCAGGTCTGCCCTCAACGGCTCTCATCTGGGATTACGAACTGTAATGAACATTTTTGACATGCTGTTTCACTTCGGCCGGACGAAAAAGTAAGTGCGACCTGACTGGTGGTCATCTGAGTTGAATTTCGAGCCGTGTTAGCGTTTCTAGCTACATGTTAGAGACAGGTGACGTGCCATTGACGGCCGCGCGCTGTCCGTGTGATGGGAGGGGCCTCGCCTCTATGATTGACATCATTGGCCGAGAACTGTCTTGTGCTGAAGAGAGGCTCAAACTCAATCATTCCTTGGGTCATATGTGCATACGTGCTTGCTTGCTTAATTATTTACTTACTTATTTAGGCTATGTATGCATGTATGTTTTTGTTTGATTTTTTGATTATCTGTCTGTCTATCTAATATTGCTTAATAATACTTAAAGGGATAGTTCACCCAAAAATCTAAATTATGTCATTAATAACTCAACCTCATGTCGTTCCAAACACGTGAGACCTCCGTTTATCTTCTGAACACAGACATGAGGGTTATGTAGAGTTATTAATGACATAATTTTGATTTTCGGGTGAACTATTCCTATAAATTAAGACTCAAAATAAAGTCCTCCTACCCTTGTGAAAAAGAAGTGCAATAGCATACTATTAACAAGAGTACTTATTATGAAAATATTATACTTTAGAAGAATATACTTTCTACTTATATAGGTTTTCAGACAAAAGTAACAGTTTAATGAAAATAGGCCTAATATAGTTTTATATAGAGATTTATGTACATATAGGATTTAACTACATTTTATTCATGTGCCATTTAATTATTTTATTGTCTTTGAAGTATGCTTAAATTATACAGCGAATGTACTGATAAGTTTTTATAAACTAAACACTTGAATGTAATTTTATTGAAGTTTATATGAGTTGCAATTTAGCAAAAAGTATAATCAGTTAGTCAACCGATCAAAATAAGTGTTCTTATTTAAAGCATGATAAAATATTAATAAAGCATAATAATGTAAATGTATTTTATTGTTAAAAAAATAGTAAGTGTATTTTCTTTAAGGACACTTAAATTGACTTTTTTTCACTAAAATATCAGTAGTTGCACGTTCAGATTTTTGTGTATTTTTAAGATTTGAAGTGCACATTGAATACAATAGAGCACACTTCTTCACAAGGGTATTATTGTATTTGAATCATTGACTTGTAGTCTTTGGAGAAATGTGTTTAAGTGTTGTGTTTGTGGACTTTAATTGTTATATTCTAAGGGGCATTTATAGCCTGATAATCTTGTCAATGGTTACACTATTCGGTAGATAAAAATGTTGTTACTTTATGGATTTAAAAAACTTATGTTAAAGTTTATATTTTAGATAACTATTGACCCATGGATTACTTCACATACCTACATCCTGCAGCTAGCTATAATAATAATCTTTGCACCTCTTCTGTGAGCTTGTCAATTACCTCACATGTATCTTCATCAATTATTGATTAGTACTGGTAACAGAATCTGGTTTGCATGGGTAATCTTTCCCGGAAGATAGCTGGATACCTCTAACTTAAGAATGGGTTAATCAGCATTTACATTATTCATTTTAGACACATTTAATCAGGTACAGGATCACACTAAAACTTCTCTGATTCAAATTGAATAAATAAATAGCCCATAGCTGGATAGAGTCAGAAAATATAAGGAAATTTCAACTCAAGTTCTTAAAGTTGTTGCAATGAGAATGGAGATCTCAAGAAGTCTCCTAGACACAAACCATTCGGAGTAGACTAAAGAATCAGAATATGCAACGGTTGACACAACAATCCACCTTTCAGTTTTGCTGGGAAATCTAAAATATTGCTCCCTCCTTGCATTCAGCACAGATTTCTGAGGCTCCAGACCACAATGAGATTTTTTTTTAAAAGTTTCTTACCTCTTAAGTTTCTTAACAAATTCACCATCCTTGAGATCTGAGTTATCATTATTGTCTTTCACACTTATTTATTTATTTGTCATATTGTAAACTGATGACGTATGTGCAATGTGTTATAAATAGCCTACTGTTTGTGAAGTGCATGAAAATGCTAAAATTGCATACACAGATATTGGCATAACAGCTAGTATATAATAAAATGCATTGAATATGTCTCAGTCAAAATTCTGCTTCTGTTAACCCATTCTTTATATATCTAAAAAGCAAATCTTAAGATACATCAACAATCAACAAACTTTAAAGCTTTTTAAATTTAATATTTTGAGAAATGCAATATCCTGTAAAGATTGTAAAAATGAAGATTTGGCAAACACCTCATCTCAAAAACATGGTCAACTCAGTTCTTCACAGCACAAGCTTTACATTTGAAAAACAGTTTGTGGATTTTCGCTACAGTAGCTAAAGCTGTTTTTGTTACACTTTCTGTTGGCTTGAAGTTAAGTGACTTCGTTATGTCATTATAAAGATGTGTTGTGTGCAGGGTAATACCTCATGATGCTTATTGCTCTTTGATGACATCACTGATTAGATCATAGCAGGATGCAGACTGATTAGATTATTGTAGAGCCATCTGATGAACTCCTCAGTGATCACATAAATGATCTCATCATGAGTTTATGGCTGGATAAAGATAGGCACTGTTGTCAGATGGGCCTAACCCATCAACTTCACTACAGTAAACAGTAGGCCAAGTACCAAACCTGCACCTAGTAAGTGCTGATGGAGCATCACTATGGAGACTGCAGAGTGGTTTTTATCACCATGGAGACTAGGACTGTCTGAACATTACAATCTTGTTATTCAGAAATAGGATAAATGGTAGCTGAAGCCTAGTGGCTATTGAGGAAAACCACCACCACTGAAGTTACTGGGTTAGTCTTTAATTGTGACCAAGTAGCCTACTGTACGGATGCCTGACTGCATATATGGCTTTTACTGTGTTACTGTATTAGCTTATTAACATAAAGAAATAGTGCAAAAGATTATAATTCTAGTACAGGTATTTCATTTAAGTAAGAAAACACAATGGTGAATACATTATTATAAAGTAAAATATGAAGAAAAATGTTTACATTTGTACAATGATGTGCATAAAAACGAATTTATCATTTAAAACTATCATTTTATAAGGTTTGCATATAAGAATATTTGCATTTTCTATATGCCATATTCTGGTTAACAACTCAAGACATTACCTTAATTATTTGGAAGTTTTTTAGGATATCATTGTCACATTTGATTAATCTTCTAAAGAATCATTGTGAAGCTATTATAAGATTTCAGAGAAAAAAATTTCATGACCTGAAGATCAAGAGGGGTAGATTGTTGGAAATTATCACGGAGTGCCAGTAAAAGGTCAAAAAGCAAAAGCAGCAGGTTACTTGAGCACCTATGCCAATTATGTCAGAGATAAGTGCTCTTTCTGACAATTATTGTATAGAACTTGGATACATGGTAAATACGAAAATATATGTGCTGTTTAACCTCTGACTACAAGCTTAATTATGTTCCACTTAAGACAACACAAAATGAAAGAAATAAGGTTTTTAACAAGAGGTAATTGTCCAGCAGATGAGTCATCTATCCACAATATTGCTTTCTCCAGTAAATCAGTCATCTCGTCTGAAACAGGAGAGAAATATGTACAGATCAAGCACCATTTACAAGCAAAAATAGTCCAAAACTCTAAAATAAGACTGGTGGATTTTGATGTGGATTTAGTGGATTTTGATGTGAGAGAACAACAGGGGGTGGGGTTTTCACTGAAGGAAGTATTACGGATTATACAGAAATTTGTATTTTGGCCGCAAGATACAACAAAATTAAAACACCTTAAGGATGGATTTGTTTGTTACAAACATGCATATTTTTGCTTCACAAGATGTTAATTGATGGACTGGAGTTGTGTGGATTATTGTGATGTTTTTATCTTCTGTTTGAGCTCTCATTCTGACGGCACCCATTCACCGCAAATGATCTGTTGTAAGCAAGTACATTTCTCCAAATCTGTTCTGATGATGAAACAAACTCATAAAAGTGAATATTTCAGTAGATATGCTCACTGAATATAAGCCAGTCCACTCAGGTCATTAGGATAACTTCAGTTAGAAATACCAAGACTTCATTTAAAACAAGGAAACTCTGCTTTATCTATTTTGCCACTTACAGTTGGAACCAGCTTCCAGAAAACATAGGATCCTGTAGTCATATTTAAATCATATAAAACACATTATTCCATGTTTTATTATTTATTTTTATTTATTTTAATCAATTTGTAAATCTTAAAAAAAAATCCTTGCTTTTATTGTTGTGATTATTTTATGATTTTTAATTTATAATTGTATTTATTTTTGTATTTATTTTTAATTTGTTTTAATTCCTTTAATGTAAATCACTTTGAATTGCCATTTTGTTTGAAATGTACCATCTAGATAAACTTGCCTTGCCTTTAATGTTGTTAATGTAAGTTTATAATGAAATAAAGCATTTTATGACAGGCGGTCCTTTGGGTTGTGGCCGAGAGTCTAGATAGATGGACTCAGTGCTGGAAAAGATTGAAAACACCATAAGTGGTTATATATGGTAGGCTTTCTGGCTGCATGAAACAAAATAATGAAGTTTAACACAGTGTTTAACACAGTCACAACCTCTCCAGATGTACCTAACTACAAAGTTTCTTGTTTGATTATTTTTGTTGTTGTTGTTGTTGTTGCTTCTTACCATCTGCAGTCTTGGCGTCTGCATCAGGATTAGATATACTGTATATGTGTGGGGGGAAAAAGTATATAAAAAATGTTTTAATGAAATAATATTCTGAAATTATGCCATCCCTTAGTGCCTCAGGTCAACACATCTTGCTTGCTTTTTCTATATCCTAAAGGAATGAGGCCATGCATGGAAATTCATTTCTATAACATTGACAGACCACAAAACCAATTAAGGAACATATTTTTCTCTGTTCGAACATATGCAAATGCAAAACATGCCACATTGTCTCTCTGTAATTCTCTGTATACTCTCATTAAACAGCTGTCTCTTAGAGGTTTATTTTTCTCTCACTGTCATTTAGAAATGTTAAGACCATTTTGATCAGTGGCAAACAGTAGCCTACAGGATAAGAGCCAGGTCTGTGAGAGATAGTGGGAACCACACCAGCTGCAGAGAGACTGACTCCCTTCAGTCTCTGCATATTACAATGCATGGCTTATAATCTTATCTAAATACATGCGCATCTTTATCATCTGTTTCTTTATATAATGTTATCTATATTTAAATTAATGAATATTTACCCAAATGACAAGAAATAATATATAACATTGCAGAACCTTAGAGATCTTATTTAAAAATAAAACATTAATAATAAACTATGACATTCCAAATGACTTTACTGCACTTATTGTTCATATTTGCATACTTTATATCTGAAAGTTACCCATAAATCAACTAGAGAAGAAAAAAATCCACTTTTCACATGGGCAATTCCTGAATATATAGCCACAAAAACAGTTCCCAGTGTCTTACTGAAAGTGGCTAAACAGACTGGCTTATCTTACCCCATTCTCTCCTGCCAAATGATTTCTTGATTGAAGAAGCAGACGTGCAGACATCGTCAGGTGTGTGGGGTTGTTGCTGTTGTCTTTATTTCAGATCAGAAGCTTATAGCACCATCTAGTGGTTCTTAGTAATCCAACTCACATGAGACTGGCATACCTGCACTATTCTTTGACTCAAATACCATTTTTTTGTTCTGAGAATTATTAAACGTAGATTAATCATTTTCTAGCTTAAAAATTTGCCTCACATCAAAAGTAGCTAGTTTAAAAATGCCATAGTTCAGTTAATATAACAATGTTTAGTTGATATATGAGTTTATAACGAAAATAAACAAATCAATTGTGAAAGCAACATCATTTTGATAAATAAACAAATTATCTTCTATTATATTTATAGAGAGAACAGATAACTTTTATATACTAATATTTTATATACTATTTTGTTTTTCATATATCATGTTTTTATTTTGTTCTATTGTATTATTTAGCTGTACTTTTTTAATTCTTTTTTTTTTTTAATGATTATTTAATAAAAACAACCAAATGGCAATTTGGTTGATATTAATTGGAATGCAGGATAAAAAACAAAACAAAAAAACGTGATTTTTGATTTTTTTTTTTTACTTATCTGCTTTTGCAAATGAACTCTTCATAAGATAGATAGATAGATAGATAGATAGATAGATAGATAGATAGATAGATAGATAGATAGATAGATAGATAGATAGATAGATAGATAGATATGAGACATGCTTTTCAAGTTATTGCAAGAATATTTCCTTTTTTTCTATTCTTTCCCAAACAAACAAAGCAAAAAAGCTAATATACAACCATATGCATCTAAAGTGCCACCCAAATGTCCTTGAGATATTGTTTTGTGTTTATAGATTTTCTAAGAGAAAGGTTAAACAAGCATTCTTCAGAAATAACATTCCACGTGCGGATTGATTGGTTGGTAACAAAAGTTCCGCAGTACAGTGTGCACTACAGTGAGCTACGATATGCTGCTACTTTCAAATCTCCAAATGAATGTGTGTGCGACTCCATCAAGGTGACCCCCAGAACAACATCATGAACCCTTCATCCTTGTATCACATTCCTCAGAGTGTTCCTCGGAAGCAGTTCATCCGGAAGAAATCATTTAATGATTGAATGCTGGCTTTTTCAGGAGCATCCACCAGGCTTCTTCTGCCTCTGCATGTCATTTAAAGCTCATTGATTTCCACAGGAGAACAAGCTGGATTTGTTTACTGAACAAATACGGTTTTATTTGGAATTTCACTGGGGAGTGTTGAGTCTGGACTGATTTTTGACATTTATTAATTATACAGTTATTATACATTGAATTTTTATTTGTCAGAGCAGAGGCCATGAACTGCAGTTTGGGTTCAAGAAGATTAGAGCATTCCTAATCCAGGATTATAAAACACAAAATGAACTGATTTTAACTGTCAATTATTTAGAGCAGAAAGAAATGTAAATGTCGATAGTTGATCATAGTTTAGCTTTATTTGGAGGGAAAAAAATGTCATGCTAATCCCCAGCCTCTTTGCATAAAATCTGCAGTAAGCATTTAGCTAATGAGGCAAACTAGGTTAATGAGACTTGTCTTTAAATTAGTGATGCAAATCGCAGACTGACCTGTAAAATGTGTGTGTGAGCCTATATCAGTGTAGCATGGGACAGAGTTAAGATGGTCCTTCTTGTCCACGCGGAGCTGTCACTGATATTTAGCGTCCATTATTAATGATGTCATTTAAAAATGTATCAGGACAAAAGAGGTTACCAAGTATCATAAGAAGAGTGTCATTTTATCTTACTGTTACATTATAAAATTAAAGTAGGAGTTCGGGAGGATGAAAATGATAAACAATATTTTCTGCAGAGTATATTCTGAACTACAAAATAGAGGGGAGTGATGGATGTTTGCCCAGATTAATAAAAACGTACACACTACCATTCAAAAGTGTGGGGTGAGGGTTTTTTCTTAGAAAAATAATACTTTTATGCACCAAGGATGCATTAAATTGATCAAATGTGACTATAAAAACACTCATAATGTTACAAAGCATTGATGAAAAAAATTAAATGTTTCTTGAACGGCAAATAAGCATATTACAGTTTTTTTTTTTTAACTGCTTGCACACAAAATCTTTATTTGTCACAGTTGCTGAAACAAACACAACAAATCTGCAAAATCACACATTCATTCTCGGTTTTCAATTTCATGTAAGACTTTTTGCAAAACACACAATTCCCTATGTAACTCTCATAAATCGATCAGGAATTAATATTATTTCAAAGGTGTTTTTAAGACATATTTGTGCTATTTTTAATGCATTGCTACATTTTGCAAGAGATGGGAGGCATTCTGGATTTATTTATATACAGTTCTTGGATTTGTGTGTAAAGTTTTGAAAAAATAAAAAGGCAAAGTTTTGAAAATGTGTGTAAGCAGTTGAAAAAAAAACTATAGAATGATTTCTGAAAGATCACGAGACTGGAGTAACGATGCGGAAAATTCAGTTTTGCCATCACTGAGATAAATTTAAATGTAACAATATTTCACAATATTAATGTTTTACTGTGCTTTTTGAGTAACAAGATTTAATTTATTGATTTTATTTATTTGTAATTTACAGTAATACAAAGGCCGCTATAACATAAAAGTATAGTGTAAAATAAATGTACTGTACATTACTGTAATGAAAAAGTACGACAGATCTCAGGCACAACACTTTTTTTTGAAAGGCTGTAGAATCTCTTTGCGCTTTTTTGTCGCTTCATGTGATTGTTCTTGATTTTAATATATATATTAAAATATATATATAAACCTCTGCTATATTTTTCAGTGTTAATAATTGTGGAAACACATCAGTCTGTGAAAAGGGTCAATGGTAGCAGTACCTGTGTGTGTGTGTGTGTGTGTGTGTGTGTGTGTGTGTGTGTGTGTGTGTGTGTGTGTGTGTGTGTGTGAGAGAAAGAGAGAGAGAGAGAGAGTCTGGGTTAGTGTGTGCATGCTGTCTCAGTCTGTGACCATGGATGTGTGATCTAACAGTAGCTGACAGGGAGGTTGGAGGGCACTCTCTAGGGTCCTCAGTCTGGGAGCACTCTAGACCGCATACAGCAGAACTGTTCTCTGTCCCACTGAGCTAACAATTAGCACACACACCATAATGCAAGGCCCAAGCGGGCAAGTGTTTCACACAACCTACATTTCTCTGTCCATTTAAATGTGTAGGATGTCTTTGTACTTGATGCATTTTCATTAGTGTTTAATAGAATTTATTCATATATACAACATATTGCATTATTTCATATATGCATCTACCAGTGTGTACACAGACCTAAATGGCTCAAGCAGAGGCATGCTGGTGAACTGGTTGCTTAATCTGTTAGCACTTTTACATTTATCATGAGGCCAATATGCTTCTTTTTGACTTATTCATCTAGTTAGGAGCTCGGTAGCACTAATGTGAGTGGACAGCTATGTGTCTGATGAAGACCTCTCCATCTCCCCTCAGACTCGGAGGTCTCCACCCCAGAATTCACAGCTTCCAACACACACATTTCACAACATGATCTGTAAGACTTTGCAAGTGTAAGAAACTGCCCATTTTTAATAGTGTTTTACTGCACACAATAAAGTGCAAAACTGTATAGTGTCTGTGAAGGTTTTTTTTTTTTTGGGGGGGGGGGGGGGCGCAGGATGTAGAGTGTGTGTTTTTGAAGCCAAGGTCAAAGGGTGGTTGAGCGAGATCGATGCCATGATTGCTGGTGTGTGAGATGGATATTCACCAGTGACCCTCTGTCCCCAGATGTCTCATGCAAGGAAGTTGTCCATCCCCTGAGACCCTCAGACTGTCTGTATTGTGAGCATGACATGCTTTACCCAATCACTTTGCGTGTGTGTGTGTGTGTGTGTGTGTGGCCTGTGTGTTGTTTTAGGCAAAGCAGGTAAAAGGCACTTCAACAAACTCATTGGACTTGGCAGCAATTGAGCAAAGCAGAATAAAGTTAAAAGTAAGATGCCTTTTAAACTTGCATTCTGAGTGTCATTTAATTTCATAACAGTACAAATTCTTAGATATTCCTAGTTAAATTCTTAGATAAAAATCCTAGAATTCATAGTTCCTGGACAATTATCAGCATACTGTGTATATATACATGTACATATACTATATATATATATATATATATATATATATATATATATATATATATATATATATATATATATATATATATATATATATATATATATATATATATATATATATATATATATATATATATATATATATATATATATATATATATATATATATATATATATATATATATACACACACACATGCGCACATACAAATAAAAGTATAAAAAATAAAATTCTGGGTTTTTTATTTCCAACATCTTTACTTTCATTACATCTAACTACGATTTGACTGAATGAAATATTTAAATTCGCATATTTTTATATTGACATATTTTTTATTTAAATATTGGGAAGTAACATGTAAATGTGATTATGAAATATAATTTTGTCTATAAGATGAATCTTTTCCTGGGATTCTGTTTTGTTTTTCAGTCATTCAACATAAAATTTTAAAAAGCATGAATGACACTGAAAAATATATAAATAGTATATTTAAAAAGTCATTTATGCCTTCTGTAAATGTTTGTGAAGGGAGTTGTCTTTATTGCAAGTTTAATATTTGACATTTTATAACAATTAAATAAGAAAAAATACTATTTATTTTCAGAATAACATCATTCTACATTTTTTATAACACATATATACATTTACATAGTTACACAAGTATCAGAGATTTTTGGGTTTGGATCACCATAAGGCCATAACTAAATGGTTTTCGAAAGAACTAGAGTGAAAATTCTTTCAGGTAGCCTCAGTCTTTAAAACATTTCTGATTTCAGCTGGAACCTTGAAGCATATGTATATGAGTGGAATGAGAGTAAAATCTCTCTAGCTCTTTAACAGAGCAGAAGATGCTCTTTAAAGAGTACTTGTGTATTTGGGAGCATGTGACTGAAGGTTTTGCGTTGCTCAAGGGCAGCAAGAAGGTGACACCCAGCATATGATCCTGAAAGCCCATGACGGCTACTGCATCACCCCCTCCCTCCCCTGACTGACAACCGCCCATCATAAACCCCTGCCCCACTCATGCAAGTAGCCAGGGGCTACACAAACAGAGAAGTCCCGCAACGGATGGATGGATGAGCGGACGGATGAACTGGAGGCCAGTGCACAGACAGATACAGAGACAGACAGAGCACCAAAGGGCAGGTGGCTTAGCAGACAGCTGTCCACTGTCGTGGCCAAGTCACTCAACTCAGGGGTCAAGAGATCTTTGTGACAAATATAAGAGTACGGATGGAAGGAATGAAAAAGATGAGGGCTGATAAGGTTTGAGACCTCCCTTAGGAGAGGTTGATGGAGTGAGGAAAGGCCATGACAGATGAGCGAGGCAGTTTGGATCAACAAAGCCAGCCCAGGCCCTCAATCTAATGTGATTCTTGCCACGAGAGCGATATGAGGATGTGGAAATGAAGGGCTGAGGGAGAGAGAGGGGACAAGAAATGAGAGATGAGAAACTGGAGATGAGTACATGACTTCTGACAGAGAGTCAAGATGCCAAAATGAAAGCATCTGGAGAAGCCGACCATGACCTTGTTCACACTGCACTCTATAATAATTTGATATTCAAATATTTAGGGCTGATTCATTTTGCAAGTGATGAAATCAGATCCATTTGTTCTGACATCATGATCAATATCATCTGGATCAACATTCATAGGCGAAAAAATTATTTAAATGTACTTTAAGTGATGTTAGATGAAGGACATCACTGAATTGGGCTTTCTGAGATATCAGACCTATCTTTGTGACCACCTTCTGTAAGGTTATTTGTTTAGCCAATCAGGAAACTTTCTGCTTTCAGTCTGTCAGCCATACTGTGAGTTCACAGTAGAGTCTTGTGTAGAGTTAACAAAATTTTAAATGAAACAGAAAATAATAAAAACTCATAAAATGACTATTATAGTCTCTCAATGATGCTGTCAGGCAAATCACATATATTCTATTTTATAAAAACCATTTGTTTATTCTTATTTTTGTTATCAATAGGATATTCTGTTATGCTTTCTGTTATTTAGTCAGTGTTAATTGAAATATTGTAGTGTCGAGCGTATACTGTCCAGTCCACCATACGTATATGAGATGATTTATGACTTACGTAAAGATCTATTTATGACTTTATGTAAAGATCTTGATAATATTATAAGGGGACCCCAGATAACAGTACAAAACAATAAAATATGTAGTTCATGACCCCTTTAATATTTACATACTGTATTCAGACATTTCCTTCATCATAATATTTCACTATTGATTGCTTTTAAAAACAAAGACTTATATTTTTCATGTTTTCTTGCTGTCAATCACAGTTCATGATAGTTGAAATAGCGAAGTACTTGCCAGGATATTACTGAAATGAATGGGAAACGATAGCTTTCTCCAGGTATAATAGACCTCTTTGATTCAGAGCACAAAAAAAGAAAAGATGAGTCGGAAACACACACATAACAAAACACATGCCCATTTGAGCCTAACAACACACACAGCGTCATTCTCTGATTATCACTCGAAGTTAAAATACATGAATAAATATTACAAATAAAGAAATAAAAATCACAATTCTAAAAACCCAGTCAAAAGGCCTGGGGGCTTGTTTTGGTGATGTGCAGGAAGGTAGCAGCATCATGACAGGAATCTCTCTCCCTCAGGACACACAGACTCTAACTGATAAGTGCCAGGGAGCAGGGGGAACCTATTCCACTCTGGGTGTCTTCAGCAGAGCGCGAAGCCATCCGGCATGCCCTCAGAGCTCAGCCCTGTAATCTGACACGACACGGCTGACATTACACACTGACGTCAGTGATGGCGAGCCTCTCAAACTAACTGCAAGAGAGTGTTTTGGGTGCACTGGAATCCTCTGATCAATTATTGGGTTTGGATTATGAAACTGATATCGGAAAAGTTTCAACAACTTAAGGTGAGACACTGCAGGCAAAAACAATGTTTTTTCAAGCACCTGTCAATTTTGAGATTTTGGGCTTTTTGGTTTTTCATAAAGTGCTTTTTCAAACTAGTGGAAGGAAAACATCCAAAAGACACTGTTAAGTGTTTCTTTTATAGCACTTTATCTGTTTGTGTCAATAGATTTCAATTACAATACATATTTTTAAAGGCCGTTTTCCCAAAATGAGTTTTTTCTTCAACACTGAGCCATAAATCTCAACTTCAGTAGCACGTACACACACCAAACTTGACATTTTTATTCCTGTCTGTATTCTGAAGATTTTTACAGAGGGATTTGTTCATATATATTGTCCTTGATTATATACAACATTTTATTCCCCCCAAAATTGTGAAAATACATTGTTTTCTGGCTGTTCAAAGTATTTTCTGAATTATGGAGTGACAAAAAAAGATAACCAGAATTCCCTCTGTAAAAACATTTGACTCTAATATGTCAAAAAAAATAAACAAAAAATTTGAAACTGACTTCATCTAGTGTTCAGATTTTTGTACTAGAAATGTATGCAAATTAGCACATATTTCATTAAAGAATGCCTCATTTGCATATTTAAACATAACATTTTTGAAAACTTGTAATACAAAAAATGTTTGCAATAATCAATGTAATCAATCAACTGGGTAAGTAAGGTGATAACTATTAGATATTTTTTTTTCCCTATTCACCTGCAGTGTCTCGCCTTAAGCAGACAGCGGCAAGAAACATAAAATGGCAAATTGTTATTGCATTAACATTAACTGACAATGAGCAATTTTCATTATTACAGTTCTATGTCAGTGATTAACAACAACATTACTACTGATGCATTATCATTTTTGTGCAGTCAGATAAAGAAAAAAACACGCACACATACCTCAGGACACACACATATAATCGACACTCTAATATAAACACCAATACACCCATTCAGTTATAATCACATAACTTAAATTCAATTTGGAGGGTGTTTGCTCTATAGGCTCAACTGAAAATGGTGCTTTCAGGTGGAAAATAGGAATAAATAAATACATATATAATTAAATAGTAGTAGTAGTAAACATTCTGAAAACTTGACAATAAAGATACACATATCTGACCAAATTTATGTTGGTTGCAATGATCACTGAAAAAAAAAAACAGAAGTTAAAAAATAAAATAATCTGTCCCTAAGGATACAAAGGTTACAAAACATGAACAGATCCATCTTTCGCTTTTAATAACATATTAGTAAATGTTTAAATAATTACCACCAAAGATGAATAGATGCTTTATAGATGCTGAATATTCACAAAATCAATAATATCCTTCGTCAGTCCAATCCGTTTGTGTGAAATTACTTGTACTTGGGTAAATTGAAAATGACCGTTCTGTGTAACCTGCAGAATTGTGATGGAATTGGAAAGGGCATCATTTTTAATGATTGAGGACAGAAGACATGTTACTTCAGGCTGTAAAGTAGAGAGGAAAAGGTCAGGTCAGATTGAAGTCTCCGCACCTACTCCTGGTCTCGTCATTACTGACAAATTTTCTAAACTCCCCTCTAAACACCGTGCACAAAAAAAAGAGAGGAAATACAATGAGACATTTCCAAAATGTCATGTTTAAGGCTGCTTGGGTCAAAAGGCAGAAGAGTTGGGCTAAAGCTCTCAGGAACGGGCTTTGATGAGGTGGATAAGGAAAGAAGCAAAGGTGAGGAAGACCACGCAGCCAAAGGAAGAAGGTCAGCACGCCTGTCTCAGTTTTCAGCACCTGGTGTCTAGTTTTTAGCACCCAGTGTCCCCGGTGTTTAAGTCTGGTAAAGCCACGGGGCACATGAGGGATTCAGCGCAGATTCGTTCGAAGCACATAAACCCTCAACCAAAACAACAAAAAGCAATTAGTGTTTCTAATTAAAAATATCTTGAAATGTATGTCCTATACATGTTAATAAAATTTCTTGGTCAAAACATGGATCCTCATTGGGGCATATATAGCGTTTATTAGCCTTTTAAAAAACATTTTTTCTGTAAATATTTGATCAAATCTCAGCAGTGAGTAAAAGAGTGAATCAGGTGTTCATACTTCACCATACTGTTCCATGACATATTATAAAATATTTGCTAAATTATTTCAATTATTATATTCTATTATTAGTTATTCATAATAATTATGAATCGGAATTAAAGGCAAAGTTCCCCCCCCATATACTGTATATATATATTAAATTACTCACTCTCATGTCTTTCCAAACCCGTATGTCCTTCGTTCATCTTCGGAACATATATATATATATATATATATAATATATATATATAAAGTATATAATTGTATTTATTTTTGCATGAAGGTAGGTCCACACCTAAACATAACTCTCAGTGGTCCTTATATCAGCCATTCATTTGTTAAAACAGTTATGAATACTTTATGAATCCATATTTTCATCAGAGTTTGTTGCATTTCTTAAAAAATGTTTGAATTCAGTGTTTACATTTCAGTTCAGTTCATTTTTATAATGGACATCTGCTGAAATCCCTCTTGAGGTGTTGCAGGTTGAGATGTCATTGTGACAATCGCATGTTGACGATAAGCTAAAGGGCAGCCACATATTATGTGGAGGCGTCTTCTTTCTCTCTGCTTCATGTCGCTCTCAGGGTTTGGCTGGCTGTTGACACGCTGTTGCATATGCTTGACTGAACACTTGCATCCTCCAATGCCTCACTCATAATTACTTCTTAGTAATCAACTCCATTACAGCATTATGTTAATTCAGGGTGTGAAATGTGAGATGCTATGAGGACAGCTGAGGGATGTGATGGAGCTGAATGTTTGTTAAACTGTGTGGGATTTGCTTCTACATTGCATAAGATGCTGATAAATACAAATTAGGGCAGAGTGGGGTAGGATGTGCCACTTGGCAAGCTGTGTTACTCCCTCGATCAGGAAAATTGCGCATACTTTTTGTTACATTACAAACATTTAGAACCAGCTTGTGGTTAAAGCTACAGTACAAACTTATTGAAAACATTTAAACAACCCTACAATAAATATTGAACCCTTGACAAAATTTGAAAAGAAATCCCGGTATTGCAATAACCTGGTTTATGTGACTGACTCAATCAGCCAGACTCAAGAACTGAATCACTGAAAAGATCTGAATTAAAAAGAGTGATTCAGACACCATCTCTCATGAACTATAAACATGCCAATGAATAATGATTTAATTGTCAGCTTCTCACATTAAATTGTTTTATTTCAATACATTAATTTTAATACATCAAATTAAATTAAATTTAAAAACTGCACACAATTTTATTTAATGATATTTAAAGTTTATTATTTAAGTAAAAAAGGTAAATAATTAAAGTTAAATAACATTTATAATAATAAATAAATAAATAAATCAATATAATTTTTTTTAATTATTTTACATAATATTTTAGTTTATTTTATCAAAATATTTAAAAATAATCTGAATGGCTATTTAGAATAGCCACACATAAGAAGAGCTGACAAATAAAACAGCCGAAAAAATATAAACACTATAAATAAAGCAACAAGCTTCATCTATAATCTTACAATCTTCTTTTTGAAGCCGCGTGCATCTCATTTGGAGAGACAGCCTAAGGTCTCCACTTCACTGCATCGCATAGATAAACACTAGGTGTGCATATGCATGTATGCATGTGCTTGCTGTCAAGACCCCTACCCAATCAGAGCCCAAACACAGGAAGTGCAGCAGAAACCGTCCTGTCACTGATCACAGAGGCATGTATAATTCTCAGGTAATTATTTTTCAGCCCGAGGCATCATTACAGTAGCGTATCACATCATTCCTGCCTGGCTCAGGCACAGTTCTCCTACAGCAAAGTCACAGGATCTTGGCCTGTCATGAGATCAGCCAGGCAGTCTCATGTGAGAGTGTGCAAATATATGATTTCTCCTTTACTGTCACGCTTGAACAGGTCAGCGGAGGGATGGAGCTGGCCGCCGCATGCTGAAATGGAGATGGAATCGGACAGGACTGGAGTCATGAGGAGCGGAGAGGGAAGTGATGATGCATGAAAGGCCCTGGATGACAATAACAACATAATGATAGAAGTAATGATACATGGATGATGGCAAATGCCACAATGTAGTCTTATCAGACAGATTACTATCACTGTTTTGTACACAGTCATACATTTGCACACAAAAAAATACAGCTTTGCCATTTCAGGAATAAGTTATACTTTAAAATATGTTAAAATAGCATTTTAAAATGGAATATTTCTTCACAATATTACATTTTACTGTATTTGTGATCAAATAATCAAAGTCCTTATGAACAGAGACGTCTCATAAAAAACTTTCAGATCTGTGTAAACAGTCAGGAATAAGAATACCACATATACTAATACATTTCCTCATTTAAGTGAATGTTATGACTTATTGGATGACTAAAAGCCATGGCTGAGATTTTGGGTCAGCGCTTTCAATGTGAGAAAACATCAGTTTGGATCTGTGAGGCTGTGTGCTCATGTTCGGCTGCTTGTACGTCACTCAGCTCCTTCAGATGTCCGTGTGTTTGCGCCGGTGTCGTTTCCTGCCCACGGTTCTGCCTTCTATCCTCATGTGTGACATTCAAGTTCACAAGGATCTCAGAGAAACAACACTCTTCACACTAGAGAGCCCTGCAACTGCCATCACATTCACACTCTCTGATCCACACAGCAACGGACAAATCCTCAGGGACGGCTTGTTTTCTCTCTTTCCTCAACACTTCAGCTCTCTCTTTCTCTCTCTGTTCTCTATAGCTCAGCACAGTAGCACAGTCGAGTCTCTGAGGCTTCGATTTGCTAATTATTTACATTATTTAGATTCAATGGCTTCCCAAAATAACATATTCTTAGGTAGTGTCCACAGTAACAGGAAATATTCCAAAGGCACATGAATATATTCTGTCATAAATAAAAACATACAGTCTAAAGACGGCATCCATGTATTCTGGGTAAAGAATGAGCCGGTTGGGTCATAATCTTGTGCTGGTTAATAGGTAAGTCAGGCAATGTGAAGTTGCCTCAACAAATCTTCCTGGGATATGTTGAGAAATAAGGAATGGCAGAGGCCTCTGGACATAACCATAGGTGACAAGATGCTGGTGCTCTGCTGTGTTGGCCGGCCTGGCGGATATTATTAAGTCATAAATTAATGGAGTATTCTGTTTTACATGTTAGAAACTTTTCTAGATGGATCTAGAAGGATTTTGAAAATGAAAATTAAAAAGATATGGGTCATTGTTTTCAATTATAGGTAGGAGGAAGAAAGATCAGTAAAAATCTTTTGTAAAAGAGGAAAAATAATCTGTTAATAATTGATAGTTTTGATGAATAATAAACCACTAACACAGATGCATTCATGCTGCAGAAAAACAGAACAGACCCTTCTTGAGTTCATTCAGCAAACAGAAAAGGGGGGAAAGGAGCAGGCCTTTCCTCTCAGCTCACCCCATCTCCCCTCGTCTATAATTCAGTCACCTTGAGAGATTTCTTCCCTTGAGCTCCCCACTTTTAGCTCTCATGCCAACCAAAAGCAAGGGCTCCCTTCGGACTAAGAAGTAAACTGACGGTACAAGTCTCTGGGAGTGGCACATGCTCGCTGACATTGCAGGTGAGGGGCGGCGATTAATTCTGTAACAGCTAAGTTACACAAACAAACTTTGAGATACGTCTTTATGTTGTGCTTACCAGTTCAATGAAGAAGTTCATTTTAGTAGCTTACTATTTAGCCACAATACTGAAGGGGGGGGGGGGGGGGGGGGGGGTTGGGGGGGGGGGTAGGTCGACTGAATGACAATGACTCACTCAACATAAATTAATTGTTTTGTTCCTGAGTGAATTATTGGCTGTGTCATAAATCTTGGGTTGCTGACTTGTTGCCTCACTGCCTTTTCAGGCAATGACTTTTCAGACATCATAAGTGCATTAAGGAACCTCAAAAAAATTATTTTTGGACAGATTTCTGGGGCAGCATGATTTACAACAAAACAGAATGAGTTTATTTGATAAGCAAGTGATTATTTAATTATTGCAATAGTCATTTCTGGTTAAAAATACCACTAAAATTGAAAAAAAAGTTTTATTTAAAATATTTATATATATCAAAAATATATATTCACACAGATTGACTACCAACTGAAACTTTCAGATGCCATATTTATTTGTTATTTGTAACCATAACGGAATGGAATGCACAGGATTGTGGGGTATCAAAGTGAAGGATACTTTCATGCTGCATTCAAAAATTTACCAGATGAATGTATCTCAGGAGGAGACAGTAAATCTATTAAGTAATGTTGGATTCAGGCATATCTTGATGCCTAATGCATCCTCTGAAGGCAGCTTTTTTGAATGAATTGGTTGAGTGAATAATTCAGTGGGTTACTGACTTTTCTGTTATGTGTGAATGATTCGGTGGCCTCACTGATAAGACACTTGTTTAATTCCTGAATGAATTAGTGTCCTATAACACTTCAGTTGAGTGAATAATTCATTGACTCACTCATTAGTCACTTGTTTTGTTCTTGAATGAATCTGTTTTTTCAGAATGAATCAGTTGACTCATATATTGATCGATTCATATAGCCAGGTGTATTAATGTAGAATCCACTAACACACAGACTGACCGTCTTGAATGTGCAATCACAGAAGTGGAGTGATACAAAATGTCCCAGCGCTGTCAAATGCATATTAGATTTATAACAGTCTCACACAATATATGATACACTATTCAGTTTTGAGAGAATCAAGGTATAGTGGAAATGTTTGTGTGTGTGTGTGTGTGTGCTGAAAAGCACACTGAAAAGTATGGGGAGGTTCAGATTTGCTCTAACAGATACATTCCTGCTGCTTGTCTACATTACACATTTAAACCATTTTCATTATCCATTTATTTAATAAGCAAGCTCTGCTCTTTAGTTTTTAATACGCATTACTGCTATTCTTGCTGCTCACCGTGTCTTGTCAAAGCTGCTCAGCACCCTCGCAACCCCAACATCATCCCACTGTGGGGGACTCGGCAGACAGGGATGGACTCTCAAGCGGGTGAAACAACATGCCTGGCAGGCAATGCCTGTTCACTGTCACCTGTCAGCTGTGTAGTGTGTACTGCTGTGCGGGTGGCTTGCAGTGTGTGTCAGCCATGGAAATGATTTTGGCATGCCACACGTCTGACAAATTGGGGCCCCCTGGCCCCTGATGCCTGGCACGAGACAGAGTGGCCCAGTGGGCATTAGTCTGTGCTTGACAACACCCCACCTAGCTGACCTTTTCCAAAACTGACCCCAAGCTGACACCAATCAGCTTCCAGCTCCAGTAAGCTGGTAAACAATGTGTCTCTCATCAAGCTAAAAACACACGGCAAGATTAATTCAACACATACATTTCTGTCCTTGAAATTAATTTTTATTTCTCATGAGGGCAATACAATAAGGATTTTAGGAAGGAAGTCAAATTAGGTAAAGATGACTATAGTGTTTTTATATGACATGTTAGTTTGTAAAAAGTCACAGATCGGAAATTATTTTCATGTTTACGTCTACATTGTTTAAGCAGGTTTGTTTTTTTAAACTAAAACTGATGAAAATCATCTTCAGTATTTGAGCTGAAATAAAATCAAATAATAAAAAAATACTAGATGAAAAACTGAAACATAAAAAATAAAACTGGAAGTTATAAGTTAAAATAAAAATTTTGCAATGAGGTAATACAATTACTAAAACTGTAATAAAAGAATATATAGAGCGATATAGAAATATATTTATATATTTTTTATATATATTTATATATATATATATATATATATACATATATATATATATATATATATATATATATATATATATATATATATAAACAACAAATGCAAATGACAAAATCACATAACAAAACTACTGAACTTAAACTAAAAAGAAAAAAAAATTATATGTTATGCATAACGTTTCTACATGGTAATTTTTCCATTTTGCTTATTATTGCGCATACACAAAATGTATTATACTTTTTACAAATTATTATTATTCTGATTTTTTCACTAGAAGGTAAACTGATGATATTTTTAGATATTTTCAAGCATATCTCTATTGTATTTATTTATTTGTTTTTTAGGGACATATTCGTAATACCAATTTTTAATACTTTGATTATAGCCTACCGCTGTATATTTTTGCGTAAATTCTGTAACTTAATAAACTAACGGAACAAATTGAACAATCATTTGAACAATCATTGACTTGAGGAGTGTGAATCCCCCCCTATGAATACATTGGTCTCGTCCATTGCTCTTTGGCCTGTCACGTGGTGCGGATGTCCTTCGCCTTTCCTCTCTCTGCAGGCTAAACATGGCTGCGCTCTTAAGATCAGCCCGGATCCTTAAATGTTCACCGGCTGCATTGCTTCAGGTCTTTGGAAACAGCAGACATGCACCGGCAGCTGGTCGTCTTTACAGCGGAGCGGTCGGGGCTACTCGTGTAGGGTTATGTGTCCAGAGAGTCCCGGGACGCTTAATTGTTAACAGGTATAACGCAGCATGACTCTGTGCCATGCGTGTCTAGATCATGCAGTTGTCATTGAAAGGTGATCGCGCCTATAACAATACTGTGCGGTTGTAACACGTTGATCATGTGCTGTATGTAGGTTATTTAACCAAATTTGAACGAACAGGCCTAAATCTAAATCATATTATGGCGTTATATAAGAGACGTGGCTTTCTTGTATTAGCTCATAACCTGCAGTTATGTGTGACCCATGAACATCACTGCAGAATATCGGAATGTAACCTTTACACCTTTTCTTTCAGCTTCTTTGTAATGCTTATAACATTTTTCAGTCAGATTATTTTTTTTAGTAGTATTAAAGCCTTAATAAAAATTCATGACCATTAATCAATTAATTAAACCATTTAAAATTGAAAAAGCCTATGATGATAATAAATGGGCATATAATACAATATAGTGTTTTGTTGTGTATAGTTGTTTGAGGCTAATACTAGTCTTTCAGTAAGCTGTATGCTAACATGTGCCAAAAGTCAAAGGTCAACATGCCAAGGTCGTTTTGAGCCATCTCAAAATACTGCACATCATATTGGCCAACGTTTAGTCTGTTTCTTGCTTGTTGGTAACTTGATGTTTTCCTCATATTCTTCATATTCTATGTGGTGGTTAGTTCACAACAGGTACAGAAATGTGCTTTTTCATGAAGTGGTGATACTTGCCCCTCTTAAATTAATAACCAGAGGCATTTTTACTATTTACTTTTTTTTTCTTTGTTTTTTTTTTTTGCTTAATTTCAAATTATTATATTTAATCAATATATTTTACTGTAAGAAAACACCGTAGGACTGTCTGTTACAAATCAAATGAAACACAGAACCTGTATTTGAAGTGGCTTTTAAATGCCCATTTAAATAGACTATTTAATGCAGCTCAGAGGTAACATAAATGTATTCACACTGTAATTACAGTTTTGTAAAATAATACTATGTGATTGAGATTGTTTAAAAATAAAATGTTGAATATAGAAAAAATTAAACTTTTTTTAAAATGACAACAAAGTAATTGAATCATTCATTCAAGTTATTTGTTTAAACAAAGCAAGTGACAGTCTTTAAGAAGCGTCTTTCGATATGATGCTTAATAGTTCTTCTGAGGCTTGTTTAGCAATTTTTTTGGGGTGGGGGGGGGCATTTTAACTGCATGCTAAATGGTAAAGATAATATAATTGCTTTAATAATGTGCTAGAGGAACCTCTCAGGGTGTGTTTTTGTTTGGCTGTGAGAGACACGCTTGTTAATGGCATCTCGCACATTATTAAAACAATTATCATATTATCTTAGATGAAACTAACATTTTATTTTAAGGACCAGTTCTCACTATTAACTAGTTGGTTATTAGCATGCAAATTACTAGCATATTGGCTGTTATTTGGTACTTATAAAGCATATATTAATACCTTATTATGCATGACCGTATTTTAGATCCCTTAGTCCTACTTCGTATTAATAAGCAAACAATTCCGTGTTTGAGGCAAAAGTTGAATTTAATAGTGAGAGCTGGTCCCTAAAGTGTGACCAACAATATATATGCAATAACCCATACTTATGCATGAAACGCGGGCACGATTTAATCTTTGATTTTATCAGTTTAATTAGGGCTGTGCAAAAAATCGAATGCAATTTTCATGCACATCTCCTCAGTAAAGGCGCTCCTGTAATTAGAAGTATATCTCCAGCACGTGTGTTCAGATCAGGGTTGCCAGGTTTTCACAACAAATCCTGCCCAGTTGCTTCTCAAAACTAGTCCAAAACTAGAACAATCGCGCATCCAGAAGGTTCCCCGAAAAAAAAAAAATGCTTCCCGGGGTTAAAATATAAGTTTTTTTAGCAGGGTTGCCTTGGTAAAATGTGCATTTTAGGGGCTAAATATCACGTTATTTGTATTGGGGTCGCTTTGACCCGCGGACATGAAAAACAACCACAGACTTGGCAACACCGGTTGGCATTTACTACACCGAGCCGTAATTGTTCTAATAATAATTGTTCCGTAATTGGGCGATTGTTCTAGTTTTGGACTATTTTAAAAAGCAACTGGGCAGGATTTGTTGTGAAAATCTGGCAACCCTGATCTGAACGCACGTGCTGGAGATATACTTCTAATTACAGGAGCGTCTTTACTGATGAGATGCGCATGAGATCGCATTCGATTTTTTTGGACAGCCCTAAGTTTAACTTTGTAATTGGTTTTGTTGTGACCACCTTAATTTCTTGTAGCAACATGCATGTGGCTTGATTGTATACACTTTTGTTTTTGCAGTTTGTCCTCGTACAGATCGACCCTGTCCTGTGTGAGCTGTCGTCAGTATGGTGTTGTCCCGGAGCAGAGGGGGCTGGTGAGGGATGAGTCCAATGTGGCGGTCCGTTCCAAGCAGGCTCAACAGTTTGACTGGGCTTTGGCCAAACTAGACAGCTCTGTCCGAAGGACAGGCAGGGTCACCAAAACACTGCTGCTGCGTATCTTCCATGATATTTGCAGAACAGGTACTTGTCTGTTTGTTTAAGGATCTTTCTTGCATCCCCTTCCATAAATAGATCTCATGCATGTCATCTCATTTCTGAAATCACTTTTAATAGGATATCCAAGTGGAAATCAAGCCCTGTTGTTGCTGAGAAGCTGTGGCTCTCTGCTTCCTGAGGTTCCCTTGACCGAGCGCGTAGAGCTGTCACAACGGATCTGGGACAAGCTTCAAGAGCTGGGTATGTGCTGAGACAATTGAACATGTTCCTCGTTGTGCTTCTGAATCTGTGTTTTAAACTCTCATATTGCTGTTCACTACAGGTGCCACCTATGATGTAAGCCATTACAACGCCCTGCTTAAGACGTACCTGCAGAATGAGTTCAGATTCTCTCCAACCGACTTCCTTGCTAAAATGGAATCTGCTAATGTTCAGCCGAACAGGGTGAGTGGAATTTTAATAAAAGGTAATAAACTATATAAATATATGTAAATACAGTATATATGTGTTTGTTTATTTATATGTTGCTACATCACAGCTTCAATGACAGAAAAAAAAATGCCGAAATGCAACATTCACTACAAATATCTATTGATACAGCTTTAGACTATAAGACTGACACAAGGTGCAACAAACAATGATGCTATATAGATATATTGTCTTATCACTGATGATAGCTAGGAAATTTGATTGGAAACCACGTTTCTTGACATTTATATTATATTGTGACTGGCTAGGTGACCTATCAGAGACTCATTGCAGCCTATTGTGAAGTTGGCGACATTGAAGGTGCAAGGTGAGTTGGGATTTTTTGATTTTCTTCCAATTGGTTTACCCTTGTGTGAATTCTGTAAAATTCTATGTAATACAAAATTGAAGTAACAGTGTTTATTTCACGACTTCTTGCAGTACAATCCTGGGCTTTATGAAGAGCAAAGACCTGCCCATCACAGAAGCTGTGTTCAACTCGCTGGTGACAGGTCATGCCCGCGCAGGGTGAGTGAGTGCACAGTGCTGTTGATTTGGTGCTTCTCTGTGTTTGGTGCCTTTGTGTTGACTGACATGTGTTCGTACAGGGACATGGACAGCGCGGAAGGCATCCTATCGGTCATGAAAGGTGCAGGGATTGAGCCGGGCCCAGACACGTACCTGTCTCTCCTCAACGTGTATGCAGAGAAAGGAGATATTGCAAAGATTAAACAGGTCTGTTATTATGGGTGATGAAATGGACTCATCAAGAGAATGCGGTGTATAATGTTTCATTTATGTGTATAAATGTCATTATTTGTATTTTTAAGAGCCGTAGCATTACCAAAAGTCAAAATGCATGAATTGATTTTCTTGTTTATTTGTTTTTAGGTAATAATGATAGTTATATATCATATTTTGTCTCCTCTAGACTCTAGAGACGGTGGAGAATGCGGATATCCTTCTGATGGACAGAGATTTGATGCAGGTGGTTTTCAGTCTGACTAAGGCCAGCCATCAGCAGTATGTTCCTGAGATTGTGGAGCGCATGCGTCACGAGAGAGGATATGTGCCAGGTGTGTCTGCTGACTGCAGTGTCATGTCATGGAAGAGGAAGGGATATGAAACCATTCGCTTGGAATTTTGCCCTAAGCGCTTACCATAGAGGTCCACACTGAGCCATAATGGTCCCATATGTATTCAAAGCGGTATTCTATTTAAGTGTTTTAAATATGAACCCAAGCCAATTAGAGAAATGGGATGTATAAAATATTGATGCAGTGAGAGGTTGTTATGGGGTTTTGGGAAAGTTCTCAATAATTGATGAGAGATTTTTATTTTGATACTGACCCGTCCATTTGTTTCTATTTCCTCAGATGCTATGAACCTCTGCTTGAGTCTGATTACCCACGGACATGAAGAGACTGCGTTTTCTGTGCTAAAAAGCTTCACCGGTCTGCTGGTAGAGTCACAGACCAGTGATTCCCCAGACTTGGGAAACTTCTTTCTTCGCCACTGTGTCAATATGGAAAAGGTGATGAGAACCAACCTAAACATTTTTACAAGTGCATATTAAGTGTACATGTAATTTATAGGAATAGTTCACCACAAAAAGAAACATTTTGTCATTTACTTACCCTTATGTCGGTCCAAACCAGTATGAGTTTCTTTATTGAAACAGTTTTTGGGACCCATTGACTTCCATAGTAACTACAAAATACAATGGAAGTCAATGGGGACCGTCATTAACTGTTTGATTACCAGCGTTCTTCAAAATATTTTCTTTTATGTTCAACACGAGAAAGAAACTTAGACAGGTTTGTAAATGATGACCAAATAAAAATTTGGGGGTGAACTATTCCTTTAAGTTGTTCTGAGACTGCTTAATATGATTAATGCTGTGTTCATTTGTATGTTTATGCCTTACAGCCTGTGGGAAACATAGTTGGGTTTTGCAAAGATCTAAAAGATTCAGGTCTGCACTCATCGCCGCTGCAGTTCACCCTTCAGTGCGCCCTGGAAGCTAAAAATACCGGTGAGGGCAATGATGATTTAAAGTTGAAAAACAAATCTTAATCGTTAGTTATAGTCTTTTCAAACCCCAGGCTTTTAATTCAAGTTTATTTGTCCATTTTAGTTTTTAAAATGTTTTGTTATTGTCGTGAAAATAGCCACCGATGCTGTTATTACAATATAAATGCATAATTCAAAGATATTAACCTAATAAGAAAGATAACAAGGTGTTTGAAGTTTTTAAATATTAATACACAGAAGGATTATTTTAACTGGATTAAAATGATCCTGTGTTAAACTGTCTGGGCCCTGTTCTTTCTCTTTATTTTTAGTGTATCTGATAATCTCACAGCTCGATTAGTGAAATGTGCTGCTTCATTTTAAGGTATGGCTGTTGAGCTCATGAGAAGCATGAAGGAGGAGGGCTTGCCTCTCAGACCTCACTACTTCTGGCCCCTGTTCACTCATTACCAGAAAGACAAGAACATTCCCGGTGAGTCCTGAGCTTCCAGCCTTCTTCTTAAACACAATGATCTGTACCGTCTTTATTGTGCACATTGAGGCCACATCTACTTCCATAATATAATGTATTTCCTATTGATATTCAAAAAGGAAGAATTTTCCAGGATTTGGAGTTATCCATCTGGATTGAATTGGATTGTGAAACGTTATGGTGTATTCACACCAAATGCACTTTTAATTATTCGCCTGAGTAGATTACACACAAAGTCAATGCAAAGCCACCAATAGAAGAGAATTTGCACCAGGCAACGCAAAATGTGCAACACTTTGCCATGAATGTGAGATATTCTTTCGCGCAAGTTCAAATATTTCAACTCGAGTGGAAAATTCACCTGATGTGAAAAAAAAAAAAAAAAACATCCCACGATTAGACTACAGCGAGGGACACGATGGGCATTACGACTGTCACTTTTGAGAAAAATCTAATTCAAATGGATATCGACTATCATGCAAAGTATTCAAATATTAACTTATGTGAAGTGCTACTATGCATATCTCACAACATTAGGCTAAATAAAAAAATAAAATAAAAAAAAACGTTTTATTTACAATGTTCCCCGTGGTGGAGAAGTAACTACTGGCTACTAGCTCTTATTCGCTTGATTTGGTCAAGGGCCTACGCTACAATACGTCTAGAGTGCCCTCTACTGGATAAGATGGCAAAGAATAAAATAAAAAACAAACGGTCTAAGACTGTAAAAAATGCGCTACACATAGCATTTTAAAAACCTGATATTTTATTTATAGTTCGATTACGTATATAACGGAATATCGAATAAAAAGTGACAGCCCTAGTGGGCATATTCGCTTCGTGTTTGGTTTGAACACACCATTAGAGTAGTCTATTTATTTACTTTAGAAAAATTTGACACTCTTATTGGCACATAAATGGTGAATATTATTTCTTTCAATTTCTCTGTTCCAGACTTACAAATAATGTTCTGACAAAAGAGCATGTCCAGATAAATCCTGCTGAAATGGCAACAGCTAGTATAAAAACATTTCATTTTTAACCAATAGCCTTCATGAAACATGCAGGATCACTCTCACCTTTCTGTTCCTCTACAGGTTTTTATATATTTTTTTGCTCCGTGTTGAAGTCTGCACTACGTGAAGGTTACATGACAGAATTTGTAGTGACTGGGTCTCATGTAAATGCGAGCGCTCTGAGGGAATTCACATTCAATTACGTGCGCCGCTGTGCACGGCCATGAAATATTTAGCGCCATGTCACATTCAGTCCACAGGTGTCACCAGCGGGCAGACACCCATCCCCCTTTCCACCCACCGGTTTTCCGTCCACCCGTTCACGAGTGCGGAGAGGGGGAAAAGTTTGCATTTTGATGAGGTGTGGATTTGGGCAGGCGAGTTTGAAAAAGCATATGCTAGCTTTGTCTCAGCAGCCGCGAGCGAGCGGTGCTTGTCAGATTCAAGAAGCAGTGCAGCTCATTGCTTGTGACATGGTGCGAGAAGAATGCCTTAGTTCCTCACATAGCACACAACAGGCTTTTACATCTGCATCTTGAACACTCTTTGCACTAGTCACATTTTGAAAATCCACGTTTTAACATCCACAATCACTGGATGTGGGGTTCTTGTAAATCACAGTAACTGCAGAGAGCCACTTTAGGCCTTCCATCATCTTTAATGATGGGAATCATCTCGAGGACTAGAGGTGGGAAGTGATCTTGCCATTTAGTTCCTCTCTATTTCTTCATATCATCTTTTGTCTGGAGCTTTCTTGAACTCTTTCTGGATTACATAAAACAGGGAGACTAAATCTGGATTTGTCTTGTTCTTACACATTCTGTTGTCAGATAATGTGTAGTAATAGCACTTAAAAAAAAAAACAGTATATATGCTATAACCGCATAACTGACCCAAGCAGACTACAAGATATACTTTTGGCTTTTTAAAATTTTAAAATCCATTTCACTTAAAAATTGAGCTTGTTGGCAGTTTGAACTCTGACCTCTCCCTTTTAGTGCTTCTCTAGTAAGATAGACCGCAGTCTTGGTTACTTCCCGCACTTAAAGGTCAATCATCAAACCCAGTGATGTTGCAAACAGAAACTTGGAGGTCGCCCGAGAATTCATTGAACCAGATTTGTTCCATAAAAGCCCTCTCGCACACTTTCTGAATTGAGAGAAGTCTTGAATCGGCGGGTGATGTGACTGGATATCCATTTTCTATCCCCATTCACACGCTAACTATCAGCCAGCGCTGTCTGGGCCCACTTTTATGGCTGACAAATGGATCAATGGATTATTTAACAGCAAAACAGGTGTGCTTCTCTCATAAAAATGAAAGAATGAATAGACAGATGGCCCTCAGGCTCCATTGAGAAGAGAGTGTCTGGACGACTGTTTTCGTTTGCTTGAAAGCAAAGAGCTTCTGAGTTGCAAGAAAGGATGAATGGAGAAAGACGCACAGATGAGAATGAAATGGAGAGATGGGATGGATGGAGCCTCCAGGTGCTTTACCTGGCTAATGCTCTCACACACCGGTTGCCGGCCGCTCCTGGTGCTAGATGCAGGTTTTAATGGCAGATAAAAGCAGCTCTTATCTTTTATTCAGGTGTGTAGGTGTCCCCTGAGCATTGCGATACAGAGTGCTTAGGACCAAGGTGAAGAGTAAACAGAACACAAATCTCTAGTTCACATGTCCCCACACACACAAACGTTTGCCCGAGTAGGTCTAGAGACTGTTCCATATGCATGTGGTGCTTTAGGCAGGAGTGAAGGGCCCTGCTGGAGAGCCGGGCACAGGCCTGAATCCTCCAGGCCATGCCACTGGAAGACTGATGTGATCATTTGAATTATCCGAGTATTTTATTTCATTTGTTTATTAATGCTTTCAACTGAAGACCTGGTTCAGTGAATTGTAAACAGCCTTGGGCTTTAAGTCATGTTGCTGGTTTTAAAAAATAATCTCAGAAGAGGTATAGAATTAGTCTTAGTATTTCTTTCCCACATAATAGAAAATAATCTTGAATCTATATTTTCGAACCTATGATATATGACCCACTTTAATTGCATAAATTCAAGGAGCGAAAGAGAAGCTTTACAGGTAAAAAGCAGGTTTTTCTTTTTTTGTGCTTTGCTTGTCACCTGTATTAAGACCATAGAGTGTGCTATTTGCTGTTTAAGGCTTCATAAGAACTAGAGGGCCCTATTTTGCTCCATAGACTTCCAGCTTTGGTGCAGATGCAACTTTTCTATGTCACGAATTACATTTTAAGGTACACATGTTTGAATAAATCACTTTTTGTTTCCTGTCAGGTACTCTGCAAGCTCTGAGAGGCATGCAAGAACTGGGCGTCACATCAGACGTTGATACTTTTAGTATCTATATCCTACCATCTTTCCCATCAGTGGACAGTGCCCGCACTTCTCTTAAGGTTATTGTGCTGGATATGTCTGTGGCTTGTTGGTTCATGTGACCGGTTTGAAATACTCTCTAACTTGAGTTGATAATTGCAGGAGGCATGTATTGACGTGGACAGCAATATTTTGACTGCGGCAGAATTACGAACAGAAGGGTCACGTGGAAACCTTGCAGAGCTGTTCTCTCTGAGTAAGCATTAGCTTTCATGAAAATGTACCTCTTTTCCTTTTTCAACCACTCTCTACCTGTCTGTATATCACGTACTCTGTGGAGAGATTTTTTTAGATGTACCTTCTCTGTATGATAGTACTCATCACTTGGAGACTAATTGCTGTCCATCAGGACTTCACATACATAGCCACTCAAACATCCACTCTATCAAGCAGCTACATGCCCATTTAAGTTATTAAAGAGTGAAAAAATTCTAAACATATATTGTGTGTGTGTGTGTGTGTGTGTGTGTGTCTATACACACACACACACACATATGCAAAATTAAGCAATGGAGTGAAGCTCCCTGTCTGACCAAGGTGAATGGGGACAGATGGTGTTGAATTATGGATGGTACTTTTCCCCTTCACTGTTGTGCCCCCTACTGTTCTTTTTTTGACTTAATTCCTATTGGTTTCATTTAAATTCAAAAGGAGTTTTAGTATTTTAATTTTTTTTAACCCCAAAAGTTTGCCTGAAGGTCTAAATCCATAATAAGTCAACATACAGCTCACTAAGAAAATGAGTTTTAGTCACAATGTTAACTGTGTTATATGTTTGAGATGTTTCTGTTGTCGTGACATTCATCACATTCACGCTCTTGCAGTGTCTTCACCTGCTCTTCCAAACATTGACCTCAGTGCTTTCAGAGCCAGTCTGATCTCTGGATTCAGAGGGTAAGTAACGAAACAAACTTTGTTTGTTTGTTTGTGTGTGTATGTGTGGGCCCTATTTTAACGATCTAAATGCAAAGTGTAAAGCGCAGGTGCACTCAGGGCGTGTCCAAATCCACTTTTGCTATTTTAACGACGGAAAAACATTTGCCGCACCTGGGCGCATGGTCTAAACGGGTTGTCCCTATTCTCTTAATGAGTAATGGGTGTTTTTTGGGCGGAACTTGCAATAAACCAATCAGAGTCTCATCTTCCATTCCCTTTAAGAGCCAGTTGTGCTTGTGCCATGACGGATTTGCTATTCACACGGCGCAAAGACAGAACGCGTCTCCGAAATGAAACGTAGCTGCTCATGTGCAAGCAAATAGATAGCCTAATTCTGATACTTGCGATGACTATCCATTAAGCTGCGTAGGCATTTATATATATATATATATATATATATATATATATATATATATATATAGATTCAACATTTGTCATGTTTGTGTGCTGCTGTGTGTCCCTTTGTTTAATAAGCAGTGTGTACAAGCATTTTGGACCCGCCTATACTTACACGCATTTTAAATGACAAAGAAAAACATTGTGCCTGATTTTAGACCAGGCTTGAGTTGGTCTATAGCGCAGTCTTTTTTCAGCTCCTTAAAATAGCAATGCGCCTGAACACACCTCATTTTTAGACCAGCACGCCCATGGGCGAATGCATTTGCTAATTAAACGACATGGTGCTGGTGCGCAACCTAGCAAACACACTTGCGCTACACCTTGCGTCGCATTGTGCTGGGTGTATTATAGGGCCCTGTGTGTGTGTGTTAGCTAGTAGAATTGGCTTGCCTTTTGGCTAGACAGCCACTCACCCGTCACCTCATGCATATGGACGTAGTTATCTCTAGCCCAGTTTACAACACTGGAGGAATGCAAATAGAGTTTGTCCTCTTTGTTGCTTTGCTTCTGATGCCCCTCTATCAGATGCTGAAAGATTACTAACTATCCAGACTGCCGCTGATGGTGAGATGCAAAGACTCACATGGGCATTTTATCCATCAGCATGGCTGTCAGTGTTTTTTTTACCCCCCCGATGATCGCCTCATTCCTCAAACATACTCATAAACCTGTCATGGTATTTCATTTATCACATTATTTTCTTATGGTATCACTTAGTGCACTCACTCAGCTTACATCTAAAATCAATCCCATCATGCACAATAGTTGAGGACCAGTTCTGTTTTTAACTCTGATTTGAGCGCACAGGCCGTAGGGCAGCAGATGCTGCTGTCCTCTGTATTTAGCAAAGCATTTAGATGTGAAAGCTGAGCACGGAGGTTGCCGGCAGCGATGGATGTCAGGTTTGTAATTGGGGTTGTCAAAAGGGTAGAGGCTGTTGTCAGGGCCCTGTCTCCTTAGCGACTTGCTCTTGTAATAATGAAGGTCAGGAGATAATTTAATCATTAAACAATGTTGAATCCCTGTTGTCTGCCGTCAACACTCCCTACCACTACTGCATCTTGATTGCATCTCAGCGTGTTGTCGGACTGTATGTAAATGTGCATTTGTGTATATATGTGACCACTGAGGCTCTTGAAAGCTCATTTTTTAAAGATATATTATAAATATATTAATGATATTATATGATGGCTATATTATTATTACTTAAAACATATAATCATACAATATATAGTAATGCACACTAAAGTTTTAGGTCAGCGAGTTAAAAAAAAAAAAAAAAAATATATATATATATATATATATATATATATATATATATATATATATATTTTTTTTTATTTTTTTATTATTATTATTTAGCAAGGATGTATTAAATTGATCAAAAGTGACGGTAAAGAATATTATAATGTTACAAAATATTTTTATTTCAAATAAATATTGTTCATTTGAACTTTCTATACCGAAAAATCAGAGAATCCTGTAGAAAATGTATTCCAGTTTTGGAATTTGCAGCAGTACTGTTTTTAACATTGATGATAATAAGAAATGTTGCTTATTCACCAAATTAGCATATTAGAATGATTTCTAAAGGATCATGTAACAATGGAGACTGGAGTGATGATGCTGAAAACTCAGCTTTCAGTTCACATTTATTTAGATGGTTTCAAAGCATTCATATGCAGGCTTGGTATGCATCATAACATGTTTTAAATATATTATTACATATATTATTTTCTCAAAGCAAGTTTTTCATTCAATTTTTGATCGCAGTGTCTATGTAATTATAAAAAAAAGGAAAAAAAGTTTTATCATGGGTGACTGGAAAAATCATGGAAATAAATCACAAGGATCCATTGGTCAGAAAAGTGTGAGGAGCTTGTTATATGTCACGCATATTATGTACTTGTTATGTTTGAAAGTTGCACTAGAAATGTTTTTGTCTGTCTGTATCATCTCTGATCCTCTATTGCCCCCTACAGGTTTAACAACGTGGAGCTTATGGCAAAGGTATTGAAACCAAATGATTTTAAGAAAGACTGTAAAAAACAAATGAAAATAACTTTTGTTAAAGCGACCCTTTCATCTGCTGTTACAGATTACAGAGCTTCTCTATAAAGACCCTCGGTTCAATAGTGCTGACCCTGAAACTTCAGGTAAGTTATTTGTTTAGCACTTAACATTCTCTATTTGCTTGTTCATATTTCTGTATTTAAAATTTATTTAAAATGAAAATCGTTAGTAAAGGGAGAATTTTCTTTTTCTTTTTAACTTTTTAGTTGATTTAAAGGTATAGTTCACCCCGAAATGTAAATTTTATCTGCTTACCTCCGGGGCATCCAAGATGTAGGGGACTTTGTTTCTTCAGTAGAAAACAAACAAAGATTTTTAACTCAAATGGTGGCAGTCTGTCTGTCTTACAGTATAATGTAAGTGGATGGGAATCATTGCTTTGAGAGTAAAACAATAAAACGTACACATTTGAGATATAGGTGACAGTAATGCACTTATAAGTCTGCAATCTGCTTTAAAGCAAGAAGAAGACGACTCAATGTGACGTTGTGGTGAATCGGAGGTAAAAAAATGATGTAAATGCTGTTCAGTTTCTTGCACAGACCCAACGTTTTGTGTATTTACACATCAATGTATCATCACGAGTCGCAGGGTTTAATTTGGTTTTGTTTGTGTATATTTTATTTGAATCTCAAAGCCTTGATTCCCATTCACTTATATGACTGACACACTGCAACGGTTTGAGTTAAAATCTTGTGTTCTGCTGAAGAAATAAAGTCACCTACATCTTGGATGCCCTGGGGGTAAGCAGATAATCATCAAATTTCATTTTTGGGTGAACTATCCCTTTAAATGCTCCTGCACAATGACAAATTCATTCAAAGTGCGATATTTCAGTCTTTCAGTTAATGCCATAAATATTTTGTTAAAAATAGGTTTTAATAAACTGCAGCATGCCATACTAAACTATTTTTTTATGCTGCTTTATAACTTTTTTTATTCTCGTTTTATTTACATAATGTCCATGACAATCTTAGCTGATAGCCAGAATAATATCAGCTCTTGTGCTGGTTGATTTTTACTAGTAAATTTCAATGCCGATATGTCTTCTGAGCTGGTTTTACTGACAGTATCATGTGTGTGTGTGTGCACTGAGCTCTGTTGGCCCACTGGTAGTGATGGAGTGTATCCTGACAGCCGTACTTTGCATTAAGTGTGTGTGTCTGATGCAGTCTGAATAGTAGCCGTGTGCATGTTTATGTGTGTGCTGTCTGCTTGCTGACTCTGTGCTGAGTTAACAGAGCTTCCACGAGTGTTTATCGTCTCGCTGCACTGGAGCTGTCCTCTGCGCTGGTGGCCGAGCAGGTGGGAGCGATGGAGATGCTCTCTCTGTCTCATCCCATCACCATGCACAATGCAAATGTGTGCGTGAGGCTGTCAGCTGCCAGCCACTTGTTAAAACAGACTTCAGTCAAGTCTGCAGAAAACTGCTTGTGTCAGCATAACACACACACACACACTGTTTAAGAGCTTATTTGCTGGATTGCAGTATTTTTGTTGTACTGGTCCTACAGAAGCTCCCTTTGTGTATATATGACTCTATTAGTATATTTACAGAAAGTGACAAATTGGTTCTTCTCTCCTTTTTACAGAAAATGTGGCCTACTTCCTTTACAACCTGATTGATTCCATGAACGAGACCGAGGTGCACTCTAAAGAAGAGCAGATTAGGGAGTACTTCGGCCTGCTTAAGAACATGGTACGTAGGCAAACACTCGAGCATAGTGTCGTGAACCACTTGGTAGGCCTGTTAAAGTGAATCCGTCTAGGACCCCAGCACAATGCCTTATGATCAGATAAAAAATTACAGTATGTACACTGTCTTTCACAATGTGGGATCAATGAGTTGCCTCAGCACGTATGCATTAAAAGTCAAAACTTAAGTTATAAAAGCTATTTAACACAAATAAATGTTTAATTCTGCATTTACAGTTTTGATTGTTTGCTATTAAATGTAACATTATTCCAAATACATTAGTGAATAGAATAACATGCGTACAGAAGCACTTGAAGCTAGCTAAAGATCATTTGTTACTTTGTTAGATCAGAGGTTACTCGATGTTAATGATTTCTCTTCTTTCAGAATATCAGCATCTCGCTCAACATCTTCCGAGGAATCAGGAACATTCTGGAGTCCTACCAAGTTCCAGAACTTGTCAAGGTATTTTATAAATGGTGTTGCTTGCAAAGACAAAGTATAGTGTTTTATACTTGTAGATTTTAATCTGACACCATTTCCACAGCTTTCAGCAAAGAATTATACTAAAATTCAACATTAGAGGTGTGCCAGTATTTTTCTTTTAACCTGGCAGACAATAAAATGGCCAAAAACACATTGTGCATTAATTAGCATTAACTAATTAAATAATTGCATAGCAACACCCTGGCATCACAGAGATTCTTGCATGGCAAAGCCACTAAATATTTTCTTCAAAAACGTTACAAATCTGTTTTTGAAGAAAGATTTTGAGATCTGTAATGGTACATTTAATAGAGCAGGTCTTATTTTTTTTTTTCTTTCAGGATGTTCTTGCTCTTGTGGATAAAAAGGACAATGGGTTGGAGACTGATGCAACACTGCTTAGAGTAAGTATTTGTATGTATATATTCTGTAACAAAAAGTGCTCAATCGATGAGCTGTGTCAGTCAGATAAAGTCATGTTTTTGTTAGGGATTGGAGGGAAAACTTTCATTCCTGGAGAAGACCCTGGCAGAGCTGAAGGCTGAGGGCAAGCCTGCCAGCTCCACTCTCAAAAAAGTCATCACTGTCCTGTGTTCTGAGGAGGTGAGGTCTATTGTTCTCATAAATAGCCATCAGTATATTTAGTGTTATGGACACTGATTTCTGTTTTTCGAGACATTTGTAGTGGTCAGCTGATTTGATTGAAGCTATTATGCACCTTATTTTGAATGCATGTGTGGATTGGGACTTTGTTAACTTGAATGTGCAAGACGACTTCTGCTAGTGGCTTATGAAGTCCTGCACATTCACAGAAAATAGCTTGGTTGCACATGATAGAATATGGTGGACATTGGTCTGTCACTATTTACCATTCAATACCATTTGTCAGTATTTTTGTATAAATGTTTGCAGTTCATTTTTTCTGTAACTATATTTTTCATTAGAAACTGGAGCGAGCTCTTGAGCTAAAAACTCAGTATGAAACGGATATGACTCCTGCCACATATGCCATGCTCATCAACTTGTGCTGCCGCCATGACAATGCTGAGGAAGCCCTCAAGCTAAAGATGGAATTGTAAGTTAGTCGTACACATTATCACCGTCATACAAACATTCTTGTTTTGCTTTGTGAACAGTTCCATGAACCGTTCACAGAGTAATTAAAATATCATAAGTCATATCATTCCACAATTGTAACACCTTTCCATAAAGCACAAGGGTATTTTTGAAGAGCATTCTGGTTGCTTCTTTACAATGAACAGATATGGAGCATTCAAGCTTCATAAAGGATGCAAAAGCAGCATAGATGTAGTCCATACGACCAAGTTCATATCTTCTCTGATGATGTGTGTAATATTAAAAGATAAAGATTGTATTGATTTCTGTTTCATGCAAACTTCAACCAGTGAGTTGATATTGTTCTAAACAAATGATTTAGACCAGTTTTGAGAACTAAATCAGCCAAGTCATTCATATCTGGCTTCATTGAATGATTCTTTCGCATCTATATTTCTCTCATGCGTGCTCATTAACATACAAATTAGAGTGAATGTTAAAATGATCAGTGAATAATAATTTTCAATTTTTTGCTTTCAGTCAGACAATCACAGTCCTATATGAGTCATTTCAATCACTTTTTTTGTGTTTATTATTAATTTAATTTAAAGTGGCTTCGATAATTGTAAAAAAAAACCCAAATATTTCATCAATTGCGTCAAAAAAACAAAGAGGGTGAGCAAATAATGACAGTTTAAGTCTCACGTGAAGTATCCCTTTGAATTTGAAACATCCACAGCACAAAGAATGTGACTTTAAAAATCATTTGTCAACCTGTGTTTACTCTTCTATGGCATTTCAGGGCACGCAAGGACTCGGAGGCAGCGCTGGATGCTCAGAAATATGTGGCCTTGGTCCGAGTGCTATCCAAACATGGCAAGCTGGAAGGTTAGTAGTCACGTCTGTGCCCGTGTGAAAGCGTCAGGCCCTGTTGGAATATTTACAGACGCCCTCTTATTTTCATCATCCCGGATTAATGAAATAATTTAGTTTAGTTTGTCACAAAAAATTCTGAGCTGTCACAATAGGTGTGCCTTGCCTTACTTTTTAAAACACCTAGGACATCAAGGTACCAATGAGCATTTTGCATTACTTATCACGGCACTAGCAAAAGCTTGCTACTTGCTTAATTAGTTTCTTAAATGCGGCGTTCAGCGTTTGCGGCCGTGAGAGTGCATCTATGTGCAAAAGTGAGGTCCGAGACACCTGTCTATCCTCATGGGGACATTAATCAGCCATTATCTGAATTCCACGGTGGATTTCTCCATGCTCATGTAAGACGCAATTACAATAAAAGTGTTTCCTCTTTGCTTTGTGCACACAGTGATGGTGAAAATACACGCTCCGTCTCTCTTTTCACGATGCGTGTCATTCTTTAGCTGCCCCCTCCCTCTCGCTCGGACTCATCCTGTCACCAAGCGAGGGAAAATTACAGGACCGGCTGCACTTTAACAGAATTACCGAAATCCGTCCTGATACTAATGGCATATCATGGCAGGGAAAGTGCTTGAATATTTCACACACACACGCACATTTGCATGTGAATTCAGGCGAAAGTGTGTGATGAGGGAAGTGTGTGTGTATCTATATGTGTGTCCATCAGAGCGAGCCGGTGGCCATTAGTCCGCCGGTGTGCGCTTGGAGCTTGTCATTCACTTTAACACACCTCAGCGCCCCAGCCTGCCTGCATCTCCGCCACAACCTGATCTGCTTGAAGATCATGACTCGTGGCACCTTAGCGCACTGGCTGGCCTGGCTTTTAATGGCCTTGTTTTTGTATGAATCCCTTTCCACGCCTCTTGTTCTTTCCTCCTATGTTTTTTTTCTCTTGTTTCCTTGCATTTGATACAGACTTCGTAAAACGCCATTGCCGGTTCACGGGCTGGCTGAAGGCCGTGGAATGAGCTAGAGGACTAATGGGCTGTGTGATATTTGTTTACCTCAGTGTGTGTGTGTGATATCAGACAGTGGGCCGGGATGCTTCGCTGCTAGCTGTCCTTTCGGGCCCATTTCCCACCAGCAGCTGATTGGGTGTGATTAGTGGTTCTGTCAGAAGAGAAGAATTGCCGTCACAGAGCTTTCTCATATGGCTGAAGTTCAGCTCAGTTGCTGTTTGTGGTCCAGCGATGTGTGAACTGTGCTCTGTATGACCAGTGAGTGGTCTGAGGGGCTTAATTTGGGACTCAGAAGTTTGTCTTGCTCACTCATCCATAAGCTCAGGACACACTCATCAGGAAGTCCTAGTATTGTGCAGAAGTTTATACACTTTGTGGCCATTGTGACACATTGAGCTATGAAACCTTGAGGGGTTAGTTTAAACTTTGCTTTCTTTGCTCCTGTAAACAAATGCGTGAAACTAGAATATGTCATGCACATACATCCTAACATCAGCTTGTTAGGTGTATAAGACACCTGTCCACACAATCTGTATCTTCCATTTTAACCTCTCTCAAAACCATGGGCAAGACCCAAAGAGCTGTCAAAGGATGTCAGAGACAAGATTGTAGATCTACAAAAGGATTGAATGGAATGAGCTAGAGGCTTGAAGGCTACAAGACAATCAGCAAAAAGCTTGGTGAGGAGGAGACAATTGTTATCATTGCGATTTTTCAGAAATGGAAGAAACACAAAACGACCATCAATCAGCCTCGGTCTGGAGCTCCGTGCAAGATCTTGCCTTATGGGGTAAGGATGATCACAGATGATTTTGATTTGATCACGAGGAAGGTGAGGGATCGGCCCCAAACTACACGGGAGGAGCTTGTTAAGGATCTTAAGGCAGTTGGGACCACAGTCACCAAGCAAATACATTGGTAATACACGATTGAAATCCTGCAGTACCTGCTAGGTCCCCCTGCTCAAGACATTTGAATTAAATGTTTAGCCAACAAGGTTTAGATTGCACTGTGAAGTGTAAAAAAAAAAAAAATCCATCAAACCATTAGATATAATGCATAATGTACATAAGTTAAGTTATTACATTATGTAATTGAACCATTTGTTTAATAAAACCATATTTTGATAATTTTGATAATTTATGTGAACCAATTAATATTGTATTTTTGCTATTAAATATGCATTTTAAGTCATTTTAATGGTCTAGTTCACCCTAAAATTTAAATTAGCTTGTGTTTTACTCACCCTCAATGCATTCTAGGTGTATATGACTTTCTTCTTTAAGATGAAATCCAGTCTGAGTTATATAAAAAATTGTCCTGGCTATTCCAAGCTCTATCATTGCAGTTGAACAGTCCACAATAAAACGCGTCCCACACGGTTCCGAGGGGTGAATAAAGGCATCCTTTAGTGAATCCATGCATTTTTGTAAGGAAAGTATCAATATTTTAAATCTTAACAAACATTTTTCTCTCACTTCCGGTTTCTGTCATACGGGGTAGCCGTGCCGGTGTAAGACGTAGCATGTTGGCATTGCGTGATTAGTGACGAACACGGAGAAAGAACATAACAAAAATGACGTTCATGAACAAGTAGTACAAACCGAGGATTTGCAAAGAAAAATGTAGGAGGATTTCAAAATCAAGATGAGACTGGTTTTCCTATGCTAAAACTTGCGAGACTAGCATATCTCAGTGGCACACTCGCTGCGCATACGGGTTGCATCATCCGCCAAAACGAGAAGTGAGAGAAAAGTGTATTATGTTTGAAATATTTCTTATAAAAACGTATGGTTTCGTATTGTGTTAAAGATATGCATGGCAATCGCAGCATGGCAATTCTTCCTAATCACAATTTGATTAATTGTGCAGCCCTAACTCATACATGTTTATGGTAGTTCTGTCTAGGAAATTTTCTTTTGAATGCAAGGGTTGATTTCTTTATAGAAAAAATTCAATAATTTTTTTTTTTTTATTGGCTTGAGTACTTGAGTAGAATACTTAAAAGTACTTTAAAGCAAATGTGTCCCTTTCTGACTTTCATCCAGCTTTAGCACATGACATAACCTCCTTTTATATGGCTGAAATGTTGTACTATATCAGTGTGCTCTGTACACAATGCTTGCAAAGCCCTGGGCTGTTAGAAAAGTACATGGTTGAGTGCTTAGAGCGACGGCCCAAGAATCAAGAGGTTGTTAGTTCTAATCCCCTCGTGGGTATCGCTGTCACGACGCCCTTCGGCGATCCACTTAACCTCCATTGCTTCAATTCATATCCAGCTGTTAACACATAACATGTGGCACTTTTTAGACAAGAGCGCTTCTTAAATGACAAGCCTTTATTTAAATGGGCTGACTGCTGGGATCTTGATAAAACAATCCTCAAAAATTAAAAAAAGAAGTAAAGGATGAGATCTGTGCCCGAATAACAGCGTGACTGAGTAGATAAGTGAACAGAGCTTTATCATACAAAAGCAGCCTCTTAAAAACTCAGCATGACCCTGCTGAACCGCCTGTTCCCCGCTTCACTGTTCCTTTTGGCTCATCACTTTTCCTGACAGTATGGAGCTCTGCACTGGATTTGCATAACAACAGGAGAAAAATTGCAGGGTGATGAAGTGACAGATTGGAATTTGTGGGCTAAAACAAGCTGGCTGTCTCTGTTTGAGTGTATGTGCACGTGTGTGTGGAGACTGAACTGAACTGTGTTAATGTAGGTCGGCGTGCATTGTATATTTCCATATGCATACCGTTACTCTCCATACTTGAGGTCCTAGTTATTGTCAAAACACTGAAGGAATACTTGTTGGGAAAAGTGAGGGATTTTTTTTTCTGCTGAAATTCACAGTTTGATGCAACTGTAAGTGGGCATTTGTAGATTGATTTCCATCTGTGCAGTCTCTGTGGGTTCGTACGATTTGTTGCCAAGGCTGCATTTAATAGTTCAAAAATACAATAAAATTACCACTTAAAATAGATGTTTCTAAAAGAAGTTATTCCTGTAATGCAAAACTGAAGTTTCAGCGGTCAGTACTCCAGTCTTCAGTGTCACACGATCCTTTAGAAATCATTTTAATATGAAGATTTGGTGCTTAAGAAACATTTCTTATTATTAGTGGTGTTGAAAACAGTTGTGCTGCTTAATGTTGTGTAAAGATTAATAGGATGTCTTGAGTTTAATGTAGGAAAACAGCATTTATTATTGAAATATATTTTGTAATATTATAAGTGTCTTTACTGTCACTTTTAATCAATTTAATGCATCCTTACTGAATAAAAGTATTAATTTATTTTAAAAAAATATATTGCACTGGAAAGTGTTTAAGAACTTTGCATGAATTAGTCAATATAATTGCAGCTGTTCGGTGACGCTAGTAGGATGGAAATGATATATTTCAACTTCAAAAGTGATGTGTTTTAAATATTTTTTTTCTTTTAAAATATGTTCCGCATATTAAAGGGTTAGTTCACATGCTTTATATTAATTATATTATTGCTTGTTTTATTGATTTTTATTAACTTTTTTATTAGCTTTTCACTTCAGTGATATTTTAGTGCCATTTGTATACCATTTGTGTTCAAATTAATATAATTCATGCTTTCCAGGGAAAGAATAAATACTGTTGTGTTAAGTTTACCGACACCGCAACAATTGCTCAACCATTCAGTTTTTGGGTGGGACTGTTTATCAACCAATGGCAAGTGTTTGCTAATGGCATGAAAACTAGCACGTTATCTACGTTAAGTACTATGAGCAGCAGTACTGCTGTGAGTCATGGGAATTTGGGAGTTTGCCTGACTGCCTGTGGCCAGAGCTGACTCCCACATGCACACAGCTGTGATGATGGTATCCTCATTCTCTGTCGCTCTCTCTCGGTTCTAGATGATTAGTATCGCCAGTGCAAACAGGCCCTATCGGTATCAGCCCATTAGCTAGCCTCTAAACAGCGCGTAAACACATCTTAATTATCTGGCTTGGTGACAGAGCAGCTGTGGAGGTGGACCCTCTCCCCTCTGCCAGATGGGAGCATCGCCCAGTAAAAAGCCTCCATTACGGTAGCGAAGCTGCAGCGTATCCACGACCAGAGCCTGCCGAGTTCACGCCGGGCACTCGCCGCACACCTATAATTTCCCGGCATGCTTTCGCAAGGAACCGTGAAAAAAAAAAAAGCCTACTATTGTGGGGGCCTCCATAATTCTAGTCTCGTTTAGAAATGCAAGTAGTAATTAGCGGCGAATTGGCATTATACGGCAGCATTTGCATCCCCGCTGGGTGTAAAATGTTGTTTTAATAGCGGTTTGTTTTCCCCACATGAAATTATCTAAGGGGGCTTTTATCACCTCTTCCCCTCTCTCACTCGCTCTCTTGCGCACTCTCGTCTGGCGCCGGCCCATCGGGGGACGGCTAAGCACACAGATATACACTAAATCTCCACAAGTCTGTGGAACAGTCAATGAGACGGTTAAACCTTTGTTTGCACTTGTGATTTATGAAACTGCGCCCTGAGTACCAAGTAACCACTATACACACGTGTTGTGTACCATTTAACTAGTTGCATGTAAAGGATTCATTAATTAGTAAAATGTAATTATATTGTAATTGGCAACCCACTAAAACTTGTTGAATTAAAAAAATAACAAAATCGACATAATCGAGTTGACTTGATTTGAAGTAGTGAGTCATTGGAGTCAAGTGGTTAGAGAGTTTGACTCCTAACCCTAGGGTTGTGGGTTCGAGTCTCTTGCCTTTGAGCAAGGCTCCGAACCCCAAACTGCTCCCCGGGCGCCGCAGCATAAATGGCTGCCCACTTTGGATGGGTCAAATGCAGAGCACGAATTCTGAGTATGGGTCACCATACTTGGCTGAATGTCACGTCATTGTTGGATAACTGGTCAAAATATATGACCACTGATAGGCCATCACTGATATTTTGTCTAATCTATCTTTCTCTCTTTTTCTCAATCTCTGGTGATGTCATACAGAGGCGATAGACATGCTGAAGGAGATGAAGGAGAAAGATGTGCAGTTAAGGGACAGCACAATCAGCTTGCTCACTCTCACGATGAACACGGCTGCGATGAAAGGAGATGCCAACACGATTCGACGCCTCCAAGAGACGATCTTCACTTTGGGCCTGGCCAAACCATCCAATAATCTCTGCTCACCCCTCATCTCTTGCTATCTGGAGAGGTGAGTTGGTAAAACTTTGGTAACTTGCCAGACTTTGCGCTGTTCTTGTCTGTGTGTAGCACCTACATAATAAATAAAAATAATAGTAATAAAATTTAGTTATGCATAATTAAAAGGCAACTACTCGGAGCACTCAAGGGCAACTTAAAATAGTGTTTAAGGAAAGAAAAATCCCCAGTTTGTAATGTTTTAGTATAGAAAAAAACATTAATGTGACAAGACTATAATTTATTTAACATAACTCGTGTCGTAATAACACAAATTTAGAAAACATTCAAACCATTCCTTCAGCTCAAAACGGACTTGGGAAGGTTAAATTTATATGCAGATTTTGAATCTACTGAAGTCCTCCAGCTCCCCAGCTCCACCTGTATGGATCTGCTACGGGATATTTTGTATTCTATTTGTGCAGCAGCAGCATACTCACAGCACCGTATTAGTGTATGTCAAGTCACATTTATTTATGTAGTGCTTTTAACAATACAGATTGTATCAAAGCACTTTACAGTATTTAATAGGAAAATAGTGTGTCAATAATGCAATTTTCAGTTAAAGGCAGATCATCATTGTATTCAGTGATGTCATTATCTGGCTCAGTTCAGTTTAAATAGTATCTGTGCAATCAAGTCAACAGTAGGTGAAGGTGTTTTGCCTTCTAAAGGAAATAAACTATTGTATGTATTGGCAGCAATACTCTACAACAGCAGCAGCAATTTAGATCTATTCTGCCAAGACCAAATACATTAACATTGTCACATGCATTGAGATGTGTCATAACAGAACCTAATTACACAATTTTGGTGCAAGAAACCTTGACTAGCATTAAAAAAGGATATCAGCCAAAAAAAGAATTGGTTGACCCCAAACAAGTTTGGAAACAACATGAATATAATCTGAAAACAAACATTAATAACAATGTCCGATTGTAAAGGGCAGAGCTCCACTCCTCCCTAAGCTTGTCGTTTCACTGTTCATTTCATATAATCTGTCATTACCTTGTAGCAAAATGCAGCATGGTGGGAAAAGGAATTAACTTCCACAAGTTTGGCCCCTCTTTCCAGCCCCCCATCCGTTCAGGTCTATTTGTAAGAGCAGCTTTTAAGCAGATCAACTAATTTGCATGTTAATTATGCACCCTGTGCTAATTACTGGATTTGCCTGGGCCATGCGGTGCACTGCGTAAGTGCCTTTCCCCCTCCCTGCTGTGGGATATTGAGGTTGGCAATACACCTTCACTGATAGCGCTAGAGTCAACACACACATAGGCATACAGGCGTTCGAGGTGCCCCACCGAGACTGTTTGTTTTTCTGTCACACGAGTGCCACAACCACACTGGCACGTGCACGCTTTAATTGCTGCCTTGTGTGCGATAAGGTTTCCAATTTAGCTCAGGTTCATTAAGGAGCAGATACGGAGAGATCAGAGTGACTCTCAGCAGAGACTCTGATAAACTGTGAACGTTAACATCACACGCGCACACACACACACACACGCGCGCGCAGTGACTGGCAGCCACACATTCCAGTGGGGGAGAGCCGTCTCAGAGCTCACAGCAGCCAGGCTGCATGGATACAGCCTCCGCTAGCAACTCTGTACTAACTGTCTGATTTGTCTATAATATACTGCAGTCATATTTAAATAAAAGATAGTCCGAGTATCTTTACAGTATATAAGGACTAAAATATTGTTCAAAGACAGAAAGGATTATGCAAAAAATTCACATTTATTCATGCTTGTGAAGCATGAAGTGATTGAATTCTACAGAATGGATGTCAGTTTGGTGAAAGTGAAATTAGCTAAAATATACAGTTAACACGCATTTAATTTATTCTTAATTATTTGTAAATTGCCTTTTCATTTTAGTTTTAATAATTGTTTGTGCTTCTGTCAATAACTTGTCTATTTTATTGATTTGATTGTTTAAAAATATTTATGTTCAAGTTTAATATGTTAATTCCGTTTTAATTTTAGTTTACTTAAACTTTAGTTCAGTTAGGCAAGGGAACATTTCAAATTTTATTTATTTTTAAGTTGTTTTCTGATCTTTTATTTCAGATTTATAGTGTGATTTTTATTGTTTTAGTGTGAGCTTTTACTTTTAACATTAACATTACCTGATTGTATTCATTATATTTACTGTATAACTCTTGGCAGATAAACATTAGATATACAGTAATATTAATTTAGTTTGACTGGGAAGCTAAATTTTAATCAAAATAATGTATTTTTTAGATATAAATTTTTAGGTGATGTAATATAAATACTCTGTTGTTGTATGTTTTTGTTTTGTTTGTTTTTTGTCAGTAACTGTATTTAGAAAAGATTTTGGTAAATGATATTACTACTAAATTCCTTTGGTTTTAACCAAAGCAGCATGAAGTTGAATCAGAACTTGTGATGCACATTTGTTATACATACACATACCATCGATAGATAAAAAAATCAACCCGCATGAAGTGATGCTTTGTCCAATCCGGCCTTCCACCTAAAATGTGTTTGGCACCCTTGCTATCGACAGATTTTTTTTATTTTATCCAGCATTCTCTCCATTCTGCCCTCATCTCTCTCTCTCTCTCTCTCTCTCTCCTCTCGTCTCTGTCTCCTCTTTGGTCTGGGCTGCGCTAAAGAGGACAAAGCGGTGTGTGTCAGTGTCTCGTCAGCATGTCAACTGTAATGACTTAATGAACACTTCTCAATGGGATTAACTCTGACAGCCGTCAGCCCGTCTCCACGACCACAGCAGCCGCCGCTCCCGAGCCGTATTCTCCGTCTCTGATGAGCCTAACAAAGGGAATTGCCAGAACTTTTTTTTTTTTCATGGAAGGGATATTTTTGAAAGACAGGAACTTTAAAAAAGAGGGAGGGGATGTTGAAGTCTGACAGATGTTTGTTTTAAATGGAGACACGTGCATATATAGTGAGGAACGACAGTTTCGGGAAAGTTTAAAGCGCAACTGTTTACATTTAAAAACCCTTGCTGTGTTGTGTAGTTTTGTGTTTGATAGATGTTTTAGATTCTTAGTCCGATCATTAAGCATTAACCCTCTCTAACTACCAACACACGTGCACACACTTCCGTTTAAAGGGGAAAAAAAGAAGTGAAAAAAGCAGTCGTTCTCTTTAAAAGTGGAAAGGGTGATAACATGGGTGCCAATCTCAGTAACAAAAGAAATGGGAGTCAGGGATGTTGGGAGAGTGTCACAAGAAGAGGAGGTTCAGAAGAGGGGTGGATGAAATTAGCTTTCTTGTCTAATCCTTTAGGTTCCTCGCGCAGAGCACTCGCATTTGCTTTTTTTTTTATATTCTCCTTCAACTTAATTGGCTGGAAAGTGCTTGACATGCAAAGTTAGTGACATTAAGAGGAACATGTTGCAGTAAGCCTGAGCGCCACTGACAGCTAAATTGTATCCGGGGAAATTATGAAGCCTTCAACATGGTTAATTCTTTTTTTGGGGGGTTTAGTTAGACGAGGGTGGAGAAGGGGGGGCTGGGTTTTGAAGGAGGAGGTGGGGTAATTGCCGTTGTGGACGACTCATCTCATATTGATGGGAATTGTGAAGAAGTCTTCTAGTTTTATGCTGCTTATGCTTTGGGGGCTGGGAGACGTAACATCGGTGTCACATCATATTCATGTGGGGTTCTGAATATATGAAGTTCATGGAATTTCTGCTTTCTCCTTGTCAGTAAACCCAACACTTTAGAACTTCTGGTGTGTTGAGGGTCTGTTTTCAGTGCTGGCTGCTTTTGTTATAGTCTGAGAATATTCCAATGTCAGGTGAAGGTTAGGACAAATATTTCTTACCTTTTTGAGTTTAACTACCTGTGTCAGCAAGAAATAAAGAAATTAATACTTTCCTCAGCAAGGATGCATTATATAGATCATATGTTACAGTGAAACCAAAATATTCCTTTCAATCCTGGTTTACACTCAAATATTTAGCGGCACAACAGTTTTCAAATTTGATAATAATAAGAAATGTTTGTATTGTCTACTGAAAACTCAACTTTGCCATCACACAAATACATTTTGAAATGTATTAAAATATAAAACTGTTCTTTTTAAATTGTAATAATATTTATATAATACATCAAGTATTCTCTGGATTTACAGGTAGATGCTGGGACATTTCTAAGTGAATATTTTAAATGTTTTTTGTTGTTGTTTTTTTTTTTCATTTTATTTATTTTAGTTGTTTTATTTCACGAATTACTCTTAAATTAGGCATTGATGAAACTTTTTTTTTCTGTGGTCAACCCTATTTGTATAATATTTGCAAAACTGTACTAGATCATCAACTTTTTTTCAAAGTAACAGAATTACTACACATCTTTCTAATTTCTTGCCATGTTGTTTCTTACTTTTTAAATTGTATTTTATGTATTTTTATTTATTTTATAAATAGATAAGATAATGTACAGTTAGCTAATCAGTATGGAAAAAGACACCAGCTTTATGCCAATATTTATTTTACCATTAGGACAAACATTATCCCTAAATATTCATTGGCACCAAAATGCAACACTATGATTGCATTCTATTTTATGACAAAATATGAAACGAGTCATTTATTTTTAAACCACAAACACACTTTAAAAGCAAAACATTTCACAAAGTTAATTTTCTTTCCAGATTGTTAAACAGTGTAGATATTGTCAGTTTTGATTCAAAACAGTTCTGAGGAATCCTCTAGTATAATTTGTTTACAGATGTCTCTTCTCATACAGTGTAATTCATATATTTTAAGTGTTATTTTTTTTGAGCCTGTGTTTATTGAATAAGAAATGTCATAACTAACAGGCCTGTGATTCACAATCAGTAATTTGTGACAAAAACTGCAAAACAAATTTGAAATTATAGAGTTGACTGTTGGATGGCTCTGTCTCGCTCCCTTTGCTTTTTTTTTTATATGGGCCTTAATCAAATGAGACCCTGTCCAAATTCTCTCTCACTCTCGCTCAAGTGCATTGCGCAATCATCCGGCGTGTGTTCGAATTGGCTCTTGACTCCCGCTTGATGAATAATATTGTCGCTCTTCATTCCAATTAAGTGCGATTGCCTAAGAGCTGGCGTCACGTTCCGGCTCAATCACTGCCCTGTTTTTTGTCCATCTCCCTCCTCCCATTCAACCCACCTTCCAAGGTCACCTCTCTCTAAAGCACATATCCCTTCTCTGACTGTATAATCTCCGGGGTTGAAAACACTACTGAAATTACACCTGTTAAAACCCCGCAGGTTCACTTTCCCTCCACACCCGCCCCTCCTGCCGGTGCCCTATCTGCTTTGACCTCTGCGTGATTGGCGTGGTAATTACCCAATCACTCGATGGCTGCCACTGCAGTCACAATAGAGTGATTGGAGTGGTGTTTTTCTCGTCTGTTCCTTTGCTTTATTCCTCTGTCAGGCATCTGTCAGCCCCGGCACTGAGCTCTTTGTTAGGAAGGGGTAGAGAGAGGGAGGAAGATGGGGAAGAAGATGTGAGAGAGGGGAGAGAGCAGATCTCATTTTGTTGCCATATTCTACCAAGCGGCACGGTTGGGGGTGAGGGCACAGGGGGCTGTAGAGGAAGGCGAGAAAGAAGCTAAAGACCTTTGTTGCACATAGCCATCAAATGTTTATTTAAATGTGTGTGTGTGTGTGTATGGTGCTGTAAAAAGTAATTTTAAACTTTCAAAGTTAAAGAATTTCGGCCTGTTTTGTAATACTGAGATGATACTACTCCTATAAAAGCTTCAGCAATAATCACAACATGAAGAACTGATACTGGCACAATGTGTAGTGCTGTTTTGGTGTAATACGTCTTGTTTTTCTACAGTGGGAACTATGCGGCTGCATTCGATGCTACTGTGGAGGTCCAAAAACAATACAACCAGTTGCCCAAAATTCACGACCTCATCTGTGGCCTGGTGGAAAAAGGAGATGCTGAGCTGTTACAGAAAGGTGTGTAACACCAACTCAACACACACAGCACAATAATTACATTTCTGTGTGTAACTTGTTAGTCACAAGTAGTTTGTCTACTTCTCTACGTGTGTGTGTGTGTGTTCTGGTTTGCTGACTGTTGAGATGGTCGTATGTAGAAAGTGTGTGTTCTGTGTTTTCAAGAGTGCCACCCACTAAAGGGCAGGTTGGACAACCTAGATGATGGTGGTTTCAATAGTCTCTGTGTTTGTCAGGGTTAGTGGAGGGGTTAAGTGCGCTGTGTGTTGGGGGTGAGTGGATTTGAAGTGTTAAGGCAGTGAGACCTCTACGATGGAGGGCCACTTTAGAGCCCTAATGACCCAGCACTCTCAATGTGCCACAGCAAAACCCATTGATGGACGTAAACAGACATATACCTGCAAGAGTTCAGTCTCTTTGTGTTGCTGTGGCTTCTCTGGACTGTTCTGAAGCGGCAAGCAAAGAGTCCAGATCTGCTTGCCTTTGAATGACTTTATTGAGTGACAATGAAGGGACTCTGTTAACTCTGATAGCATTTAAGTAACGCTGTCAAGTAAAGATCTTATTGGTGGCAATATAAACCAGAGATTACATCTAAAAATAATGTTTTCTAAAATATCACCAGACATTCATACATATAGCCTCTATTTTTAATATACAGTTGTTTTTAGTGATATTCTGGGCTGCTGAAAGACAATTACTCTGCTTAAGGTTGATAGAAAAGAGAGCATGTACACAGAGTACACAAATGTGACCGTTTCTTCATCTTCCTGTCTCTGTCTTTCATTTCACAGTCATGGAGTTTTTGAGTCAGGAGCGAGGCGAGATGATGATGCTCTACGACCTTTACTTTGCGTTCCTGCAAACGGGCCGCTACAAGGAGGCACGCAAAATCATCGAGGTGGGACTGCTGAGATTGTGTTCAAACCACACAGCTATTTAACAGCTTTAATTACCGCCACACTGATATTTCCACTTTTAAATTAGATTTGTTCCAAAGCCACACTAATGCCATTCAAGCAAGACAGTAGTGATTTTTCAAAGGTTGAGAGTGAAGGAGAAAACCACGACTAAAAAAACCACTACAAACTGAAGTATTGTGATGTTGTTTGTCACTATATTGAATCAATGCACTCAGTCAATTGCTTTTTTTGTAAAATGTCATTACAAGGCTTTGATAAAGATGTTTTCATTTGAAACAAAAAATGATGACAAAAGTTAACCGCAAAGAAAGAACTGAGTGCCAAGTCCATATTATTATTATTATTATTATTATTATATATTTTTTTTTTTTCATGAATTAAGTTGAGTTAATTAGTTTATAATTTTTTGTTTCTATTTTTAAATGTGTAGTCTAATTGGTAAAGGTTTAAGGTTCAAGAAACATTATTTTACACATGCCATACATTCAGTGTTAGATAAGTTACTTTCAAAAGATAATTAATTACTATTACTTATGTCACCAATATTGTATTTAAAGTACTTTACTAATTACTCTTTCTGAAAAGTAACAGTTACTCTGTAAGTAACTTATTCAAATCGCTAATCAGGCCACATCTAAAAATCCCTATAAACCTTAATAAAAAAATAAACTCTGTTCTTTGTTTGAGTCAAACAGAATAGTTTAGCCTTTTAGCTTTAAAACAACTGTAATACTTAAACAGTTTTATAAAAGATGTAACCACCTTTGGTTAACAAATAGAAATGTGAATAAAAAACATATCTGAATAACAAAAAAGCTTAAAAGAAAAGTTAAACAATTCATTTCAGTTTGGCAAAAAAAGGCCAACTAGTAAAATCCGTAAAACTTTCCAGATTTCCAGATTTTAATGTAAATTATGAAATCATTTGGGAGGGGATACATAAAAAAAATACAATGCCTAAAGCGTTTTTGGCTGCAAGTATATACATATGCATATATTTTCAATAAATGTTATTTCAAATTTCTAATTTTGCATTAATACCTGGAATATTATGTAATGTAAGGCAGAAGCAATACTAATTGCTTTGCAATTTTCAACAAGTTCTTTCTGATGTTACGAAGACTATCACAATAATTCTTGCAGTCAAATAGACAAATTCTTCTCTATTCCAGACAGTTTTTACCCTGCTTACAGGGTAAAAAAAGAAATACTTTTGAGATGTGAAATCCATGTACAAATTATATCGCTCTCATCACTGTCCTCGGGCCAGAGGACCATCTTTATTGAATGAGAATAGCATCTCCTTAACGTCGAACCGGCAGCAGAACTTCTCATCCCGTCTCAGGACTGTGAAGTTTTCAGACACATTTTCAGTGCATGTGTAGATGTCTTTTATTGTCTGGAGAAGACTGAGGATGTCTCTGTTCACTCATCAGGCCCTTCTGCGAGCGCTCTGTCCGGGACGTAACATGTTTTGAGCGCTTCGTCCAGAATGGGTCTTTCGGGGATATCTTCAGGCTGTATTCTGTCTTGTTCTTTTAGAAGACAGCATCTCACGAGTCTACACTTCCACCATGAAACAGCTCTGACAAAACCATTTAGATGTTCAATTAGCCAAGCGCTCTAATACGACACCACTCAACTCCCTCAGTGCTGCCGCGTGGGAGGACGGGAAAATGTCAGCCACAGTCAAGCCACTTCTTGCCGGTTTATCAGGCATAGTCTTTGTCTGAGGTTGTTTCACCTTTCTGTGCAGTTTTATTTTTCCAACCTTCTGAAGCATTCCCTTTTTTTTTCTTGTCTCTCTGCATCTATCCTCCACAAACCCCTAATCTTTGATATTCTGTTGTATCGTTGTCAGTATGGATGAAAAATAAGCCTAAGCTTGGATATTACAGATCCATCAGTCCAGGGGCTTTTAACCAAGGAAACATCCAGTGTCCGCAGATCCTAGAGCATGCCATTTGGCTCCATTTTTCATATATACACCAGATCATAGAAATTCCTCTTTGACAGCGCTTTAGCCGATAAGCTATCAATGGTCACCTCAGGATACCGCAGTCTCAAGCAGCTTTGACTTTCATTGTTTTGAGAGGTTAATTTGGGATGCAAGTTAAAATCCCTCTTAAAGAATTTACTTGATTTTTCTAAAACTTATCAATCCACTACTACTCTTAAACCATCTTAGGACAACCTCCAGTGTCATACGAGTTTAAAATCATTCATGATGCATGACTAATACACAGTGCAGTTGTTGTTAACTTTATTGATTGATAGAATTAATAAACCATTGTTTTGTCCAGGTTACACATTAGCTGCTATTTTGGTAGTATTTATGTACAGTAGCACTGTAGTTTGAATTAGCTGTAATTTTATATCTTCAGTTTTGTTGTTTAAGTTTTGTGCTTTTATTCATTTTTGGGGTTAGGTATATTTTTACGTAGCTTTTTCAATTTTATTTTCAGTCATTTTGGCATTTCAACAAAATTATTTTTTTAAGTTGCTAAGGCAACATTTCTCATTATCAAGTTTTTCATTTTGTATTTGTATATATTTTTGCTGCTTTATTTCATTAATCAAAAACAATAATTATTCATTTTAGTTTACAATAACAACTAGTGGTCGACCGATAATTATTATTATTTATTTTAATTTTTTTGACCGCTGATACCGATATTTTGGAAAGCAGGGAGGCGATAGCCGATATAATATTTTTTTTATTTTATTAGTATTCATATTTAAGAAATGTGCTTAATGCTGACGGCAAATGACAAATTATTATAATGTTTGTCTTTCTATTACAAGTAATATATGCAAAATAAAAGTCAAAATAAAAGTCTCTAACACATCGGCCAAGCAGAAGCACTTATCGGCTGATGCCAATATTTCAAAAAATTGCCAGTATCGGCCGATACATCGGCCTTGGCGATATATCGGTCGACCACTAATAACAACACTGGTATTTGGTCATTTTGACATTGAAATAAATTCTAAAACATCATGGCTTGGCATCTCTTCCATGCAGCAGTGATTAGATGACTTGTATCTCATTGCTTGACTGCAGCTTAATTTTTACTCCTGAATGCCAGCCTCATACAACTATATTAAACCAAATATTTTCTCTGATTGGCTACTAGTATGCAACGTCTTTTTTACTGGAAAATGATTAAGCACTGCTGGAAATGTATTGAATTTTTGGTTGATCTGTAGTTGTACACAATATTCGCTCACCGTGTCCATTTTAAAATAAGTTCTGTTTTTTTTATTAATTTTGAGTTGATATTGTAAGCCTTTTGAATTTATCCTATATTGTCCTGAGGGCTTGATTGGGAGGTGTACTTGTGAGAGTTACTATTAGTCATTGAAAACAAAGCTCTGTCGTATCTTTCACAATAGTTTTATAGATAAATGAATTCCGTCCACTATAAACTCTCTTCAAGTTGATGTTTAATGGTGGCTTGTCGAGCACCCTTGTGCTTGACCGGTCAAAAGCCCCACTCGTTTCCTGGAGCGTTTTCCACACATCCTCTCCTCCATCCAGAGCTGGATAATTAAAAACACTGATATCGAAGTAGCATTAGCAGACACAGAGCTCTACTTCACTCTCTAATAGAAACTTTAAGTGCAGTGATGGAGTGCTGGTCAGTGGTCAGGTGATTGTACTGTCTATAATTGTCAGATTATTAATAATGGTGGTAATTAAGTGAAATGCTTGTGTAATTAAAATGGTTGTCACATTGTGTGTGAGTGTTTCAGAGTGTGTGACCTGTGTTTGAGAGAATGATGGCATCTTCAGCGTGATGATGGGTGTTTTTGATCAAAGGTCTGAATGAATAGGGAGATTTTGTTTACTGTAACTTCGTGAAGGTCATGAAAATTGAACATTTTGGATTCCTTTTTTGTGACGCATTAGATTCACAAACCCAAAGTTTTTTTAGTTTTTTTTTGTGAGCACGATTAAATCTTTTTTAAACAATCCAACATTTTAAAAAATTAGGCTAGCATGAAAGTGTCTCAAGTAGTTTCTTCTGTACTGTATCTGACAATTTAATTATTTATTTTGTCTTTGCTATAAGTTTATAAAGCAAACTTTTTTTTTTTTTTTTTTTCATTTTCAGGACTTATTCTTTGAGCTAACTCCTGCTCTCTTCATAGAAACTTCTGAAAATAACACAAGCAGGGCATTAGTTTATATTTTCTATCATTATTATTGACTATATAAGGCTAAAATCCTAATAAAGAAAGAATTTATAAATTAATTATTTAGGGTCCTTGTGTTGTGTTAAAAAAAAAAATCTGTCATATATTTGTCCTTACAGACTCTTAATCATCTGACCTAGATGTTCTTTTGTGGCATTGGCTGTGTGTGTGTGTGTGTGTGTGTGTGTGTTTGTTTGTTTGTTTGGGTCAAATGAATTTGTGTGTGTGTTGATTTGCTCTTCTATATAGGAAGATTGGAGGAGTGGGGGTGCTCTTCATCCTGGATTTACTTAAGGGAAGATTTGCCCCACAGGGCTTTGTGCATCAGGCCCAGGGGCTGCTCCTGCATTTATAGCAACACAAAAAGACCAGGACTGGGTAGCGGTTCAATTTTGGTCTTATTTGCTAAGCAGATTAGGTTTGAGGAAGGCTGGAGTGATTTTGAACTTGGCCTGGAGGCGGATTTGCTGCAGAGTAATTCTGTTTGGATGCTGCTGGAGCAATATCTTCTTAAGAGGAGAGACAAAGTGAATTTAGAAATCTGTGTGTGTGTGTATGTGTGCATCTCTGTATCAGAAGATTCTCATTTACTGTAGGTGCACCAAAGCATCATGATTCCGTGCTTTATATGAGAAGTAATCATGTTGTACAACTACATCTATATTCTGTCTGTACCACTCACAAAATTGTTTTTTGTTCATTTTTCTTTAGTTTTTTTCTTTTGCTTTTGTTTTTTAAGTTTCACTTTATTTTAGTCTTTGTTTTTTGTTAAGTTTCACTTTATTTTAGTTTAGCTTTTGTTTTTCGTTTTGTTTGATTTTGTTTTGTTTGGTGTTTTGTTTTGTTTGATTGTTTTGTTTGGTGTTTTAGTTTGGTTTTGAGATGACCTGGGCATAACTTGACCAGTTAGTGAATTTTATACTTTGCGTTTGATATGCCCTTTCTCATGATTGTTCATTCCCCCTGGGCCGTCTGATCATATTAGTGCAGTGTAAGGTGATTTGCACCTATTTAAGTTGTTGAGATCTCATTTATTTCTTCTTTTTTTTACCCATGTGCAGACTCCTGGTCTAAGGGCTCGACCAACCCGTCTGCAGTGGTTCGCAGAGAAATGCATTGCAGCCCAACAGGTCAGTGCTTCTCTGCCGTTTTGTCTGAAGAAGTGATTTGCTGTAGATCAATAGAGGGTGTATCACTGTTTGAATCTCTCTTTCTCCAGATGGAGCCCCTTGAGAACATGGTGGACACGAGTGTCAAGCTGTTCGAGTGTGACAGAGATGACATGTATCACTATTTGTTACGCCTCTGCAGTAAGTCTCATGTGTTGGAGCTCAGACGGCAAACAGTGGATGAGCGTAACTACATTGCACTGACATTTTTTTTTTTTTTCTTGTCAGAGGAGACCAATGAGTGGCAGAAGGCTGAGGCAACCTGGATGAAAATGCAAGAGGAAAATTTGGCTCCAAGAGAGAGGACTCTGCGTTTGCTTGCTGATATCCTTAAAAACAATGACAAGGAGGTGCCTTTCGAGGTGCCTGAGGTAAAAGAACCTATTCAGTGACCAATATTAAATCTGTTACAAAATCCTAAAACAAAGGCATTTGAAAACCAGTGCCTTTCAGCATTTGGAATTTTTTCTTTAGTCCGATACATTTAGTCGTGTTTCTTATAATCTCTGTAGCAGGTGGGAACCATGAATTAATTAAATTCTGGATGTTAATTCAAGTTTAAGATAGCATTATGGTGTAATGATGTGGCTGTTTTATGTGTAGGTGTGGTTTGAGGAGGTCAGAGGTCAGCCTGAGATGTTTTCGGAGCACGAGATCAAATCTAGCCCCGTGGTTCAGGCTGGCCCTCGTAAAAGGGTTGCAGCTTCACCCCCTAAAGAGGCCACCATTGATGACTACAAACTTAAAGTCCTGTCTCTTTGCAAGAAGGGCAAAGCTCAAGGTTAGTTCTCCATTTAACTCTGTTTAATTTCCTTTAAATCACTATGGTAAAACATAGAGTTGTCAGGACGGATTTCCCAGGAAATGGCGTACTTGTGCTATTCTGTGAAGTCAGGTTTATTTATATAGTTAATTATGATCACTTTAAAATTGCTTCATAGTAGCTTTATAGTAAAAGTTAGTGTGACTGGTCTCAAGATTCATTTTCAAGTCATATGCATTTGTATCTGTTGTGGTCTAAGTAGATTATGTATAGTTCTTACCCCTGTTGTTTCTGATTCTCAGAGGCCTATGACATCCTGAAGAAAGCGAATGGCATGGGCATGGTCCTCGGCCCTGCTGCATATGACACCCTAATCAAAGCCCTCCTGGCCACAGGCAACATTGAGGATGCCATGGCTGTCAAAAACATGTGAGTCTGTCTGCGGGGGTCTCACCATCTATGTCTAATTTTGTATTGCAGGTTGCTAAATTACAGGTTTTAAGGTCATGGCCTTTGTACCCGATTTTGCAGCAGCAGAAAATCTTCTTGAATTGAAACGGATGAATGCTGATAAGCTCCTTCTAGCTGAACACACACACACACATACACATGTCTTATGGTTTTAGCCCTTTCAGAGTTACTAGATAATCTCTCAGTTCTCAGAAGAGCTTGGCAAGATGCAAAAATGACAGTTCTTTGTCGATTAGTAATAGATCTTTGTGTTTGTGCTGATCTTTGATCTATCCATAAAGCCCAGATGTTTCACTGGCTCGTATTATATGTCTGATTATATATCCTTATGAAAGAAAGCCATCGCCACTATAATCTTGTACATGCTTTCATGAAAGCTTTCAGAAATGTCTACATACCAGGCAATCACGCAATATATATATATATATATATATTTATATATAAAGAGCTGGGTAGATTACGTGAAAATTGTAGTCTGTTACTGATTTCAAATTACATGACAAAAATTGTAGTAAATAACATAATCCATTACATTACACATTTTAGGTAATATGTTCAGACTACTTTAATTATAATATCATTATTAAAATAGGATAATATTGTACCATATTGATATAAAAATGCAAAGAGAAAGGAAATGTATTACATTTGTTGTTAGTGACATCATAAAGTGTATTAAACATTACATTACATAAAGGTTTCCCAAACTGGGGCACTGAATGGAAGTAAAGAAAACAACAGTACTGTCCTTTACTGTTAATGATGATAGCCAGTATATTGAAAACCTTGTATATAAGGTGTGTGTGTGTGTGTGTGGTGGACTTCATGCAGATGTTTGGCAGGACGCCAGCGGGGTGCTTTAAAGACAGATTAAGGGGATTGGGAATGGAAGAGGAAGCAAAGGATGGGATTGTCCAGCACTTAAAGGGCTAGACGAGAGTAAGGAAAAAGGACACAAGGATTTTCTTGGGGTTGATAAGAGTAAGTCTGACTCTGGTCTCTGGGCCAATCTGCCGTGTGAGCGGATGTTGGCCGGTCGCCGTTGAGATAAGGAGCGGCGGCTGATGCTCAATTGGGCGGCAGGATTAATCTAGCCAGAGAGGGTAATAAAAAAAGAAGACTTTGATTGAGGTTTAAGTGACGAATGAGGGGCAAACGGACGTGGAGAGTGGATCCAGATTTGTTGGATTTGTCCAGTTTCTCACACATGTATGCGCACAATTTTGCAAAGTGAAAAAGCGCTCTCAGCATCAACACACATACACAGCATCATGTATTATTCATAAATACATCTAATCCTACAACACAAACTACAGATGTGTTCAACTAATAACTTTTCAATCTTGCTTTTGTCTTCTCAGTGCCACTGATTATATTCCTGGATTCAGTTTAAGTGACAATGCCAACAACCTTCTCATCATCTCTCAGGTGAAGAAATGCCAGATGAAAGGTGAGTACAAAAGTGGATTTGTTCTGTTACTGTAGAGTATTGGGGAACGCCGTAGATTCTTCCAAGGCTTTGTTTTATTAAACCTGACGTATGATCTCTCTCACAGATGCCATGGGGACTCTTAAGGGCATGTTACAGGCTGACCAGGTGCCCACTCAGCTGGCCATCACTAGACTGGTCCAGAGTCTCGCAAGTGAAGGAAACACACAGGACATCCAGGAAGTGGAGGCCTTGGTCAAGAATTTAGGCTCCATCAAGCTGTCCAGCATGATATTCGTCAACAATACTGCTCTTGCTCATATTAAAAAGTAAGTATTGCAGTCATATTAAAAAGTAAGTTTTTTTGTTAAGACAAGATTTGCTGTTATTGCTTATGAACTGCTTACTAAGCAAAACTGCAGATCTAATAGACTTACACTACTGGTCAGATGTTTGGGGTTGGTGAGATTGTTTTAAGGTTGTTGTTTTTTTTGTAGTTTCTCGTGCCGCATTTATTTGATTTAAAACGGTAATACTGTGAAATATCACATTTCAAAATAATGTTGTTCTATTTGAATATTTTTTAAAATGTACTTCAACTGATGGCAAAGTTGAATTTTTAGCAGCCATTCAACCAGTGTCACATGATGATCCTTCAGTATTTATTCTGATATGCAGATTTGATGCTCAAGAAATATCTTATATTATCAATGTTAAAAACAGTTATGTTATGTAATATTTTTGCACAAACTCTATGGTTCTCTATAAATAGAAAGTTTAAGATAACAGCATTATTATTTCTTTTTTTTTTTTTTTTTTTTTTTTTAAGTTTGACATTTTTTAATTTCAAAAGAAAAAAACGGTATGAACGGTAGTGTATTATGCAGGAGTAGAAAAGCCAGAATTCTTTTTAACTGATTTTTAGGCAGATTTTCTTTTGGAAACTTTTAATCATGCAAAAAAAAAAAAAATCTAAATATGTAATCTTAAATTTCTGATTTAAATTATATTCATAATAATATTAATAATTTCACAACAATCTATTAAAAAAAATAGTTTTCAGTTAAAAAATACTTTGTAATCCTGTAATTATGATCAATTGAAAAAGTCCGCTGAAAAACCACGGCAGCTCTTTGGTCAAAAGGCGCAGAAACGACATCAATTGGGACATGAATCATATGTAATAACCAGAATATCAGTAGACACCTGTGGAAGCAACCTCTCACAACACCCTAACATTATGGCATCAATGCACCACAATCTAGTGTGTAGCTACAAGAGTCGAGAGATCTCATGGACTCCGCTACTAAAGCTGCTCACAGTACTCGAGATGAGCAGTCATTCAGAAGTATTTAAAGTGGATGCACAGTTCAATTAAATGCAGCTAAGATTGGCACCACATACCTGGCAGCTGAAGGAAAGCAGATGACACTGAGGTTAAGATTGTGATTGACTAGGACAAAGACTTGATTATAGATCTATTATTATCTCAGAAACTCTGAACCACACGCTCAGTGTTTCTAAAGGAAGCACCAGCAGAGATCAGATTCCACCCGCACAAACTTTTCTTGGTTATTTTGGTGGAAACAAATTCATGAAAAGAACAATGAAGCACCCTTGTTTCTGTAAATAACATGAAATGTGCCCTCTCTGTGGTTTGACCCTGACTAAAAATAGGTGTCATCGCAGGTTTGTTGTTGCTACAATGGATCGTCTGCTCATGTGGCCTTTTCTCACACCTCAATTTCATCTTCGGTTCTTTCATCTTACCTTTCCTCCATCCCCTTCACCCCTCTCCACCCATTATTATTAAAGGCTCAAATCTGCTGTGATGGCTAGGACTATGCAGTCTGAATAATTCACAACGGGTCCGCACTAATGTGGTGCCCGGTTTCCGGAGCCCCGTCTCGCCTCTTAACCAGTCAGTTTGGCTCAGCCGCACACAGCACACGTGTCACTGTTGCTTAGGCCCGCCCGGGGTCAGAGTTCACCCCGACAGGACAAAGCAGTGCAAACGGGAAGCTGCCCAATCAGCCGTGAAGAACGCTTTGCTCTTCCGCTGTCCTACACTGTCTTAAGACACTGTCTTAATGGCGAGGGATGACAATCTATGGCTAGGGCGGGAATATTAATGTGGATGATGAAAGTTTTATGCACTCACTGTTCTGTAATTGAAGGAAATGGAATGGAAATTTTCACATGGCTTGCTTTTTTCCCCACCTGCCTTTCTTTAGTTTTATTCTTTGAACTGAAGTTATATTTTTTGGATGCAAAAAAGGGCCGCCTATAAATCTATATTTTGGTCTCTAAATATGGCTTTGATCCGTCCTTCAGTAAAAGTCTAAGCAAATGCAGTTGTTTTTTTGTTTTTTTTTTAACCCAAAGCTTTTCTGATGCTTGGGAAATTTTCACACCAGCCATGGGAATTTCATGTCCATAGCACAAATGTGTTGTACGATGGAATACTTGAGGTTAAGGCATGGGTTTTCATAATGTCTTCTTTTTATATTGTATCCCGAAGTTAGTGGAGTGTTCCTGGCTCTATAAAGGGGTTTGTTGAAGTCACTAACACCAAGTATGAACTCTTTTCTCCCTCTGCAGTGAGGACATAGACAGTGCGGTGGAGCTGTTGGAGTCCTTCTACATCCAGAACACAGAGAATCAGAAATCCAGTATTTCTTTTGTCTTCCGCAAAGTTCTGGATGCTAACAACGATGCTGTACTGGATAAATGTAAGACCCTCACACCACCTCTTCATCAGTATCAGTGGTTCTCAACCCCCAAAAAAAAGCCTGCAATAATTGTGTTTTTAGTGGGACATCAAGACTGGGGCAGTTTTGTATTTTATTTACCCCACAGGAAAGTTCATCGTAGTAGTCTATAAATACACTTTATTAGGGGTCAATACAAACTTGCTCCCCCTTTCCACCAGTAGCTGTTCTATCCCAAAAGGTCAGATTTTTGCCTTTTTAAATGTATTTTCTGACAGGCAGAGGAGTCTTCCGATTTGAATAGGTTTTGAATAGGTTGATATCCACTGATACACAACTGTGTTCTTTGAGTTCTTTAGGATCTGACTTCTTGCCCTTATCTGTGAGTTCCTAGTTTGAAGAAACATTACGGCACCCACTGATGTGTTGTAACATAGTAATCACCGTCGAAGCATGTGATTGATTCAAATCTCTCTCCACGTCCAGTGAGTGCCATGGCGGAAAGGCTCTGCAATCACTTTGCCTCCTACAGAGCCGCTACAGACCTCTTCCTGATTTACTTGGACACGGGCAGGACAGAAGAGGCCAAGTTCCTCCTGCAGGTACCGTCTCTCACAAACCAAGTTATGCATGAGGACTCCGTGAACTTGCTACCCGTCACTAAATACAATGCCATCTCAAGTGATCTTTGCTCTTCTCAAGTGATCTGACCTCTCCCCATCTCATATTTGAATCATTCAGTCGTTTTTGCATGCTTAGATACTCTTGTTTTAATAAGATCTTTCCTCTCCCTCTTCCAAAAAGCACTTTAGCGAGTTAACAACTAAACCCAGGAGTGAGTAAAATCCTTTGAGATGTGGAAATAACAGGAAGCTTTGCTTCTCAGCGTCCCTGAGATGGAATGCTAAATACCATAAGATGGTTTTACAGAAGGTCTCACTCAGATCAGTATATTGGGTTTGGTCTTGTTCGCTGTGTTGTGTTGTGGGTGTCGTGAATCGCATCGCAGAGTATCTCTCAAGAGTGAAGCTGCTGGGCTGCGGTTTTAAGTGCTCTGATTGTCGTGAAGGCACCTCAACCTCTGTTTTTTTTCACATAGCAGCCTGTTAAAAGCCTCCCAGACCCCTCAGCTTTTAAATCAGCAGATGCAAGAGAAAAACACAGCTTTCACCACTGGCTTGTAATGTGACCTCATTGGCGCTGAACCCAGAGAAAGCACAGGGCAGTCCAGCGATTTCAACTCACACAAAACAGGATGAGGTTTTCCTTCAGGAGAGAGTCAGACTTATTTTTTTTACAGCAGCATTTTCCAGGTTAATTACAAATTAAGATTTTGTTAGAGTAAGGCACCTGCAATGGAAATCGTAAACGGGAATGTTTGAAAGATTAAGACATGAAAATATACAAGACCATGTAACCAAAGCTTTCACGACAAGAAAGTTCAGTTAAGCTGCTGTATACAGTATTTTAAATAAGAATTACTCTTACAATGTCTTTATGAACTTTTTGAGGCTTAAATGATTTGGTTACATTGACTTGCAAAGGAGAGACAGAAGTGTCTCATGATCTCAAGCCTTAATTAAACATATCTGTATTTGTATTTCAAAGTCCTAAGGGTTTGAGTGAACTATATCTTAAAACTTTGTGTAAACATGAAACTAGTGTAATCCCATTTTTAGTCCCTGCCATATTAATATAAAGATGTTTTTTTATGTTCATTTTATTCAGAGAAAAGGCTTAACACAGAAATGGTCAGAAATGCCTAACCACAAAAAACCTGGAAAATAACATTGAAATGATAAATAATGGAAATTTCTGTATTGCAATGAAATGTTTTTAGCAGACAATACTGACTTGAAGCTTTTAAAGCTCGTGATTCTGTTAACTTGCATTCTAAGCATTTTACTGTAACATGATTTCTAAAAAAAAAAAAAAAAAGGAAAAAAAAGTAAATTATGCCACAAATGCTTTCTATGTAAATTGCATTGCAATGAGAAAGTTTAGTCCATGCTTGCGTTAAAGTTCCCCAAAATATTCATATAAAAGCCTGATTTCTTCATACCTGCCAAAATCATCTTTTTGACAAAGCTGCATAAGGTTGTTGAATCTTCACAAGACCTACAGTTTCTGTATGGCACAGTTTACCCCTCCAGAATTCACTGTGCCTTCATTTAACTTGTGTCATATCGTCCTGATTAAAGAGTGTGAAAATTGCACACCGGCGCTTGAAAGCTCAGGAGCACGCCGATGCAATTCAAAGCCTTTATACGGCTAAGTGTAGATAATTGTACTTTAAATTGGGCGGACACTGTACATTTTAATTTTCATAAAGAAATAAGTGGTTATTTGCCTGACTCCCTTATTAGCTGTATAATTAACCCTCAACTATAGAGCTCTGCACTGAGTGCTAAAGGATGTAATGGAAGATGGATACATTCAAAAACACATGCTTCCATCATGCTGTTACACACACACCTTCATGCGCTCCCCTTTGCCTTCTTTTAACTGCCTGCTGTGTGGATACAGGAAATACAAGTAATTGTTTTTATAGCAAGGGGTTATGTTTTGCTCAAGGGCAGATGCCGTGCGTGCATGTGAACACACACACACACACACACACACGTTGTGATGCACGGTAAATGTTTGTGTTTAGAGTTTTAAGGTCTCTTGTGCTTGTTTGCTTTAGCGCTGTGCGGCTGTCAGCGAGCAGAAGGACACAATGTTCACATACATGTTGCGAACCGCTCAGCAGCCGGGCCAGGTAAACAAACCCAGATTGTTCTAGAATTCATGCTCTGAACTTTCATTAAGTGTATTTAGTCACACAGCATGTGAATAAAGACACTGTATTTGCATTTCTGTACAGGCTGCCAAAATCAAGGCTCTGTCGGAGCTGATTCCTGACTTCACAGAGAAGGAGAATATCTATTCACATTTGGTCAAATGCTATGGTAAGACCATTTAAAAAGTTTGGGTTCAGTATGATTTTTTTCCTGCATGGAAGTATGCATGTTTCAACATTGATTATACTAAGAAATGTTTGTTGAGCAGCAAATAAGCATACTGAATGCGTTCCATTGTAGCAAAATCATTGTTAAAAGCTACTTGATTCATCTGGTGGACAGTGGCATTAATACTCGCCTAGCAAAACTACTCCGTTAATAGCTTGTCAATTAAAAATGCACCAAGCAGAGCGCACTGGCTGACTCACAGGAGGCATGTTTGTTAATACAAACACGTGTTTCCTAATGAGGGGCTACTTTAGCCAGCGTTCCGTGAGAACTTTAACACGTTTCAGTACTTTCGAGACCTCTACTGCATTATTATTTCATGAGACCTGATGTGTGAAGAATGAAATGTTGCATGTTTTCTCCCTCTCTCTCTCTCCACAGGTTTAGATAAGGACTTCAGTTCAGCGAAGGCTCTGTATGAGCGCATGCAGGCTGAGGGGGTGAAGGCTGATGAGTTGACCCTCAAGAGACTGGCGCTACTATACAAGGAAGCTGGAGAAGCTGTTCCCTTCGACGAGCCGCCGGTAATCATCAGTACTCATTAGCAGAGGTGGATTGTAGAGAAGTGTTCTTATTTTACTCAAGTAAATTTAAAAAGGATCTGTTTGGGATAACTTTACTTCACTACGTTCCAAAGCATAATGTCATACATTTTACTGCACTACATTTCAGTTTGTTATTTTACCCTTTTTTAAAATGTAATGCTGTGTTCACACCAAACGCGAAAAGAGCGTCTGGCGCGAATGATTTCAATGTAAAGTCAATGCAAAGGCACATTTACGCACGTCTGGAGGTCTCGTGGCGCGAATGAGGCGCGGAAGACGCGAATTCGCCTCATTCGCGCGTCTAGTTCAGGCGAATGACGCAAATTGAGTGTGTGGCTCAATAGGTGCATTACGTGCGAATTGTGCTTTTGTGCATTTATGTGTTTGACGCGAATTCGCGTCTGCCGCCCAAGTTTAAAAATTTGAACTTTGTCGTCAATTTGCGCCGCATTAGCCAATCAGGAGCCTGCTCAGGAGTCACTCATTCAACATGGAGGAATACTGATGTTGTCAGTGAGCAGTCAACCGGAGCTTTATGACACAAGTATCACACACAAGTTCATATTTAAGGAATAAAAAGGACCTATCTTAGAAGAGTGTGTTGTAAATACACATTTAACTTTTGAGTCACGTACACGTTTATCGACCCACGGCCTTCCCGCTGTTTTTTTACAACTATTTTCCCCCTAATATAGCCTACAGCTACTTTTCCCTAACAAGATAATGCATTTGTTCAGAGGACGTGTGCAGGAAAAAAGTGGAAAAGACCCGAGTGCTCGATCAACATCAGCCATTTTGCAAAGAGACAACCGGCCACTAGCACTTGCCCCTCCCACAAGAAGCGGATTTCGCCTCAGACGCGCGTCAATTTCGCTTCAAACTTTTGCTTTCTACGCACGTCTATTTCGCTCTAGACGCGCGAATGCATTCAAAATGTTCAAGTGGGAAACTAGACGCTAATTTGACGCTCAATTCGCGTTTGGTGTGAACACAACATAATACTTTCTTGTACTAAAGTAAATCTTTGAATTTCTTTTTCTTGAGTAAACGTAAAGTAGTAGATTTCTAATGTAATTAAGTATTAAATGATATTCAATATGAAACGTAGTGCAGTATAAAATACAATATTATGCTTTGGAATGTTGGGAATTACAGTTTTCTAAAAAAAAAAAAAAAAAAAAGTGCTGACACTTGAAAAGGACTTTTAGAGCAGAGTAAAAATACTTTACTACTGTCTCCCTCTGTTCATTAGCTTTTAATGCATATTGAATATTAACTTTTTTTCTTAAGAGGAATCATTTAAACTAAAGAAGATGTTGCAATGTAGATTGAAATGTTTTACAAATTGTGTAGTCAAATATAAAAAAAAAAGTTCAAATTTAGTTTTCTATTGAATGAGTACAAGATTGTATATAGTAATAATAAATATAAATGTAATAAAAATATGAAATTATTTATTCGATGTAATTGAGCACAGCATTTACATAAATGTTTTTGCTTGGAATTGCCACAGAGGTTTTGTTGAACATTTTTGAATGATCATGCAGGCAAATTGTTCAGTTAGAGATTTGAATCGATTCAGTTCAGTGGACCGTTTGATCCGACTCACTGAACTTGAACTTGAATGCCAATTTTGTCTCAGCTTTATATATTCCAGAATGCATTAAAAACATCTGTCTTAACATTTTCATACTCTGAAGAGACACAAAAGAAAGTCTGGAAAGTGTAGGAAACATTTTTGAAGTTGGTTAAGCACTAGCTGATTAGAGTGCAGTTTCACCTGAAACACCTCTGCTTTTACACGCTCTGGTGTATTATTTACTATCTGTCAGAACCGTGCTCCTGTGTTTTTCACCAGCCAGCCGTCTACAAACACCCCCCCCCCCCCCCCCCCATGCACAGCTAAGCTCTCAGCACACCATTTAAGTTCTCACAAAGCAATCTCAGGTAGCACTCCATCCCGCTCCATTCAACTCCGTCTCTTCCTCCAGTCCCACTAATACCACAGTACAAAGAGTCTCCGGAGAGAGGCGATAAGGAGAGATTTGAGGTGCCGTTCACATCTGGCCTCAGCAACTGTTATTTATCAACTTTAATTACCCCATTAATAAGGGAATATACATTGTTGGACAAATGGTAATCTTCTAAAAGCACTCGCCTTCCAAAAATAGAGAGCAAGTGTTGTTTACAGGCTCCTGTGCTTAATTACGGGAAGGGGGAACGAGTAAATATGTTCTTTGTGAATTAATACGGTTTGTAAGATGAAACGAGAGCGTGGGATTTGTTTGGACCGTGTGGTTGTTATTAGTTTGCCCCAGAGGGCAGAAAACGCACAACTACACACAGCACCCACTGAAAACACCTCAACACGCACTCAAAGTACAATTAAATTGGAGAATTTGGTCTAGTTTTGCTTTTACTGATAAACTATCTAAAAAAAGCTTTTTGTATTTTGTTTCCGCAGGAGTCTTTTCGTTTCTACGCAGACAAACTGAAGAAACAGCGCTCCGAGTCCATGGAGCCAGCCGACAACTAAAAACAGCTCGTCATTTATTCTTGATTCCTTTTCTTTTTTTACATCCATCATATGTGCACAGCTTGTGTGTTATACTGTGATTGTTTTTTTTTTTTTTTTTTTTTTTTGGCCCTTCATAATGATGTCCTGATGTGGTAAATGTGTACATAGATATTTATGCAAATAAATGTAAACCCAAAACTTTGGTGGCTTTTTTTTGTAAGTTTCCTTTTAATCTTTTCTTTAGTTTGTTCCTGAAGCGATTGTCACACAAGAGATGTTTTATCAAGATCCAGGTTTTGACTTCTGAAAATGCAGATATGTTCAGAGAAGATAACGTTATGTTACACATGCGTGATTTGCGATGTGCTCATCAGTTTATGCTCAGTTATGTAATAATACATACTATATAATAAACATCTCCTTGGAGCAATCATGGAAGCTGTCATGCATCCTGTTTTTTCTGGATTCAACAAAAGTGCAAAAACACATTATCTAGCTTTTTTTTTTTTTTTTTTTTGATTTTTGAAATTGGCACATTGGCAAAAACTTTCTTAAGCTGTCTAATCTTCTACACGTTTAAATTAGTAAACATTTAGACTGCAACAAAGAGAAGCTGTTTATGGATACTTACCAAAGCAGAGCTATCATCTCTTGCCAAACTGTACAAAAGTGTGGAAGGAAACGAACAGAACATTGCTGCCATCCAGTGGATATCAGCTGAAGTCTAAAGAGATCACCGAATCACCTTTGGAGCACCAGCTCTTCTTTTCTGCTGTCTTTACTAGCATGGGTTTGACCCCTGACCTCTCTCATTACAGTATTGTTTAATGAAAATATCTAAAGGATGCTTTAAATATAGAAAGCTCAAAAGAGCAGCATTGATTATTCTATAACGTTATGTAACGTGGCTGTCTCAAATGGAGGTGGACGGCTCTGTCAGGAAGCTCGGGAGACTCATTCTGAGAGGATCTGTGCAAGCCAAATGCAGACGGCATGGTAAAAGCAGATGAGATGCTATCGAGGGGATGACATTATCTTTCAAGAGCTCTTAGCATGCTCCGTAGCATCATTACATTTTAAAATGATATATAAATGATATCAAAACAGTTTGAAATGTACTTCAAATGGATCTGCCATGTTTGTCTTTGCAGAAACTTAGAGTAAAGTAATTATGTCCTTCATTTTAACAAGCATTGGTGTTTATTCTTTTCCCTGTCAGATATTTTAAGACTACCCGTCCACTATATTTATGACCATCAGAGGGGCAAAGTAGTGGTGGTGATGATGAATATAGGAACACATGAACATTGTATAAGATGAAAAAAAGCTGATCACCAGATTTGAGCCATGCCTCGTCATGCATAACATTTTTATGGACCTTGCGTTAGCTCAGATCTAACAAATCTCACATCTCTACATTTATAGACTTAATCCACAATTCATCATCTTTTTCCACAGAAATTAAATTTTTTCGTGCGATTGTGCAAGACCTCTGGTTAATTAGCAACTTTAGGTAAATAGCTAGAAGAATAACAGTGTGGTAAACAGTAAAATTACTGGATTATGGATAAGCCATAATGAAATAAAAAATACAAATCTCAATTGTTTTGACACAAGTCAATTATGAGAAGTAAAAAAATTATGACAGTCTAAATTGACGACTTTTTATGTCATAATTTTGACTTGATTCACAACTTATCTCATGATTTCGACTTGTCTATTATGACATAGTATGTCATTTTTTGCGACTTGTAATTCTTGTTTTTTCTTTCATCTTTTGTTGTAAATGACTTTTTGTCTCATAATTTCAGTTTATGTAATCATAATCATCACTCCTCTAGTTTTGATACTTCATGTCATGACTTAGTATGTCATTGTTGTGACTTTTGTCAATCTTGTTTTTTTTTGTTGTTTTTTTTTACTTTCATCTTATAATTTAGATTTTTTTATCTTATCATTTTGTATCATAATTATGACCTTCTTTCAACTTATGTCATCGGTATTTTGTGTTATGTCTTATGATTTACCAATGCATTTCTCCTATGTGGCAGATTTGGACTTCCGTACATAAATTTGGTGGATATGTCATGTGACTGAAACATTAATAAATCTATTTTAAGAGACATCTCTTGTGTAAGACTGGAATATATTTTCAGTATAACTTTGACCATGTATTATTTATTTAATTGCTCAATACAAGTAATTTTTGAAACATCAGATCAGTACTTTAAATTTTTCTTCTGGTTATTGTCTCTCTCTTTCTCTCTCTTTCTCTCTCTAAGAATCAAATTTGTTTAAGCTGCATTAAAAATAAGACAATGGATGGACATGTGGAATCAAACAAATACTGTACATCCTAGCTTGTTCATCAAAATGTTAATTTAACTTTTTTTTTTTTTTGACGAGCATTAGTGTTTCCTCTTAATCTTTAACAAAGCTTTCAAATCTCCTGTAGTGCAGTACACTGTTCATTAATAATATTATACACATAAAAAAACATTTCTGATTTACAAAAGAAAATAAAAGTAAATACATAAACTAAAGCTACATTGTGACATTTGTCAAAAGTATCTACCAAATCTACCAAACATGAGTTCTGGTAGTGAACCAGAACCAAAAAACAACTAAGTAGACTTAAAAGATTGTGGAAACATAGTGCATTACTGCCATCCAGCGGCAGTTAGTGGTAGTCAAATGTTACATATATGTGTGAGCTTGTTTATGTGGTTAATGAGGACACAAATGTGTATAATGACATGGGTATGACACAGGTATTACAATGAGGAGGTGATTTATGAGGACATTTTCAGTGGCCCCGTAATTCAAAAGGCTTATAAATCATTCAGAATGACTTTTTTGAAAATCCAAAAATGCGTATCTTTTCCTGTGAGGGTTAGGTTTAGGTGTAGGGTTGGTGTAGGGCAATAGAAAATACAGTCTGTACAGAATAAAAACCATTACGCCTATGGAGAGTCCCCATAAACCACATACTGTATGTGTGTCCTCATCACCAATCCCGACTGGACTTCTGTTTTATGAATTTGAGAGACAGATAATAGAGCACAAAAAAAAAAAAAAACGCAATAAGCACCAAGAAGCAGGAATACAGTGGGTATTGTTTCATTTTCATCATCTCCAAAACCTGAAAGTTAATGGCATCCATGAATAGAAACCATATAGAGTTGCAATTTTATATGTCAGCGTTCCTCAACCTAACTACCATCGAATTCTACAGTGAGGTTTCCAATATTGCTAGTGTCACTTATATTATAGTATTTATTAATATATTTTTTGCTTTCATTTTAACTTTCTTATGTGTTTGTTACATTTTTCATTTATTTTCAATGAATGTAATATTATTTACATTTTATTTTATTTCAATTGTGGTTTTAGTCATTTTATTATTTCAGCTTATTTCAGTTAGTTGTCCAGGAAACATTTAGCATTTTTGTTAGAAGGCAGTTTGTAAGTTTAAATCTAATCTTAAAAGTTTTTCATCTATTTGTTTTTTCTTCAGCTTTATCTCGCATACCAAAAACTATTTTTAATAGTTTAAGATTTAATCAATTGAATTAACTACCCTGCTGTTTAGTCCCTGAATTAATTGGTGCGTTTGAACAAAATGGTTGCGTGAATGATTCAAATGACTCGCTTGGAAAGATATCCACTTATCGCAACCTACTGGCATAATGATGCAACTCAAAGAGTGAGTAACTGAACAATCCACACTCCTGAAACACAAACTGACAGTCTGTCTGGAACATGTAAAACAAGGACAAGTGGAATGAAACAAACTGTTAGCACTGCACAGCCAATCAAATCCAAGAACCCATATTTAATGTTGTATATAACATTGCACATTTTTCAATCATGCATCTAATGTAATGCATTTTACACATCAACACCACTATCATTCCTGAAGTACTTAATGCAGTTTATTTACCTTCCAAAATAGTAAGAGGGGACTGATTACATGTCATCTTCCAGTTCATGATAAAGCATGGCTCTCTCTGAATGACCTGTGGAAAAACATCATATTATGCCACTGGACACCAAAATAAAGAAAGAAATGTTCTGTAGTTTACTCACACTTTGCAATGATATCCAGCACCACAGCAAAGGGTGTCAGAGCTCCTATGTAGAGCAAAGCCACCTCGTCTTGGACAGAAAGACCCTGCAACAAGGCTTCCAGACCATGAACCATCAAGGTCACCAGATCTCGATAGTTATTAAATACCTGCCGTCTGTTATTTAAAAATAACAGGGGTGTAATGGAAACAGCATCCAGAGGTCCAAATTTTGCAATTAAAAAAAGTGTTTTCCACTTTATTTACTTGGTTAGGATTGTCAACTGTTGCAGTTTTCCCGGCAGGCGATCCTTCTGTTTGGAAACTGTGACCACAGATTCGGGAGGAACACTGCTTGTGTAGAAACGGTATCATCAGCTCTTGTGTTTTTTCATTTCCATTGATACAGTATGAGAGATTATTATAAAAGATGTAAGAAAAGGCCTCGGTGTGAAAGAACCGCAATCTTCTGGTTTCCAGATGAAAATCCTCTGTGTTCTTCACCTTTTCTACAAACTGGGCAGCTAACAGAAGACAAGAGCACTACCAGGTCAAAGAGCTCAAAGATATCTGAACCAGGCTGATGGACTGATAGTAGTACAATGTAATGACAAAATTATGGGATGTGAAGCTGTCTAGACCTGAAGTAGGCTCATCTAGGATGAGGATACCTGAAAAAACATACAAAAACCAAACATAAGCAAAAGCTTTGACAAATTCTATTTTATTATGATGAGATATTATTATAGTACTGTATATTATAGTATTTTTAAAATGAGTTTTTTATTTGTATGTTTTCTGCTTTTTCATTTTAAGTAATTGAATCATTTTTACTGTGTTTTTGTATTATTATTATTTTAAATATATAGCCTATAGTTTCTTTTATTTTTATTTCAGTTTTATTTAATTTACCAAATCAAGTTAAACTAAATTAAAAATGAAGTGGTGAAGTGGTTTTTGCAGCCCGTTTTGCCTCATAATCTACTTCTACGTGAAATAGAGTATTTAATATTCTGTTACAAATTTTCATTAAGACCCTAATAGACAGCTGAAGATGTGGATCTGACACATTGAGAATATTGACATTTGTTTGACCATCGATGAGAGACAATGAGGCAGTTATATTCAATGCAGGATGTTAAATGGATTTTTCCAGGTGGGAACGACCCAACCAAATTTGGACTACGTTGAGTCATCGTGTTGTCTGAGCATCAAAAATGTGTCCCACACTGTGAGGTGAGAATACAATATTGACATGACATGAAAGCAATGAAATGGGTGTCAGTTCACAGTCAGTGAGAGTAATGGAAATTGAGCAAATTTAGCAATGGTAGACCTTCTATTATGGTCTTAATAAACTGACACTCTTCAAACACATGTTTTTCTTTCCAGCACTTACTGAATGTGTCCAGGAGCTTCTGGTGTTGAGTGTAGCTGCTAACAGACTACTGTACCTGATACATGCACTGTATATCTCAGTATTTTAGAATTTTCCTAAAAGGCTTGATTTTTCCAAAGCCTTCCAGCCAAGCCTGAAACTTCAATGAAAAGATCAAAACAGTTTGTATAAAAATGTATTTATTAATCAGAACAGTGTGAAAATCATGCTATAGTAAATTAAAAAGATGTTTTTATGTGCTGAAATATTGGCAGATTACTAAGTTTCAACAGTTTTGCATTTCTAGACTATGCTAAATTATTCTGTAGAATTACTTATTATAATAATCCAGCAAATCAAAGGCAAGATTTATCAACGTTATCAGCATATTATAATGTTTAATCATGCAAAAAACATAAAATGATCAGTGAATAAAAGTGGGAAAAAATGAAATGCCATAAGCAATCAGACATTATTAAATTACTATATAAAGACTTGATCTTTGGCAACAATTATACAATTGCTAGGGTATTAATTTTTATTAAGTCTTTTATTTCATTGAAGCTTCAAACAAAATAGTGACAAACGGAAACCACTTCTTGTGGCCATTTCATAACATTGTTTTCTAACGTGTGTTATAGTGAACATGTAGGACCCTGGTGGGACCTTTCATCTTCCAGGAAAAAATGGACAAGGCAGATACTGAATCAAGTGTCATTTCATGTGGACAGGGGGCAGGTAATGGGACTTCTGGGGAATTCGGGTAAGTGACTCGAAAGAGATTTAACTTATTCAATATCAGAGCCCACAGCATGCTGTTGTGAGTCTAAATATTGAACTACAGTATGAGTTCATTTGTGTATTTCACAATTATATTGTTATATGGTGAATGGCAAGATAATTAATGAATGTTGTTTTCAGTTTATTTACTTTGAGCGTTTGAGAGCATGACTGCTAAAAGAAGCAGAACACAATAAAAACATTATAAATCATATTATCACAGATCTTTGTTCACTGCACATGCATTATAAAGGCAGAAATGAATGAACAGTAAGAATTAGGATAAACAAGGCAACATACTAAGGATTAAAAGAAAAACATTTAATTTCAACATCTTCTCTCAACACTTCTTAAAACTTTTCATTTGAATGTAATTTAACTTTGAGTACTTAACTAAAACTAGAAATAAAATAAAAAAATAAAAAAACAGACTAAAATCTATAAACAATGACAGAAGCACCATCAACATTATTAAAACTGAGTAAAAATAAAATATAAAAACAAAAACTGATAAAAATTAATAAGGAAATGTATTATCTAAAAAAAGAAATTATGCAAGGCTGAAATTTAAATTTCTTTAAATGTCAGGGTAATATTATCCAAAGGTGATGTGTCTTTCAAGATTCAGAAATGACTACTCTGTTTATTCTTTTTGTACAAAGGTCACTTTCAACAGTTTTAATTGAGCAAAAGTACTTAGTTTTTAATGTGCTTGAATCACTTAAACCAAACATGTTTATTATTATTCTAATCAACACTAGTCAATAAGAAAGATTAGTGCAGAAATGTATTACCAAAACTAATTATACTGTACCACTATTTAAAACATTACGTATAACTTAAATTACGTAAGGCAGAAGCTGTCATTTCTTTAAATGTCAGTGTCATATGATAATATATCAAAAGGTTAATGAGTTGATGTCTCTCACTCAAGGTTCTGGAAAAACCACTCTATTAGACGCTGTAGCAGGATGAATCAGGAATTCTGCTAAACTCCTTGGAGACGTTTTTGTGAATGGAAGAAAGCTAAAAGCAGAGCAATTCCAAGACTGTTTCTCTTATGTGCTCCAGCTGAGTTTTTTTTTTTTTTTTTTTTTTGGTTAAAAATATGGATCTGAAATAATACTGACAAATAAAGATTAATACAGACTTTTAAATTGTGTTGGTTTACATATAAGCAAGCACTGAATAATCAAAACATATTATACAGTACCTCTATCAATACATGACACTTCAGTATAGTAAAACACTAGTTTGCATTACTGATGATTCAAATGTGCAAAGAAAAACTGAACCATATAGTATCTTCAACAAACACAGTAAAGTTTGCAGAAAAGTTCATTTGTAGAGCTAACTCTGACATTAGCCATTACACATGAGTTCATTAGATTATTCCTCTGAGCTTTTCATTTGTATCTTCCAGAAAATGTAATAAGCATGGTGAGATGGCTAAACGGTCATTTCTACAGATCAAATTTAGATGCAATGAAGCTATAAATCTAATCCAGTAATTAAATGTGTCTCATGAGCTAAAGGTATGTGAAGTTAAGAGGAGCATACTTTCCAGTTATTTTTTATTTTTTTCCCCAATAGTAGAGGTTGCTTCTAGTCCAGTTTCAGTAGACAAATTACAGATGTAAACAGACCTTCACAACCTTCTAACTTCATAAACATAAGACCTAAACTGAATGCACAGATAAGAATTTCAAATTAAAAGAGCAAAGTTTATGAATTATGAAGTGTTGTAAGTGTCGATAATGTGCACCATAGCTTAAAGCACAGGTCCTCTAGCCACTGTTACACACACACCTCACATAACAACATGGGTCAGCCCTAATGGCATTAATTGTACTAATCTAGTGAGATTTCAGATTTGAGTCTGATAGTGCTCCACACAGAGATCTGATCTGATCATCATCCGGTCTGTCTGGAATAGCTTGAAGAAACAGAAAAACTGAGACAGACTCAATCCAGAAGCAACATCTCTTCTGGATTTAGTCTCCGACTGCGTCTCCAAGATGATGCTTCATGAAACCTACCTGCAAAAGCTAAAGTAATTTTAAAAGTTTTTAGGCACTTGAGTAAAAATGCTGTAAAATGAGGATGCTGTCAAAATCATGTGTTAAACAGATTTTCTTGATCAATTAACTTCTATTAAATAAATGTAATCAGCATTTGGTGTGAGCATCCTTTGATATTTGACACATATGGTCATGAAAATCAATTAAAATGAAATACATACAGAAATCTCAAATACCTACAGATACTTTAATAATCTGATCCCTGTTTGATCTGTCATAGGTAGCTGCAGTCATGGCAGAGCTGAGTTTGGGACATGTGGCTTACAGCGTGATTGGAGGCCCATTTTCACAGGCATTTCTTGTGGAGAGGGAAGGAGGGTCTCCATTGCCAGCCAGCTGCTTCAGGACCCAAGTGAGCTGCCCTCTGACCTGCCTGAGACATCTTTTTAATAACCCATAATAGCATAATGATTGTTTATGGTTGGAGTACAAACACAGTGTAGTGTGATCATTCCTCGCTTGCACATAAAAGAGACCAAATGTTATTTAAATGCAGAGCGACCAGCACAGCGACCCAAAGCCCCTCAAAGGATTATTGAGGAATGGACAAATGTGAAAGGGACTGAAGTAGAATATTAAAAGTGGCAGACAGGGTTATCACATTTTTAATATTAAGCCAAGGTCTATGAGGGTGCCTTTGGATCCTTTATCTGGGTCTCCTGGGACCGTGGACTATGGATTAGTCGAGGCCACTCCAAACTGAACACAAACCAGCAATTATAAGTGGCTTTCATCTGCGGCCTTCTCCAATCAAGCAGTAAATGAATTCATCAGCCAATTAATTTGGCTCTAACTTTAGACAAAGGGAAATCTATTAATTGCTTTAATTACTTGAATTAAGAAGACACTCAAAGTTGTCTCTCAAAGGGCAGAAAGTGGACTTTGCAGAAAGTTTCTCATTTGTTTTATTTCTTCTCTGTTACGTCACGGCAGAGGTGATTCTCCTGGATGAGCCGACCACAGGACTGGACAGCATGATGGCTAATCATATATATATATTTATACTGTTAAATGATTACATATAAATATATATATATTTGTACTGTTAAATGATTAATTGTGATTAATCCCATCCAAAATAAAGGTATTTATTTGCATAAGAATATTATTATATGCATTTAAGAAAAATATATTTTAAATATATATATATATATATATATATATATATATATATATATATATATATATATATATATATAATATTTATATATTACATATTTATATGGAATATTATATAAATATTTACATGTAAATACATTTAAATATTTAAATACATATATACTGTATGTATGTATATATATATATATATATATATATATATACACACACACACACAGTACACAACTTTTATTTTGGATGTGATTAATCATAGTTAACCATTTGACAGCACTAATAAGTATTATATTATATTTAGTTTTAGTTTTTCACGTGGTGCTAAAAGCGTACATTAAATAGGAAAAACAACACAATAACAAAACATTTTATTTACAAGAGCCTTTTATTTAAGAGACTTTAAAAATACTTCACTCAAAAGCTCAAACACCTGGCTTTTGGCCTCTTTTAAATAAATGAGCATAAAAACAAGAAGCAAACTAAAAGCAAAAAAATAAATAAAAATAAAAAGTAACAAAAATAAACCAGGAAAATAGTTATAATTATAATAAAAGCATGTCTTTATCTGTCTTTTGCCTGCGTTTAAAAAAATAATAAAACAAGATAAAACAGTAACACCCATTTAACATCTCTTCGACTCCCTCAGTCAGATCAGGATGATATTTATTGTACTTCAGTTAATTAGTTACTTCAGTTAGTAAAATTGAGTTGTTATTAGATATATTGTTATACATTGTTTTACCTCAATATTAAAAAGGGTTACTGAAACTGTGCATAAAAAATGCACAACTAAACACAAGTATAAGCCCAGTTACAATACACTATGAATTATTTTTACATTAATTTTGAGGTATACAAAATATTTTCAAGGTCCACCTGCAACCTCTGATGCTGATATCGGGACTCTTCATGCCAAAAACCCCTTAGACCTTTGGAACTAGGTTTTTGAAAGGGTTTTCCCACCTGAGGTATGGTTTCTTCTTTAAAGAGTAGTAATAGTTTAATAAGGGAATGTAAAAATCCTGCTAATGACTCTCAGTACAGTAAGCCCCTTGTAGACTCTCAGAGCCCAGAAAGAGCAGGCACAGTAAAAAAAAAAAAAAAAAAAAACATGTTTAATGTCACTGTAAAATCACCTTTTAGCAACACTCACTGTCTTTCAGTAGCTTCTCACCTACTTTGATTTAGGCTATTATTGCTGAGTGCTTGGTGATTGCAATAATCAGCCATTCTGTGACTATTAAGTATTACTATTACACAGTTTCACTTTTCACTGCTCAGACTGCAGTTTCTCTACATTCAAATTCTAGAAGATAATATGTTCAGTTATGCGATTTATGTAAGATTTAAAAATAATATAATTTCATAACTGAATGATTTTCTACACCGTGACCAACTTTGAATCACAAGTTTACAGCATGTTTGTAGTTTTTAGAAAGTAAGCCAAATCTATTATCTAACTAAAAGATCCAGATTAGATCTAATGCACTTTGGTTAAAATATCAGCCACACAAAGGTATTTAATGTACAGTATTAGTAACTTTTATTCCTTGTTTTTTTCCTCTCTCTCAGGAGCTGGAGCAAGCAAAGTCATGGAAAACTTTGGCTCTGGATCCCCAGATTTCACTCAAAACCCTTTAGAAGATTACATCAGTATTAATGTATCATACTGGACTTCATTCACTTTCCAATACGTACCATACAGAGTGAAATGTCTTTATGTACAAATATTGCTATATGTGTTAATAGTAGTATGGCTGTCTGTGTATATCCTTTTTAGCTTGTATTGTTTCTTTGGTGTTAAACACAATTTGGAGAATGTATAAAATGAAAATAAAATATTAAATGCACAATTTTGTATATTGCCATATCAAAGCATCCCTTGATAAATATCAAATTATTTCAGCTGGATACAACACACAGATCCACTTCGAAATTAAACAAAAACTGCTTTTAATATGCTGTTCCCCCCTTTATTGAGAATATGCAAAAATATGTAAAAAAAAAAAGAAAACAAGTGCCTTAACAATTAAATGAATTGAAACAAAAATAAATAAAACATACATTTAAAAAAAACAAACAAATAAAAAACACTGATATGAAACACAATGTGTAAACCACAGGGGAAATGGATGTACCAAGCACTTTATCTGCCGCTCATACGCTGGCAGACTGACACACAGGTTGTTTTGTCAGAGGAGCGTCCCACCGGAAAGGCATCTTGTAGTGTGTACAGCGGGATTTAGTGGTGACCTAATATTTTTAGTGTCTTGAATAAACGACTTCATTTCACATTACGCCTTTGATGTGCAAAATGAAACCGTATCACAAAGAATCAAGTCTTGTTATCCTCAAAGACTGAAAGCTGAAGATCCTGGGCACTTAGTGACATCATACATGTAGAAAACACAAAAAGCCCACTGGATGTATTCTGTCAGGTACCAGGTACTAACCATCGTCTAAGACTACACTATATGCTAGAAATACTCTTCCTACTGGGCTCCTAAAGACAGGCCTAGTAAGTGGTTTATGCCAACATCCTCCTAACAATACAGACAAGCAGTAGAGGGAAAGAAACGGGTGACAGTAAACGCACAACATATAGGTGGAACATTTTCATGAGGAGAAGGCTAGTAGGTATCAGAGCGTCATAAAGACACAGATTTCCGTCTATGCAGAATGTTAGTTCACACAGGCTAATAATCATAAGGCTGATTCAGCTGTGCTGATCGAGGGAGCAGAAAATCGATGCAGTTTACCAGTCCTTTAGTGCATGCCATGCATTTATGTCTGCAAGTTCCCTCTCTTTATGGTTTTGTATTTGAAAGCTACAAAAATCAATGGATATTTCAATTTTCAATGATACAAATTCTTCATTGCATTCCAAAAAAAGAAAAAGACCCTTATTAAGCTAATTTAGAATAGCTTGAATGCACAAAAAAAAGTAACATCTAAAACATTTCCCAAAAATGACAGTTATCTAAATAAACACATTTCTAAATACAGTTGCAGAGTTTGCGCATAGTTTGCTGCACTCAGTTTGGCAAACTGAGCAGAACGTGTTCTCAAAGAAAGGTGAGCTCAGAGCAGAGCAGACAGGCACTGGAGTTATTTCTGTCCGTTCACGAGCGATCTGTCTGGCAGTTCACTGGGCTTGCTTCCTGTCACATGCAGCTGTGTGTGGTTGGTTGGGGTCTTGCTTAGCCGAGCCAAGCGGTCAGTCCAGATACACAGGTGTGATCCTAAAGGTTACACTACAGGGTAAAACAATAAAAAGACCTCTTACAGAATCCTATAGAAGGGCACATAGTACATAATACATACACGTATAAGATCCATTCAGGAACAAGTTACAGTATGTGGTTTTATTAGTCCAGTTTACTAAAAGAAAGTCTTTTATTTGCTAGCGATGGCACTCTCCTCTCCCGTGGGGTGTGTGCGGCTGAAGTTGCGTCCTACATTGGGTTTCTCTGGGCCAGGGCTGATCGTTGTTGGCGGCGGCTGAGGGGCTCCGTTACTGGGCAGAGACCCCCACACGCTCTGAGACCCAGGACTGCTTCTGGGTTTGGGGGTGGTTGGACTGGTCAGGCCGAGGCTGGTCAGAGCATCAAGGGTTCCATCGGGGTCCACCATCATGTTGATAACTGCAGGGATGGAGAAAAGCATCAGAAAGGGTGTATTTGTATTATATTAAATTAGACCAAATTGAATCTAAATATATATTAAATAATTCAATGCTGTACCTCATATCGAAAATAGACATGTGAGATTATTAAGGCGAGCAAAATTCAGCTACACTGTGCTGCTGTTGCATTAGCATGGTGCAAGTCTTACCTTGAAGCTGTTTTTCTACCCTCTTCAGCTCTGTTAGTATAGATGAAATTTCCTAGATGCATAGATGAAAGAATAATTAGCAGAAGTCCAGATCAATGTCTATTACTGTAAATCATTCTGCATTATGGAACTTACCTTGTTTGTAGTTTTGGGAAGAGCAACTTCATTGTCCAAACAGAGTTTACTCTCAATATCATCCCAGTTCCTGTCTTTGTCCTTGAACAATATCCTTTAAAAATATCAATGAGTAACTATATTACTAAATAGTTTTTTAAATTTCAAATAGTTAAAAAAAGAAAAAAACACAGACTGAGAGAAGATAATATTTATCCTTCATATTTATCTATTGGCAGTTTACATGTGAAAATGCAGACCTGTAATACAAGTAGTAAATTCCTATTGACAATGTTTTAAAACAGTGCTTCTCAAACTTCAAGAAATAAAATACAATTCAATATACTGTATATAGCCACACAGACACATATCATTTTACCATCTTAGCACATGAAAATATTGAATGTTACTACTCCATTAACTATAGTCTGAAATATAATAAAATATTGTACCTTTGACAATGTAGGAAGTAAAAAAAGTTATTGGGATCCATTAATTTAAATTACAGTCGGTGTGACACCAATGACATATTTATTTATTTAATCATTTATTTAACAATTATTCAGTGTGAATAATTAAAAACAAATAAATAAAACAAATATATTATAGTACGCATTCAAATATTACATAGTAGGTTTAATGTAAGACGGTTTGATTTCTGTAAAAACAATCTCCAGCAATTATAAAATGACTGTTTATGTAATTTGGTTTAATGAGGAACACAGTACACATCTATGACTCTGTGACTGACCTGATTTTGCCAGTGGTTTTATCTACAGACTGTCGGATTTTGGAAGACAGTTGGGAAACCGAAGTCAGCAATAAACTGTCCAGCACCGCCTGCAAAAGAACAACCATCAGGACTGTGTCACGCAATAATTTACCTAACAAACAACCTCCGGTCAATAAAGCACTGAGGTAATTAAACTTAAATCACATAATATCAGTTTTCACATCACCACAAGCACCTGGCGACACTGCACAAACACACACTTAAAAAAAACAACACACTTGAAGTCTGCTGAATTATTCACCTACCACAAATTCATAAAGACATGAAAGATTGGGAACATGTCATGAAGTTAAGTGGTTCATACCGGTCTCACCTCATCCCGGTTCCAGGTACGTCTGCGCAGGGCCGCCTGAGGGTCCAGGCTGTCCGGGGCCCGGGGACGAAGCTCCACTGGTCTGCCATTGACCTCTGAGGCTTTGGTGTGAACTACAGGGGGAATCTTCCTGAAGTTTAGACTTTCGTCAAAAACTCTCTCAACCAGCTGCAGAAATGAACAAGAAAGGCATTGAGAAGAAGCACCATTCAAACTACGTAACATCTTGAAGGTGATTAAGGTGTTTAGTGAAAGGCAGTGAGATGTACCTCCTCTCTGGTGTCGATGGCGGAGCCCGGTGTGGTCGCGGCCGTGCTGACCGTGGTGCTGGGCGCCGTGCCGGAGGAACTGACCGAGTCGATCTCGCCCGCCACGTCGTGGATCTCACGTGCCAGGATGGCCAGGTCCTTGGCCAGGTCCTGACTGATTCTGCGCACACAGGGAAATAACCTGTAAACATTCAGATGGGTGTCTAGACTAGGGGCACACAAATACACACATCATGCAAATGACATCACAGACTCACATTAGGTAGTCCCTACTCTACTCATGCACATGCATATACATGCAATCCGATAGCAAATTAACATATTGTATGGATGACATGCATCACATGCATTATTTATTACATAGAATTACTATAACATCAAAACATACACTATCGTAACATTTTGGGGTCAGTACTTTTTTGTTTTTTAGTTTTAAGCAGAAAGGATGCATTAAATTTATCAAAAGTGACAGCAAATGTTTTTTTTTTTCTGAATAACTTAAATCATAATTTAAAATAGAAAATAGTTAATAAATATTATAATATAATATAAAGATAATATTTTACAGTTCTATTGTTTCTATCCAATAAATGCAGATTTTGTCAGCATAAAATATTGAAAAAATAAAAATATAAATCTTACTGAACCTAAACTTATCATTAATTTGTATAATATTATAACATAGAAAATACATCAAGAATGGTTCTTTACACATGGTTTTGACTGATGTTAATTATTATGGTGTTGGAATATTGAAATGGTTTAAGAATAACCACAAGGTGTCAGTATTTCTACATGAACAAACAAATCTATTGCATAAACGTTGCTAAAGATGCAATGTGTGGCTCTTGTGTGGAAGAATTCACACAGTATTTTTATTCTGCCTTAAAACACATACAAACTTATATTACACACATGCTATATGAATAGTGCTTTTAACATCATATTCACTCACATTAAGATAAAGACACAAGTCACAAAAGTAGACTAATAAAATCAGATTTTACATGGAGATCACATGAGGAGCTGTATTAAACTACTTTGGTCACCCCACAGTTACTGGACACAGTCGTTTACAGAGTAAATTAACCACAGCTATCCACAAACACTGTATTTCTAAGTTCACTAGTACCTAAAAACTAGCTTTTTGCTAACTGAAATTTAAATAGTTCAATGAGAACAGGAAATCAGGGGTTAATGAAAGATTAAGACTAAATAAAAAGTTCAAAAAATAAGAGTGAGAGAGTGAGCGAGCGAGCTTGTGATCAGCTTGCATTAGTGTTTGCCCTGCAGCAGTGGATCTGAAGACAGTCTCTTGTTGCTGTTTCAGCTGTAACTAATGCAACATGAGGACATCTCCTGAGATAACTGACTATATGTCTGCATGTAACATGCACTAAGTGCCCACTTTTCAAGTGGCCTTGTTTCTCAATGTATTTTACCTATTCATTTTTTCCACAGGGATTTCGGAAGATATTTCATAAAAGAGTTCTAAACCTTGAAGCACCTCAACCGGTTCTGAGATGAGTCAGATTTACAAAAAATGTTTACGTCAAATTTACTAAATATCTAAGGAACACTGAAAGAACAGTCAAGATAAAAATAACTACATCATATGGTTTTTGTGTCAATTTAGTAACTGTGGGGCACTTTAACAATATGCTAATGTATAAGAAGGACACAGAGTTGATGAGTACCTGGCGATCTCCTCGCTGTGGGCTGTCCAATCTCGTATGTACTCCTCCTGTTCTCTCATCCTGTTCTTGAGGAGGAGACCCCCTGGGCTGGTCGTGACCGGAGCGGGACAGCCCAGTCTACTGGTGCGAAGGGTGGTGCCCGGCCGCAGGTGAACATGTTTGGGAGAGTTCCGGTTAGATCCAAACTCATCCTCAGAGGTAGAAGCATACTCAGGAGGCAGCCGTCTCCACCGGTTAGTGGCTGAAAAAAAGAGAGAGGTTTGACTGAAATGTTTACAGAAAAACAATTAAAAATGAACAATAAAGCTTCATATGAATTGAGGATGTGGTTACAGGTATGCATATTTCAAGAAGGCCTTTAAGAGCGGTTAATGCATGAGTACTTTTGTCAGTATTACACACATACACACACAAACACAGTCTTCAAACGCCTTGCATCGATGTTACATGATGCAGAAATCTTCTTCCCCACTGGCTCAAGGTTTATAAACATGGAAGATATCTATTATTGTATTCAAAATTCAAGTACAACAATCTTCCTGATGCTTCAAGTTTGAATACTTTACACTATATCACTGTACAGAGTTCTCATAAAAACCTTGTTCAAATGGGGATGGAGTAGTTATGAACTGCAGTTAAAATGATGTATAAAGAGTTCAAAATAAACCACTCAGCACAAAAGAAGCTGAATATTGCAGTTACCCTGCAGAAATCAAACAGCAAAGCTCTTCTGAGCAACTATCTCTAAAATATGACAGTTGCAAGTGATGAAAAGGACATTTGGGATGATGGATTTGGTCAAGATCTGGATTGACATTGTAAAGGATGTGGTTTTTATTCACAATAAGTGTCCTTCATAAACTCTAGGATGTTTGTGTTTGAAATGAATGTTTTCGGTGCGCCTGTAAAGCTGTTTGCTGTCATGTTGTTTTAACTTTATGCCACCAGGGGGAAAGTGTTTAACATACACTGACCCTCATTTCTTATTGCTCAGAGCTTGCATCAGCATGGAAGACACAACTTTGCTCTGATTTTGACTGTGTGGCATTAAAGGACAAGCATCTAAGAAGTCATCATTTCAATATTAACATAATTACCCATTACTCATGCTTCCCTCAGAGCACTGAAATCTGCAAATATTATTAAATTCTTCACTCTTAAGTACTTACTTAACATTAGTAGGCCAATGTGAAAGCAAACAAACTGAGATCCTTTTCATCACAAGTTTTTTTTAAAGGCATAAATAAAAATAAATTAAATAATACAGATTGCAGTAACATTTAAAAGCATGCCATGTTTTAGTTTCTACACACACACACCGCCCAGATATTTTACAGTACCCATGGGCTCCTCCACTGCGAGAATGCTTTCAGGCTCAAGTTGAGTTTCTGTGTAAAATGGGATCTTTATAAATATCACAAGCATGCAGAGACAGACAATTACAGAAAAACAAGACTAATGGCAGTGATCCAGTCCAAATGGAACATCAAGAAAAATGCACTGCTATAATCTGCTGAATGCTAAATGTCTCATTATGAACTTTGTTAAAACAACTAGACAACTGTGTCGTTTTTATTTTATTGAAAATAGTTATTTTAATGAATTGGAATGAAAACGCACCCTATGCGTCAGACCTACATTGTAGCCTATGCATAGACGCACTCCCTTACATCGTAGCCTGACGTGCACCTCTCCAAAAAAATCGAACGTGTGTCGATTCTATGCAGTTATTGCTCTGTATGTACTTGAGTTTTGTGTGTTTATGTGCACTTTAAATTATATATTAATGTTACACCTTATATAGAATAAATCAAAAGCAAAAAACAAGTGTCTTATTTATCATACTACACAGCATTATACAGTAGTTTTCCAGGAAAAACAATGTTGATCTGCCATGGTACAAATCCTTGTGGAGATTGAAAGAATGCTGATATCTCCTGGTCCCCTGTTGTCTCGTTTTGTAGGTTTAAATAATAATTTAATGATTTGATATTTATTTTGTTTTGCGCTTGGTGTGAGCTTATTCCTGTATGGAATAACTTCCATCTTCGGCTTTTGTCGTGGTACTGCAGGTTACACCAGCATCATGACCGTGGACACTGCAGACTAGTGGCTTGAGTGTGTACTGCACGTCAACGCAGACAATAATGCAGAAGTATAAATGAAAACTGACGCGTAGCCTACAGCGTCAAAGCTACGGTGTAGGTCCAACACAGAAGTATAAATTAGCCTTTAGTGTTAACGGTTGATGTGAGCATTTAAAAAAATACTCATTTTTACTTTGTTTTTTTTTTTATTTGGAATTTTGAACCAGAATATCATAACACGGGTCATAACACAGTTGACGGTAGCCATCGACTTCCCTAGTATTTTTTCCATACTATGAAATCAATGGCTTCCATCAACTTTTTGGTTACCAAAAATCTTCTATTGTCTTCTTTTGTGTTAAACAGAACGAAGAAACTCATACAGGTTTGATGTGATGTATGTGGGCAGAATTTTCATTTTTGGATAAACTATCATCACAGCCTAACTATTATATCATTTAAAAAAAAATAATAATAATTTTACTACATGTACTGCATTAAGCTAAGTGAGACATCTAGATATAAACTTGTTGACCTGACTACATAAACAGTACTGAACTGTTTCTTTATCTCAATTTGGCAGATCACCTCACTTTTGCTTTCAGCACCTGCTAAGTAACATTTCCAAACATGCAGCAGCTACACGAGTATATTAATATTACTGTGACATTCCTCCTCACCTGATGCGGTGCTGTTGACAGGTGCTGTCTTCAACTTGGGGTCCGATAGTTTGGAGACACTATTAGCCCTCATGCGTGCAGTGAGCCTGCCATCCGGTGCTTGCTGATTTGTGCTTCTCAGCCCCAGACGAAGCGCTGTCTCTGCAGACACACGTGTTGCCGTGTTCCTACTGATTATGGCCTCCGAATCGCTCCGTGCTGAAAATGAGCCGAGTCTGGTGCGGCGAGGCTGCGCTAGCATGTCGATGCGTGACTGCGCCTTCCTCCCCGATGGTGGTTTGGAAGTGGAACTGGTGGTGGACACCTCAGAAGCCACCGAGACCCTGTCCGCATCCGCTAGGTCCGTGTCTGAGGTGTCTCCAAGCCGAGCCCTGCGCAACATGGATGCCCTCGTGGGACGGGGCTGTGGAAGACCAGCCTGTTTCGCCAGGGCCGCGGTGCTAGTTTGCAGCGTCTTGCTGGGTTTTGCAGACCTCGTGGATTTGCTGGTATCAAGCTTGGACTGTAAAAGGTCATCGGTGGAGGTGAAGTGACCTTTGGTGTGCGAGCGACTGGAATATGTCTCCTGGTCCGAGGACAGGATGTCTGAGATGGCAAACGAGGAAGTCTGATCGTCATCAGTGAGATCTTGGGACGGTTGGCGGCCACGGGAGGCTGTCTGTACTGAACGACGTGCATCTGAGCGGCTTTCTGTGGTCTTGGTCTTTGTTTTCCTCTCTAGACGCTCCCTTGCACTGGTTGTGGTTTTCGATGTGGTGCTTGCATTGCTTTTCTCTCTATACAGGCTGCTGAGGGATCTACGTTTCTGAACAGCCTTTCGATCACCCTCGGCTGCTGCCTGGCTGACCGTGCTGGCCGTGTCGATATCTGATTCGGGGGATAAAGGGCAGGCTGGGGGTGTTACCGGGTCCAACTTTTTCTCATCGCGGAGTTTAGCCTCAAGGAAAGCCATGACAGCTTCAGTGTCCTTGAGAAGAGTCGCCGTGTCCATGCTGCCCACCGAGTCGCTTCGCTCCCTTCCTCCATTCTGACGGTTGATGCGAGGAATCAGTTCTATGGGGACATTACCACTGGGCTTCTCAATTGTAAAACTCCCCTGCCTCACCAGTGGCTTCCCAGACCTCTCCCCGTCACTTCCTTTACTCTTATCCTCCAAACGCCTCCTGCGACTCTCCTCTGATGCTCTCCTCTCTCCACTTCCATGGGGGCGCACCGATGACTGTTTTCCTGCCTTCCCATCCTGCTGGATGCTCTTGGGTTGGCTAGACACAACGTCCTTGTTGTCCGGAGTGCCGATGCACTCGCCATCACCTTTATGTTCATTGTGGCTTTCTTTTTCTTGGGGTTCTGTGTCCTGCTTCTCACCGATCTCAGAGCGCTTGATCTTCTCCTCTATGGGAAGCTGTGGCAGAGTCCTTCTTTTGCGCTCAGCTTGGCTGGAAGTAGTGGAGCCAGTGCTCTTGATAGATATGCCAGCCTCAAATGCATCACCATCTGAAGTTAGAAAAGAAAATATATATTAAATGCAACCATATATATAGAGTACTGTTCAAAAGTTTGGGCTCAATAAGTAATTAATACTTTCATTCAGCAAGGATGTCATAAATAGAACAAAAGTAATTAATTTATAATGCTACAAAAAACAATCATTAACACTTTATTATAGGGATCGATTCTTACTATTAACTTGTTGCTTATTAGCATGCCAGTTATTAACATATTGGATATTTATTAGTACTTATAAAGCACACATTCTGGATGACTATATTCTACATCCCTAATCCTACATAATATCTAAACTTAACAACTACCTTACTAACTATTAATAAGCAGCAAATTAGGAATTCATTGAGACAAAAGTTGAAGTTAATGGTTTGTTAATAACAAGAATTGGACTTTAAAATAAAGTGTGACAAAAAATTCTATGACACTGAAGGCAGTGGTAAATTATTAGCGGTCGACCTATATATCGCCAAGGCCGATATATCGGCTTTTTATTTTACATGACTGAAAAGTTTTTCTACTCGGCCGATGTGTCTGAGGCAGGACTTTTATTTTGACTGCACTAAAAACAGCAGTGTCTGGACACACAGTGCTCAAATTCTCCCTCTAGTTCACTGTTGTTGTTGACAGTTCTGTCTAATACGGATGGAAGTCTGTCTAATAATAAGATAGAACGGTTAAACAACGGAATTAAAATGTATACAAAAAGTATTACAACGATTGCTTTTATATTATTAGTAATAGAAAGGCAAACATTATAATACTTTCTTGTTTGCCATTACAACAAATCTTTGAATGACTAATGAATATTTAATTTCACAAACCTTGGAAACTCCAGTTGTGAGATCTTGTGAAGTGTGCATTTTTATCTTGCATGATATCTGGCATGATCGCATGTTCTCTGTGTGATGGTCGGTCTTTGTGAATTAAATGCTTTAAGCTTTAAAACGCGTGATTTCAAATTATGCTGCGCGTTATTGCATTTGCCCACTGTCATATTCATGTCATTTTCACTGTGTGCTGTATGTAAAATGAGTGTTACTGGCTTTATTTGAAATATATAATTTCTAATGCACACAAACTTCCCAGAGTATTGAGTGCCCTTGTTGGTACATCCTTTTTAAATATATTTTTATTAAATATTTATTTATTTGTGAAAAATACTGTAATCTAAAGTATAAGTATGTTTATTTTACACATTTATATTTTTTAATCTAGTCAATTGATTTCAAATTTCTTAAATATAAATTAAAATGTAAAAAAATATATATCTGCTTTACATCTGCCCCCCTGCTTTCCAAGATATTGGCATCGGCTGTCAAAAAACCCCAATATTGGTCGACCGCTAGTAATAATAAATTATATTTTAAAATATATTAAAATAGAAAACAGTTTTTATAATGGTAGTAATATTTGACAATTGTACATATACATCAAAAATAATGAATAAAACAGCAGGTTGGTTCACCAGATTGTAATATAATGACAATGCTAAATAAAATAAAATTCTAAGATATAATCTATTAAATTATTGTACCATTCAATGGTGCAGTACAAGTTATTTGGCGAAACGTTCATACAATTCTGTAAATTACCTCGCTCTTGATGGACAAAAGCTGGTGGCTCTGCCCCAGAGCCCTCTGGGTCTGTTCTCGTTTGATTAGCAGCTAAACTGGCCCACTGTGAAACCCAGCGAGAACTGCCGACTGCAACCGAATCCGCCACAGTTCTCTAGAAATGAACCGAAGACGTTAATCACTTAAATTACCCCTACAATAGTTGTCTGTGGTCCAGTTCAGCACAGAGCTGATGGGATACACTGGCTTTCTGCTACATGATGTGGAGTCTGCATTATATCTTTAATGTCTTTTCCAAACAAACTAGACTTATTTTGAATATGTTAGCTTTAGTAAGCGCCACTTAAAATATATAAAAAAAATTTGAATCAGAAAACTCTCTCTGCTCATGCTAGTGTGAAGACTCAGTGTAAACATGGCATGGATCCACAACAAGGATTCAAAACAAGTACTCTTTTGTAGCTTTTTTCCTCTATGTGTGTGTGTGTAGATATTGCCTTGAGGCAGAAGACTACTACTTCTCATTCGCAAACTGGGTCAGCGAGGAAGTGGCCAGTTCTCAGCCTAACAAGGAAGTGGTCAGTGGAGGGAGTGACTGACAAATCACTGTGTCAGTATTCCTGAAACTCCTATCCACGTAACATTAAACCCAATCAGTCAAACTAGAATGTCGAATGCAGTTTCAACTGGTGTAGTCACAGACCAATACACCAGATTAGAAATCACACATCAGAAACAACCTGGTTTCTGTTACATGTAAATCTGCTGATGAAATCAACAAACACTATGCTGCAAATGATGAAAACCTGCTGTTTGGATAAAAGACAGCTGCCTGTCATAATAATATAATGAAGGATCAAATAAATGGTAATTTATCATGCAGAATAATTCATGCGAGAGCATTAATCTAAACGACTCTGCAAATGACAACATGATGCAGACGTGTGTTATAAAGGCACTTCAGTCTTTACCTCAGACGCAGTGGAGCTGAGCTTCTTGCTGTCCTTCACTTTTCCACTGGCTTCTCGTTTTTCAGGGCAACCAGGATTCTGAGAGTCCTCCACCCCAAACACCTACACATGACAAACACAAAACACACGCAGGAGAATCAAGAGCTGGGACACAATGCAGGCACCTACGTGGCAAAAAGGTTTTACAGCAGACTCCATAGTAACAGAGCCAGAACAACATCAACATCTCAAGAAAAACTAACAGGAAGTATTAATGTCAGTTCAACAGAAACACCTACACAACACAGGATGTTAAAAAGCAAACTTACGTCAGCTTGATTGACAGCGAGTCTGTATAAAACAAATAATTCTGTCTATCCACCTGACTATTAACTCATCCATCCATCAGGGCTGGGATTTCATACTGTAAATATATCAAACTTCATTTGGACAACTTTAAAGGTGATTTTCTCAATATTTTTTTCTCAATATTCAGCAAAATATGGTCCTATCATAACAAACCATACATCAATGGAAAGCTTATTTATCAGATGATGTACAAATCTCAATTTAAAAAAATTTGACCTTTTGTGTTCCAGGGTCACGTATTGTTATTAATTATTTTGGAATTAATTTAATATGCATTTAATTTGGTTTTTAATAGAACTGTAAAGTTTCCTCAAGACTTAATTGTCCAAAAGTAAGATTTTTTAAAATAGTTTTTAGTAAAGGAATTAATAGTATTATTTAACAAGAACCCACTTCATTCATCAAAAGTAACAGTAAAGAAAGACACTTATAATGTTAAAGAATCCAATGATCAAATATCACATTTTCCACAAAAATATTAAGCAGCACAACACTGATACAACAATAATAAAAGACTCTAGAGAAGCCAATTAGCATATTATGATTTCTGAAGGATCATGTGACACTGAGGTCTGTAGTCAGGTCTGGGCTTTGACATCAAAGTAATGAATTACATTTAAGAATACATAATATTCAATAGAATAAAGTTATTTTAACTTGTAAAAATACTTCAGAATATTATAGTTTTGCTATATATTTGACCAAATAAATGCAGCCTCGGTGAGCATAAAAACATTTTAAAACCCTACCAACCCCAAACTTTTGAACAGTAGTGTACAGTATATATCGAGATGTCTATTGAAAATCACTAGATGGCTGAAAATGTCAAGAATTTTTTATCTTTTATCTTAAATTTTTTATGTAGCTGAAATCAACCAAATGTGCAGTATTTTCCGTTTTTCATTGTATTTAAAAAACAAATGCATGAACATTCATAAACACTTTATAAGTAATAGCAAGCAGACGTGAATTAAAAGGCAACACTTAAAATCTCCCTGAAGATGAAACGAATAAAGGAGGAGTTGACTGGTTTGCCACATGAGAGCCATTATAAACCCATTAGACAGAGCGCTTCACAGCAAGACGCAATCAAACTGCTTGATGTTCAGAAACACATTTCCAGGATAAACACAACATTCACAATGCAGTCAAGAGAGCATGTTGAGGATCATCACGGTGCGTGTAAGGCTGTACTGACATTCCTTCTGACCTCTAATTTATAACCCTGAGTATTAAACGCCTGCATAACCGGACTCAATTCAAACATTGTTTGCACACAATTTCAGGCTTAGTGCTATCTATATTTATTTTTTCTTCCACTTCTCACAAGGGGAAGTGACTCCCATGTTAATCTGCGAGTCTTGTGATGAGTGATGAGGTTTGATGACAGTGAACTACCATCCTCCACAAACCAAGCCAGCTGGGTGAGTGTTTAACACAAGGAAACATGTCCATATACTTATCTGGAAGACAATATCTTAAAGGGATACTTCACCCAAAAATGAAAATTCTGTTATAATATCTCACCATCATGTCATTCTATTAAAATTCAAATATTAAAATAGTCCATGTGACATCAGTACTTCAACTGTAATTTTATGAAGTTACAAGAATACTTTTTTGTGCACAAAGAAAACTAAAATAACGACTTTATTCAACAATTTCTTCTCTTCCATGTAAGTCCAAAATGTATGCGTGTGATGCTGCTGAAGCAGCTATTTTAATGATGTTCTCAATAACTTTCTGGGACTTGAACAAGCAGAGTCAGAAAGCTCTTGAATTTCATCAAAAATATCTCAATTTGTATTCCGAAGATGAAGGAAGGTGAACTAAGATTTTTGGGTGAACTATCCCTTTAAACACTGCTGCAAGACTGCCAATTAAAGGGACAGTTCACCCCAAAATGAAAAAAATTATTTACTCACTCTCAAGTTGTTCCAAACCTGCATGAATTTCTTTGTTTTGCTGAACACAAATGATGATACTTTAAAGAATGCTTGTAGCCAAACAGTTGCCGATCCCCATTGACTTCCGTATGGAAAAACATACTATGAGACTCAATGTGTGCATTTTCATTTTTAGGTGAACTATCCCTCAGAGACACTAATCATTCCCATCTCCTGCCTGGTAAGATTATCAAAACAAAGTGTTTGATTTTAATTCAGGATTGCAAACCAAGCAGGGTTATGATTAGTTTTCATACCTTATCGATCATTCGCCGTGCCTCTTCTTCCTCAGCATTGCTTTTATCCAGTTCAATGGTGTAAGTTCCCTTGTCGCTCTGGTCGTCGTCTGCTTTCTGAGCCTCATCTGTGGGACTGGGCTGACCAGTAGGGGCAGGGCTCTGCACCACCTTTGGCTCCTCAGATCTCTGTTTGAGCAGGAGTCGAGCAGCCGTGGGGGCGACTGCCGCTAGGGATGATGACATGCCCTTGCTGCCGTCCGCTGCCGTCGCAACGACCTTAGGACGTGAGGGCGGTGCAGGGCAAAATCCCTCACCTGCCACGCCTCCGAGCAAAGGTGCAGTCTGCGAAAACGAGTAAGAGCGCCGTTTGCGAGGGTTATCCTCGTCATAGAACTCAATCATGAAGGCTGTGCGGCTCACAGAAGACGACCCGTCTGTTTTGACCCGGCCCACTCCTGCGGCTCTCAGGCGCTCCTCCAGTGCGGCGTGGCGTTTGCTGCCAAATCGCAATCCTAGGCCGTTCTCAGAATCGCTCTGCGTGCCATCCTCGTGTTTACTGCCTGTAACAGAAGATCGTTTGGATGGGTTACGGCAGATTTTAACACAGAGCAGGCCAGTGCTTTCAATCCAGTGTGCAACTTCAGACGCAAACCTAACTAGAGCTAACACAAAATCCCTCATGCAATACACCCTGAGGCATTACAGTGGACTACAAAACCGGTTAAGTCTCTGGACGCTAACTAAGAGTAGCTCAGCGAGAAAAGGCGAGGAACTAAAGAGGTGGAGGAGGGGGTCGTCTTTTCTTCAGCTTGGTCGGCTGAGGAAGCAGCATGCAGTCAGAAGTGACAGCCTCTGCTCTGGGATACTGGGAGACCACTCTGACAGTGGCCTTTCACGCACAAACCGTGAAACAAAGCAGCTCTTCTGTGTCTCACAGCATGTTCTTTGAATGAGGAGAGCTGACCCCACCAGCCCTCTATGAGTCAGACTGCATTTACTTTAACTAGTCCAATAACTCCAAGCAAACATGCATATTCAATTATCAAATACAGGAATTAACATGTAGTATTACGCTGTGTCTAGATCATGCTCTGTATAATGTTATACCTACCATTCACAATTCAAAAAGTTTGGGGCCAGTAGGATTTTTTTTTTTAATAAATTCACACTTTGGTAACAAAGTAGTTTAGGGTATTGGCCCTATTGGCCTAGTATAGTTTAGGGACCAGTTCTCACTATTAACTTGTTGCTTATTAGCATGCCTATAATGATCATACTGGCTGTTCATTATTAGTACTTATAAAGCACATATTCTGGAGGATCACATGACACTGAAGTCTGAAGTAATGACTGCTGAAAATTCAGCTTAGCCATCACTGGAATAAAATTACATTTTATATTGAAATAGAACAAGACAAAATACAAATTTTTCAGAGTTTCAACAAAACAGGATGGTCTGATTTAATTAACTTATCAGTTCTGACTTCAGACTGTGTAATTAATAAGACCAAAAGGGTCATCTGATCAATATCCAACACAACAATAGCTTTTTGTAAGTGACGTTTAAGGGCATGCAAATCTGAAATTAATTACACCACAATAATAGAAATGTTTAGTAGGGCTGTGCGATTAATCGAAATCATAATAAAAGTCACGATTTGAACGTTCGCAATTTCTAAATCGCTTTATAGCACGATTTTCCGCGGCCCTGAACTCCTGCAGATAAAATAAATTATATAATAAAATATAACCATTTCAAAAATGAAAAAGAAAAAAACAACTAAAATTTAACGCAAAAATACTGAAAGAAAGACTATAAAAACCAATCAGACCACTTTTTAGGTCTCAGTTTCTCTTTCAAGCTCTCCAAATACACTATAGTTTTCCACCTCAGTCGAGAAACAAGCCCTCAAATGATCAAAACAGAAATCAACTCACCAGTGGACAATCGAAACAACAATCCAACTCACCAGTTCTTAGATCTCGCCCAACAAAACAAACAGCACCAATGCAGCTTCCAAAAGACAACCGCAAACACAAGCACTAAAAAAGAACCACGCCTGAGACTGGATAGACCGCATAGTCTACCAGCCTTCACCAATTATCAGCCCTGCTTAGAGCTCACACGTGGATTTGCTGTCAGCGCTCTTTGGCTGCAAAGCACCCGCTCCTCATAAATTAGCACACATTTCATTACAGAATCACGCGAGGGCGAGCAGAGTGGGCTTTCCTTTCCCAAAGCAGGCATGCGGCAGTTTTTACAATGAATAGTCCTACCAGAGGGACGCATCCCAGGTGATCCACAGAAGGAGAAGGTTTTTGTTTAAGAAATCAGGTTTTGTACAAAATAGAGCTCAAAGTCTAGCTAAACCAATACATAGACTAAATCAAAAGCACAGAAATCAGGGCAGTTCTGCTACGGTTAGAGAAATGGCTTCTTAAGAAGAGCGTAAGGAGAAAATGGAGCGTTAACTGCATTCTTTGCTATAAGCTCTGTCAGTGGGTGCAAGGAAAAAAGGTTTTAAAAGTGCTAGGTGGCAGCTAATCCTCTGGAAAGGGAAATTCAGCTGACGCTATACAACCCGTCTACTGGCTGGTTGCAGAGTTCAGTAAAAATCGATGTCATCATTATTGAATCCCTTTAACGGCTGTGAGAAATTCAGAAAAATCTTACGTGGAATGAAAGAGTGTTGTAAAGGTCATGTCTCATGATGTGATGGGCATCTTTGGTTAGTCTATGATTCTGTCCATTTAATTGTGTTAAATGTTCAAGAAATAAATTACTGTTAATCCCCGTTCACACCCCAGATGATAACTACAGTATAAAGATAACAATATTAGCGTCCACACCAGCGGACAATATTGTCTGTTTATTTATACACGCGTCTGTCTCTTTAAATTCTCAAGCTTGTTATAGCAGGATGGACTCTGATTGGGCATCAGTGTTAGTATCGTTCATCGGCTGGAAATTCAACCGATATCATTTCTATGTGCCTTTATCGTTTTATATCTGTGGTATGGACTCTGCTATTCTTTAATACTGAGAACGATTTTAGAACTATATCTTTATCTTAGTAGTTATCATCCTTGGTGGGAAAAGGTCTTTATACTCCACAGCACTGCTCATTTACATTTGAATAACTGCAAGGATGGTGGAGGTGAAGAATAGAGACACTGAAGCTTTGAGCTGACAGAAAAGTCAATGGCATTCTCCTTCAATTGCCCTTTAAGGCTCCTACAATAAGTAATGCTTTTGTCATTTGCTCCTCTCTTCTAAATGCATATAATCAATCTGAAAGGGTAAAACATTAGTGTACTCCCTAGGCATCATTTTAAATGATTTTAACACGCAAGACCAACTTCATTTGAACTGACCATTAAAAACTCCCTTGTGGCTTTGAGAGATCAAATTCACATGGGAATTTCCTGTGGTAACTTATTTCCTGTAGGTTACTTATATGTTTTAATCCATTACCATGTTCAATACAGTTTTCTCTTCCAAGCAGAGGTCCAGACAAAAACAAAAGAAAAAACGTACATGATTTGTAGTTGCATGTGAGGTCATGTGTCAAAAAAAAAAAAAAATTCCAGTTTCAGTTCAGGCTTTTCCTCCTTAATATTTTACTTAAAAGCATTATCTACTAAAAATGTCTACAATAATCAAAACGTTCTCATCTTGAGCAGAGACGAAAGATAACCAGCAGTTTAAGTTCTATCCTAGCCATCTTACAACAATTACTCAATTATAATTACAAGATTCTTTTGAAATGTTCTTAGCCTACAGATTAATAATGCTAAATGTAGATCAGAAACGTCTTGCCACATCTGCTTTGATCAGGTTATTGATAGATAAATAGATATTAAGAAAAAGAACTATACTTGCAGCATTGTTTTTTTCTGCTGTGTTTTAGTGAAAGTAATCTATAATTTTGCTGCTCTCCGTGTTTCTGGTGTTGATAAGATAACCGCGTCATCTGCACCGACACACGTCGGGAGAAAGAGAAAGCGCACAGAGCTGAAAGGGCTTGAATAAAGCACGTTTGGCTTTAGATAAACAACACTGGAGGATATAGCGCTGAAAGATATTTCCCTTAAACGGCCCCAAGCGCTTGTTTTGTGATCCGCTCTGCTGTCCTGACGCGCTGCTCACAAAATTGTGCCGTTGTTACGGCTCGCGGGCGGGATGGATGATAGGGATAAGGATGAGGTCCGCCTTTTGAATATCAGTTATATAAAAATTAAGAATCGAGTTGCTTTTATATTATTCATGAGTCCTTTTCCTAGAATCGTGTCAAGTCTGGATTTATTTCAGGTCAAGTCTGAAGTGTATAAAAATGCAACTCAAGTACGACTCGAGTCCGAGTCACTAACTCGAGTGCCCATCTCTGATTTGAACAATGCAATCATCAAAAAAATATTATTTCTAAAATCACATGACTAACTGCTATGACTACGCTTATTTAAAAAAGTTCCTCCACACAAAAATGTTCATTGTTTACCCACACTAATGTTGGTCTGAACCTCTCGCCATTATATTTTCTGAAGAATACAAAAATAAACATTTTGGAAGAATTTTTTTAACAAGCTTGCAGGGATGGCAAATACTTTCGTGTTCCACATAGAAATATGGGTTTGACATTTTTAGGAGCAGTGTTCCTTTAAACAAGGAATAACTTTTTTGCACTTACACTTCAGCTCTAGCTGAATTTGCTATAACATTTGCTATTGTAGCACTACACATATTGCATTCTACATTGAGTTTGTTGCTTCTCCTTATATTATTCTCATTTAATAAGCTGCTTTCATAAAAGCACCTGCAAAATGAATATATGTACGTGTAATGGCGTACCTTTAAGCCTCTTGAGGTGAACAGGCACATCACTCTTGATGCTCTTACTTTCCTCTTCTGTGGACTCACGCCTCACTAGAGGAGGGTCATTCTGGGCAAGCCAGTCAGCCACCTTGCTTTCAGAGGCCATGATGGCTGCCTGCAAGGTGCTAAGGTCTTTACCGCCAACATGAGGAGATTTTTTTGGTCGTAGACGAGACACATGATCTTTAATGGTGACCTTCCCTGGGGAAGTATCGTCAAACTCAATGGTGAATGAGGTGTTGGCCTGTGCGGAGGCGTTGGCTGTGGCTGATTTTGCAGCCCCAGTGCCCTCAGTGTCCTTTGTTGGGATTTCATGGATGCTGTTCTGTGCCATTTGTCCCTCCTTGCTGGGAAGCTCAAAGTAGCTGGGCTCAGCGCCTACAGGGCCCAGACCATTTTCTTTTGATTTATCACCTCGCTTGGTCTCTTTGCTCTCTGTGGGGCCACAAAAAAAAGAAGAAAAAATAAGGATCACCTTCTACAAGTTTAAGGGTCATGGCCTCAAATTGTCAGATCAGCTTGCTATAAATCAAGGCTGGACTTGAATCTTTTTCTGGACAAAGCCTCAGTCTAATTTCTGTCACATAACAAGAATTAATGGGACGGCTAATGGCACCTTAACAACTTAATAGGCTGAGGACACATGCTCTGAAACCCTAGGCATGGGGCTAAATTTTGGAAATGATGAACTGTTTGACTAATGCTCTGCCAAATTACCAATTTTCATTCTATAAGTTTGAATAAGCAGAAATCACACTATGTCTAATATACAGAGGCTCTCAACCCTAGGACTGCCAGAGATAAAAATTAATATGAAATTTATATATATAATGTATATAATAATATAGAATTTATATAAATATAAATATGTATATATTAATAAGAAAGAAAAAATGTAGATCCAGAATGTTTTATTGGAATCTGAAATGGATTGTGATTCCCAGAATTGGACAGGATCGAGAGGTGCTATATATATACAGTACAAACATACATATAAAATTAAGCTTTTAAAAATAACTATAAATATTATAATTAAAATTGCTATTCTACTCTATTGTTAGCAACAGGTGCACATGCATTTTACAGAAACAGTGACACTTTCCCAATATGATGTCATCATGACATCATTAGGACTGCATTTGAATCAGACTAAGTTCTACTTAATTTTCCACAATTACTTCACTAAATCTAATGTACTGAAAGTGATGTCTAGTTAATCCTCTGCACGGCACAGCCTATCAGAGCGCAGCTGAGACTTCCTATTTAAAAAAAAAACCTTTCGCACTTCCTCTTTTAAGTAACTACATTAAGAGATACTTATAAGACATGCAACAACGATTCTATTAACCTTTAGCAACAAAATACAACAGAAAACACAACTAACTATTTCTAGAATTCCACTTTACTCCTTTTTTGTTGATATCACATCTGTTTAGCAGAACTTGGACAATACATTGCAGTAAGTTGAGGCACACAATCTTGTATGTAAATTTGCTTCTTTACTAACAAGTTAACATAAGATAAACGATACTGATTTTTAATACTGAAAATACTTACAAATCTAGCATGTGCGGCTGCCTCTGTGATGAGCGGCACTGGTGTCACAGAAGAGAAAGCAAACACGCCTCTGTGACAGTGGGGATGGAGGGGGCTGGGCCTGTCTACAAATCAACCTATTCACTTGTTAAGGGAGACGGTTCCCTTTACATTCTCTTCCTCTTTTTTTTTCTCCTACGCTGGCCTGTAAGTCTCTGCCTTCGGAAAACCAGCCTTGACTGCTGCCTAAAATAGCTCTGGGAGGTGTTGGCACTTTGATGTGGTGGACTGTTGCATGAATGATTTTCTCTCTCTGTGGCAGCACTGAGGTTTAGCAAGCATTAAACAAATAATGCTGATTCATTTCAAGCTTCTGCCAACTTCGCCGTCTTCTGAGCCTGTACGCTTTGTCTGTTTAACACTGTAAGGTTTTGTTAAACAATGCCACTCAGTGAGCCAGCACTACCCCTTTGAGATATATTTACCCAACATTCCCTCGGAATGAAACAAGGCTTCTTCTGGGAGCAGATTTTGCATTTCTGAACAGAGATGGTGCTGTTTTGAGTGAATTAAATTTAGAGGGCTCAAGGACACGAGTAAGATCTCTGGGCTTTGATGATGTATTCTGGGGTCAAACGATAAAAGTGGCCCACATAATTAAAAAAGAAACCAAAATAACTCATGTTTATTGCTATTTTGGTCTAATCACTGTCATTATAAACATATAGAGTACCTGTACATAATCTAGGAATGCAGTATTTATTCAGTACGTTTACATGTGCAGATGTAATCAAGCTACAGTGGGTAGATGACAAAAATCTAAATAAAATAAATGTTATTTCTGCATCAAAAGACTATTTTGAGTACACTTGTCTGGTTTAGTGTCTGTAGCAAATGTGTGATGTCCTGCTGTGGTAAAGCCTCTGTAATCTACAATCCCATTACTCCTATACGGAGCAAGTTAATGGGATTCCAGACCACTAGATCAAAACACGCCAGCTTCAATCAGAAACAAATGTTTCACACCGTTTTTTTTTTCTGGATTAAACAGCAAGCAATTCAAACTCTTTATTCTCTTCACAACTTTACTCAGTTTGGTGTAGATCTGCTCAAAATGTGGTAGTAAGAGAATCTCCTTCTAACTAAGCCTAAGTGTAACTTTTTTTTTTACAATTTTAGAACTTCGTGTAAGCAGTGTTTAAAAGGATCCTGGGATATCTTACCTGCCCCACTGTTCTCCTGCTTCTTTCCAGATGTTTTGTTCTCTTGTTTAAAGGAGTTCTCATCATCTGCATCCCCATCGCCCCACCAGGAGGGCTGTCCATACAACGGGGTTCCCCTGTGCACCGCAGCTATATCACCTGTTATAGAAATAGAAACAAATTTAAAAAAGACTTTTTTAACTTCTGTAGTTTAATAACCATGCCTGTTATGAAAGGCCAGTGTGTATATCAATCAAAATTCCGTTTATATTGAAAGAAAATAGGTACGTGTCGCAGGATTGCAGCTAAACTTTAATTTCACAAAAAATACAAACTAACAGGGCACACTGAATGCCAGCTAAGCCGGTTTCTTTTTTTGAAATCTTTTCCATTTGTAGAATCCAAATTCAAGTAAATTGTAGGGGAATACTGATGTTCATAAAACTGATTCAGAGATCCCATTGCTGCAGTGGATTTGATTCACTACAGAAATCAGTAGTTTCTTCATGTTTTCTTCAGCTGCATCATACAGATTTACCAGCCGGGGGCCAGGGGATTACTGGACAAGCCTGACAATTAGCAGGATGAAATAACCAGGTGGCAGTGAGATAAGCATGAATGTTAAACACTACCCGCCCTTGACACGCTGATGGCTGGAAAACAGAGGCATGGGCGTAGGGCTGTTCCCTTCTCTATTATTAAATACCCAGCACTTCACGACAGGGCTGAACCATGGTTCTAAATACATAGAGTAACACATAAATGCATGTGTTTCGATGCCTTCAAGTCTCAAATAAAGCAGTAAGCCCCATGAAGCTGTGGTTTACAGTGATTTTAGAACACCTAATAAGGGGCGTCGTTAGGCAAGGCATTACATATTACACCATATACCTGGCCAGGTTTGATAAAACAAACACACAGCAACAAAAATGTAATCATTCATTGATAACAAACACTAATTATTCCACCGAAGCAATGTAGTTCTTCAGCAATGTTTAGCAGATTGTAAAGAGGTCACATGTATGTTTAAAGAGTATTTTACAATGGCTTGAAAACAGGTTTTTATTGGTTTTTAGCATGTTGCTAGGTGTCTAAATCAAAAGAGCCCATCCCAATTATATTCTTTCATATTCTAAACCTAGAAATGATGCTTTCAGTATTGGTTTATGTTATTAAAATGAACAGAACACTTCTCTGATGTGAGGTATCATTCATTGTTCATAGAATTTCCAATAAATGTGAAAGCAATGGAACTGTACTAGTCATTACGAGTTGACAATGCCATCCTTAGCTTTCCATTTTGTGACAAGTATTTTCCTTTTTCCATTACAGAAAAAAAATCAGATGCCACTTTAGCCAGAGGGCTTTTTTTCTCTTTCACAACTGTTTGTGTAACACATTGTTACAGTGTGAGGAGTGTTAATGGTTGCTTTACATCAGATGAGATGACAGAAGGTCACTTATACCTGTCACTAGTCAATGCCTCAATAAAAATAGACCATGATCATTTATGTCACCTTGCTCTGCTGAAAATGGGCAATGGATTCATCAGATGGGGCACAGCAGAGTCTAGTCCAGTACTGCTCACATTATTCAAAGATGACACATTGTTTTACATTACCTATAACGTGGTTTGAAAACTTCAAAATCAAATACAATTATCCATAACTTATACCCTAGCATCATCAAGGTGATGTTTACCTGGCATCTTGTCATCTCCTTTGTTTGTATCTGCAGGTTTGGCTGCTGGTTCAGCAATGGGCTCTGCGGATTTGCTTACTTTGGCTTTATCTGGGGAAGACTTGGGGGGTTTTGAGGGCTCTGCACAGGTGGGCTTCTTGCCCAGCTGAAGTTGGCTGGTGAACTTCTCATGCTGACAGAATTGAGAGAGAAGAACACCGTAATCACCAGAAATCTGTCATCAGACATTACTTCAGAAGATAAAAAAAACTACCTAAGATCAGCATGTGCAATTCTCATATACTGATATCAGAATATTGTTAAGTATATTAACTGATATTAGATGTAGTGGTTGTTTTACCTTCAGAGCCTCCTCTGGCACATGCAGCTCTCCTCGCACCACAGTGAACAAGTTGGTATGTGAGTCGGGTTAAGAAAGACAGGTTCATGAATAGCCAAAACATACTAAATATCCATACACATTCACACACAGAGCTGAAAATATAGATACTGTAGAACCATATAACTCGAGCTCTACTTCTTTTCTTTGTCATGCACATACACATAAACCTTTCAAATTATGAATGTATAAACAAATTCAATCACATACAGATACAAATAAAGACTTTGAAATACTAAAATAACACTAAATCTTTAAGAAGAAAATGTTATTGAGTGCACTGAAGGATATCATATCCAAACCGCAGTTTGTCATCAATCTTTAAAGTGATGTACATCTGTTCCTGGATTCTGACATCATTCACAAATGTCTGAGAGAAAAAATAAATAAAAAAAGTCAAATTCAATTCACATTTCTGGGCTCAATTTATACCGGTCCAGTATTATGGCATTAAAATAGTACTGTCAGGATTCACTAAAGACATGCAGTGAAAAATTAGCACTGGGAAGGTTTGAGGTTTTTTTTTTTTTGCACCTGATCTCATTGAATAAGCGTTTGTATTAGTTTCCCTTTCAGATGGAAAATGAAGGGGAGGAGATTATTAAAATGAATCACATACGCGATTTACTAATATTTGCGTGCGTCAAACTAACCACCCCCCTAAAAAACACATCTAAAACTATTTTAGTGTGTCGTAAGCAGATCACCTGCACATGATGAGCATCAGCTTTGCTTATTAGCGACTACGCTAATTTGCACTTGGTATATTGTGTCTGTCAATATGTAAATGAGATGTTGCGTCTGTTTTCTTTTATTTCAGTAAATCACCCGCATAATTTTTTACGCCCATCAGTGCGGTTTTGGTTTTGTGCTTTCACGCTAATTTGCCCTGTTTAGTAAATCTGGACGCAAGTTTTTTGTGGAATGGTTTTGTAATATACAATTTTACATATAGAATTTTCAGAGACCCTATAAATTGAAGAAACCTTTTTACTTTTTGACATATTTCCTATTGAGCAAAAGGTTTGACAGGACATATCAAAAATGCTCATTCCCCTTAAAAGAAGAAATAATTAATAAATAAATCTCCTTGAGCTGATCAAAATCTCCATTAGATTGTAGCTATAGCTGAGGAGCACCATACACACACTACACTCCATTCATTAAGGCAGCAAGACATCTGCGTATTTAATGAGTTCAACTTCAAAAGTTCATTGCACAAATGGTTTACAGATCCCTACAACAGTGAGTCGCCTCACAAAGTCTGAAAACATTCAGGGTGATAATATTGTGCTTTGAGGTCAGCTCGGTCTCAAATATCAGCCACTTCCTGCAAAGCCCAACAAAGAAGGGGAGCAAATCATACTGACAAAGCACTTTCTAAAGCATTCAAGTTTAAAATTTCCCTTGAAAAGCTGAATCTATATCCTCCTCTGTCCTTCCTGCAACATCCAGACAGCCTAAGATATTTTGCTGGAATGAGGGGTCACAGCTGGGAAATTTGTGCAGGCTGACTGCAAGTTATTTCCCTTTATTCAGTTAAGTTTTCAACATGTGCCAACTTTAACTAGAAGAGTATGGTAGTTTCATACAATGTCTGGACTTGTTGTAAGGGGGTTTTGTTGAAAACTGATTCCTGGTCAACATGAGAAGTGTAAACGGTACTGAAACTGCTAAAAAAAATAAAAGGTGTATGCTTCACATGCTATAATAGCAATTTCCTGCCAAAGCAGGACAGGAAGAGGAATTCTTAAGCATTACTCAACAGGAAGAGGTTGTAATTTGTGTGAGTGGCCCCATGAGTTCTCATTTAGTCATAGAGTTTCTACAGACCACAAACAAAAGGATATAATTTAACACAAACAGAGCACGGACTCAGGAAAAGCAGACTGCACCGTAATACATTACTAAGGTTTAGATCTACCACATAGTTAAAGAAAGGGAAGTTGCATTTGAGTAAGGGGCACACAAATCTGCATCAAGATTCAATAGGAGTCTGAATATATATTAAACAGAAATGAAAGGTATGAAATGTACCACTCCATTATCTTCCCTCTTACTCACCCCATTCAGGCTTCCCAGATCCTTCACTTTATGTTGATCACTACTGGACTCATAGTTGATGACAGCGTGCTGCTTGTCTACACTGCGAGACTGCAATCACACACAGATGACAGCAAGAGTTATGAACCAGAAAGAGTTTTTGCAGAGCATTATCACATCATGGATTTGTTACTTTTGGATGATGGTTTATATGCAGTCACAGAAGTATTTTACCTCGTAGCAATGACAGAATTTGAAGGTGACATATCTTACAAGTGCAACATACCAAAACTGACAGACATCTGATAAGAAACAGCCTCTCATGCAAGTACTGAAGATTGGCTGGGAGCTCAAGTTGAAAAATCACATTAGTGAAATTTTGTGAACAAAAAAGTCCATTGTCTACCGTCAAAAGCATAGATGTACGAAGCACAGCTCAAACAGAAGTAACTATAAAACCAAACAGCTTTCTGTTGGACAACGCGGTGAATCTGAGTGGCCAAATTAAAGATCATTTATTATAGGGAAATCTTTTGCCCTCATGCAGAATTCCTGACTGTGTGGATTCCTGTTGGAATTACTGGATTTTGCTCATGCAAATTCAACAAACAATGGTAAATATTTAATGCTAAATGTTCAAATCAATTTTCAGCTACAGTATCTTCATCTGATGATGGCAGAGAAAAGGCCAACCTCCAAAAGACATTGTTTGCAGATATTGTAATGACATAAATCAACATTAAAATGAGCAAATTAATGCAAATGTAGCATTTTTTTAGAATAACACACGCATGTGCTGATGATAAAGCACCTAAAATGAATGTATATGAGCAAAGTGGCTCGATTTTAAAAGTGAATTTATCCTCAGTTCAGTTCTAATACATTACCAGTTTATTTTGAGACAAACCATGTGACCATGAAACATATTGTAACGCAATCACATGACCAGAATGAGCTTGATTTATCCTTGACCCCAACATGGAAGGGTCAAGAGGGAAACGGGGGTTTCCTAACTAAACAAAGCTTATGTTTATGTCTGCCAGACACTAGTGTTGGAACACTTGAAACTCCAAAGTTAATTTGTTCTCTAGAGTTCCATATACTCACCATTTTAAAGGCTCTATGATCATAGAAGTACCGGTAACTTGGATTAGAGAAAAGGCATTTATTGCTTTGAGATGCAAAGAATTCATTGCAATTAAAGACTTCTGACCTAAGAGTTCCGTCAGACTTCAGAAGGCCATTTGACTTGGGTGTTGTGAGAGGTTTGTTGTTATGTGGTTGCTAGTCTGTTGCTAATGATTCTATGAGATACACAGTACACTGCTTTCCCTCAAACGGCTGATATTACATCTGCGTTTGTGTTGTGATATGTCAAGTTTGTTTTGGGGTTGGACTGAGTTGCTCAGCTCTCTAATGACGTGACTGGCACTCTCTCCCCTGTAATGTTTGGCATTACAGTCTCTGCTCTTGTAGTTCAAGCTGTTCGTCCCACTTTCTATTAATAAAGTTGCATGACTAACACGTGTGTGTGTTGATGCTGTGGTAGATAGTAACAGTCATGCCACTTAGCTGAAACTCAACTTTCCTCCTGGGCATGGATTAATCTTTCTCCATCCTTCCTATCATCATTACAGAAAACTAGCATTAAGTTTGGGGTTGATCATTTTTTTTTAAAGTTTTTAAAAGAAGTATTTTATGCTTCAGGCTGAATTAATTTTTTTTAAAATAAAAAATATACTAAAATCAGAAATGTTGAATATGTTTAGAATTTAAAATAACTGTCTTTAATTATAATTTATTCCTGTGATGCAAAGCTGAATTTTCAGCACCATCACTCCAGTCTTCAGTGTCACATGATCCTTCAGAAATCATTCTAATACGCTAATTTGCTGCTCAAGAAACATTTATTAGTTTTATCAATGTTGAAAACACTGGTGCTGCTTAATATTTTTGTGCAAATCATGATAAATATTTTAAGTTTGAAAACAGTTATCCTTTAGCCATTTCACTGAGTGATTCTAATAGTACAAAAATACACACTTGACCTAATACTTTTTATTTAACAACATGTTAATAAAAGCGTCAGGGTGGTATTGTAATATATATTAATATTTCAAATGAGCTTTTATTGTTACTTTCAATTTTCATTTAATAATTTTTATTAGGTTTTTTTTATATTTCTGTTTATCTATAATTTATTTTTATTTCAGTTTTAGTAATCTTTGTACTCTAAGGGATAGTTCACCCAAAAATGAAAATGTGATGTTTATCAGCTTACCCCCAAGGCATCCGAGATGTAGGTGACTGTTTCTTCAGTAGAAGACAAACCAAGATTTTTAACTCAAACCATTGCAGTCTATCACTCTTGTAATGTAAGTGGATGGGAATCACGACTAAAATATACAAAAAAAACATGCAAACTAAACCAAATTAAACCCTTCGGCTCGTGACGATACACTGATGTGTAAAGACACAAAACGATTGATCTGTGCAAGAAACTGAACAGTATCATTGTGTTTTTTTTTTTTTTTTTTACCTCTGATTCACGCAATGTCTGAACAGATAGAACTCTCCCGAGCGCATCCTCCTGACTGTGTGAGGCATCTTCTTCTTCTTCTTGCTTTATGGCGGATCACATACTTATAAGTGCATTAATGCCAACTATCTCTCAAATGGACCATTGACACTCTTAATTGAGATTGTAGATAGAGTGTCAATGGTCCAGTTGGCAGTAATGCACTTATAAGTATGCAATCTGCTGTAAAGCAAGAAGAAGAAGAAGAAGAAGACTCCTTTCATGCCTGCTGTTGATAACGCACTCAGTTCTAACAGTTCGGACATTGCGTGATTCAGAGGTAAAAAACTACAAATACTGCTCAGGATCTTGCACAGACCAATCGTTTTGTGTCTTTACACATCAATGTATCGTCACGAGCCACAAGGTTTAATTTGATTTTGTTTGTGTATGTTTTTTTATTTTTATTTTATGTTTAAGCCATGATTCCCATCCACTTACATTACAAGAGTGATAGACTGCAACGGTTTCAGTTAAAAATCCTGGTTTGTGTTCTACTTAAGAAACAAAGTCAACCACATCTTGGATGCCCTGGGGGTAAGAAGATAAACATCATGGCATCACTTCAAGTTTTTTTTGGTTTAAGTTTTTCATCAAATTTTTATACTTATACTTTATTATTTCTGCTTTATATCTAATCAAACGTAGAAGATTTTTCAGTTTTGAAACTGGGAGACAGCCTTCCTGACCTGTAGCATAAGCTCACAATCATCACGACCCACAAAGATCATCTCACGGGGCAGCCGGTGCCGTGTACCCCCGCTGCTCACGAGGAACCAGGACGTGAGGCTCATCTCTGCACTCTCCTCCAGCCTCAGTCCCTACGTCATCCTGATGAACAGATAAAGACACAGAGACATTTCTGAAAAACTTTCTTTCAGTGACATTCCATTTCTCACTCAACATTAACTTTTATTCAACTTTTACAACACATATGTTTTAATAAAATAAATAAATGAAAAGTTGACTTTTATAAAGAGATCATGTTCATCCCACGAAGATGTTTAAATTTGAACCGACGGTGGAATGTGGGTGGAGAGAAACCGAGAGGGAGATCCGTTAGACTGCGCTGAAATCTGCTGCATGCTGACTACAGAGGCCTGGGACACTTCCCTCCTCCCTCTCAGCCTATGATCATTGCCAGATGCTGCAGGAAGTGATGTAGGCAACTTGGCTGCACAACCTACTGGGCTGTGGGATTTTTTTTCCCTTTTTATGAAAAGGAGGTCACATTCAGCTGCTCTGAGCTACAGCTGCAAATGGTCTGGGAAGAGGAATTTAATGTATCCTCCTGACATACAAACTGCATCCCTCTTCTAGGTGACCCAGTGCAACTCCTCAAACTCTTATTTTTTTACTCCAAGGCACAAGGTATGTGTCCAAAAACATGGAATTTCAATGGTATATGATAAAAAAATTAATGTTGTTGGCTGTGTGTAGGCTGTAAATTATTTACAGCAATGTGCAACCTCAAACGGATACAGATGGATAAAAAAAAAAATAAATACATCTGACCTACAATAACAACTGTAGTTATTGTAGAGAGCATGACTCTTTCTGATGAAGACCCTCATGACTTGCACTCACAAGCAGCTAGGGCTACTTCACATTGGATATCGTGAAAACCCTTTTTATTAGCACATTGCCATGAGAATATCTTGACCAATAATGGGTGCCGTTTTGATATATTGGCCCCATATTTGCTAAAAGAGTGCACTATGATTATGCTGCTTGCCTTGAGGAGCTGGAACACAATATGCACTCAATATGAAATACAATATAGCCAAGCTCTACTTACAAATTCTAAAGGTCCACTTATGGATGTAAAGTAGATTCAGAAACAAAGAAGCATGAAATGCATTTATTTATTTTGAATGGCAATATGATACCATTAATTTACATAATTTAACACACTTTCTAAGGAAATCTAAATAATAATAATAATACTAGCAAAAAGAACTGTCTAGGGCTTCTTTGGGTAGTATTTAATATTGTATAATAATAACAACAAGTACTACATACTTCAAGTTCTAAAATGTCTTCCCGTGAAATCTTTTATTTGCCAACAGAGGTATGATATTGGCTGTAGGTTTGGGACAATGTGTCTGACAATAAATTCAGAGAAGTCTTTCTCAACCTAGATAGATGATATCTTGGGAGCAGCTTGCAAGGAAAAGCTGAATACTAGCAGCTGGGTTTTCTCTTTTCTGGAACACAGGCTTTAGTCGAGCAACCACAGGAAAACCTTTTTACCCGTCAGCTACCCACAGAATTCAGGAATAAGCACCACGTGGCAGAGGCGCCCTGATGTGGTGCGATGTAAACCTCTCTTTTAAGAAGACGTGAAAGAGCTTTGGAAGCTGGAGAATGTTGGTCGTCAGTACCTTCTAATGAACACATGCGTTTCTGACAGACCTCAATCTTCAAGCCAATCTTGAGAAATGATGAAATACTTCAAGACTTTATTTAAAAGCTTAAAGCGAGACGGCAAATCCTCCGACTTTACTTTTGGAGAGAGCTTTACCTTCTGAGAAGCACAACCATGCTTAAGATATCATGAATAGACACATCATTTTCTACTAAAGCAGTTTTATGGCCCCCAAAGCTCTCCCTCTTCTTCTAAACAGAGTAAAATATGCTGTTTTTAGTCGGTGAAAGGGTGATTTCACTATGTTGGCTGTGAGTGCATCCCCTGCCTCTGTCTGATGGTTTTGGGTTGACAGTGTTTTTGCAAGGGACAGGAAGTGTGGCAAACACTTCTTCCTGCTTCCCCCAACTCATTTCTGAATCTCTGTCATCTTACTCATCTCTGGGAGGAATAAGGAACTGATTCACTCTGGAATAGTTAAGCAGTAAAAGGGGAAAACCCCATTTTTGATCAGCTTCAATCTTGAAGCTATGTTCCAATAGGAACAACTGGAACAACTTAACTGGGTCAGATTGGGATGTTTTTCTGTACTACGCATAATAGTGAAACCTGTTCATTTCAGAATGGTCCTGGTGTTTCTCATACGTGAAGCTCTTGCTTGACTTTCTGCATGAAGTCTACACTCATCTAATGAGATCTCCAGCCAGATGATGACACAACCCTGTAAGTGTCCTCCCTAACCCACATGACCTCACATCATGACCCAGGAGTACTAGCCTGATCCATCTCCAGCCAGGAAACAAACACTCCTAAAGGGACAGTCAATTTCAAATTTCTATTTATTAAACGTCATGCAATTTCAAATATCTGACTTCTGAAATTAAAGACTTTATTAGCTAAAAATCTTTACTGTAATAAATACAGATGTGCCGTAGCAGGTTTAACAGCATATAGCTAAATATAAGTACATTTTACTTAATACTGTTCAAAAAACGAAATAATGGCTTTATAAAACTTGAAATATAAGGCAAAAGTTGACTGGAAAAGATTTATGGAATTTTTGGAGCCTGACAGCACACATCCCCACTTTTCACTTTTATCAAGATAGATGTGTGCATATTCATATTTTGTACCATTGTTCCACGATATAAAGAAAGTAATACAGATTTGGAACTACGTGAGGGTGAGTAAATCATGGCACCAAATTTGAATTTTGCTGTGATCTATCCCTTTTAAATTAACATCATGAAAGACATGGATTAGGTACAGCAGATGCAGTGTAACATATACGTTGGTGCACTTTGAGAAAATACGTCGTTAATACGGCGAAGTCTTCAGGTCTATGAATGCCAGGTGAAGGTCACTGAAGGTAACATGATGTTGTGAGGCCAATGAACACTGGTGGGTGTGTAATAAAGTCAATGTCCTCACTGCTATCATCAGTATCTCCTAAGAAAGGTAAAATCACTGACGCATCACTAACTGTTAAATATTTAGTCTCAGTTCATTGCTTTTATCTAACTCATCGGTAGAAATTACATCCATTATTCTGTTTCTTTCACAAAGCACTTTGTTTGCATTATCAAAAAATGGATTCTTAATTCCAGAAACAGATTCTGCAACAACAAGCCTGAGGGCATCTGAGCCTTCTGTCTCAAACAAAGGCATCTGACTACACTTCAACTAGTCACCAGAAAGTATAGCGCATATTTATGTTAATGCTGGGAAAGAAATCGATCCACAGACCATCGCAGTGCTTGAGAAGAATACAGTGAGTGGGCTTGACATGAATGAACAATGGCTAGACTTTCATTCAGATAATTCAAGTTGAATAACTGCACTGGAATGAAATAGGTAATATATAGCAGAACAACAGTACATGTGAATGAAATCTCAACTGGACAGCTAAAGCAGCATACTGTCAACTCAGTAATCAAAATAACACTGCTTAATATACTAAAACTAAAAAATAAACATATAAAAAAAAGTATAGGTGTTGTACTATCGGGATACTCCACAATGGCATTATTTACATGCTACTATATTGTTCTTACAAATCCACAAACTATAAACTATTACATATAAATCATACAGACGATGAGAAGAGTTCAGTCTCTTTAAGAATAAATCATGAAATGTAAATAAATTTACTTTATTTCATATCTACGCCCTTATCTCTGCACATAAAAGGAGACCAATGCAATAAAACACGCTGAGAGAGCAAATTTTGGGATGCTGTAAAGCACCATATGGCCATGAGAAGCAGACATCTCATTTACATCAGCAGTGGCAGCAGGAAGAAAGATCCATCATTCATCCAAACCTGATACACTTGTGCCTACTAGACCTTATCAGACACAACAAAATGTGTCTGTTGGGTGCTAATAAACATGCATAATGACATACTTGACCCAACAGACCTACTTATGCAAATTCAATAGCCAGTAAATGTTTCTGACCAAAGGGAATTTCTGCTACATGTTCAGATATAACATCATTTCCAAACAAAAATGAGCTATTAATCATTTGAATTAAACCGTACCACTGACAACTTTGAGGTCAGTAAGATATTTAATAAGTCTTAACTAATTTTTTTAATTTTGTTAAAAAAAATAATAATCATAATTTCATATAATTTAAAATATTAATTTAATATATAATTATAAATATTTATTTTAATTTTTTTATTAAAATATTAAATTATTACGATAGCAAGGCTACATTTTCAGTCCAGTGTCACATAATATGCTGATTTGCTGCTCAAGAAACATTTCTTGTCAATGCTGAAATCAGTTGTGATGCTTAATTTTTTATTTATTTAATGTTTCAGGGTTCTTTAATAAAACCAAGTTCAAATGTTTGAAATCTTTAAAAATAAAAATGAAAATCTTTGTTATAAACATGAATGGAGAGAACCGTGTGTGGTTCAGCAAGTCATCAATAAGCGTTTACTCTGACTGCCATCATACACCTTTAGGCATCTATTGCATGCACTTCGACTACCAGTTACAATCAGCAGACCAGATATAAACGGGAGACAAATAATGGATCACAAATATAGGTCAGAACTAAAGAGCAGGATTAAGCTAGCCAGTGGGCATACAGAATCCAGACTGGCCTGAAATAACCCAATGGTTTGATCATCAAACACAGACTGCCATTTATATGCATTTGCAATACAATGCTGACAGGAGAAGAGCCAAGAAAAAAAAAACATATATATTATTAAGCTTCGTCAATACACATGCATATTTTCCTAGGGCTTATGCTGGCAAATTTTTGCTTGTATAGTAATACTCAGACTTGTTTTGTAACTAATGACCTGTGTGCATGTGACTCTTTGTGGCTTCTTTGTGAATCCACATTCACTTGGTACTTCCGTTTAACAACAGGAAGCTAACTGGATTGGTCAGTCAACATGATCCAACTGAGGAAGTGATGCTAACTTATGAATAATTGATGATTTGGGGCCCAGAGTTCACAAAAGAGACATTTTCTTGTGAGAGCCCCAGACTCAGTTTAGGGTATGTTTTGGTCTGGGTCTAGAATAGTTTTTGCATTTTCTCTTCTAGAAGATTTAAACTCGGGACCAGACAACACATGATGTCTCATAAGCCATAAAAGATACCAGAATAGTATTACATTCATTCCATTCAATTATCTGTTTTCTCTTTGTTGAGATGAAATAATGAGAGAAGAAATAATGAAAAGGCCATTTAAAAAAAACAACAACAAAAAAAAAAAAGGCAAAGACCTGCCATATACTGTGACAATTCAGTGATAATTTTGCATTTTGGAACCCAAAAAGACGCATTAAAAAGGGTCTGGACACAACATGTATGAACAAACAGCCGATTCATAACCTAGATTGAAATACTGAGAGAAAAGTACAGATTAGTCAATCAAAATACACTACAAGAAACGAGCAAAGCAATAACAGTTACACCCAAAAAGGATGACAAGGGTAAAAATAAACTCTGTTTTTTGCATAATTTAGGATGTCATTGTTTGAGACTAAATTTTTTGATATCGAAATTAAGTATGGGTGTCTGAATTATAAAAAAAAAAAAAATCTATAACTTACAGCAGTTTAGAAAAACGAACATGTGCCAAATAAATTAATCATTTATTGTGATATAAAAAAAGAAAAAAAAATCAGGGTCAAACTGAAGCCATTCAACTTCGGTCCTGCAGAAAGAGCTGGAGACTGCAAAGAAAACAGCCATTAGTTTAACCTGCTCTCCAGAGGAGTTCAAATTGCCGACATGCTCACATTTATAGACACTTTATCTCAACATGATACCCAAAAATGCTGTATAGGTAGGCAGCTGAACTTACTAGGTTTTGAGGCATAGACTCTATATGCTGTTTTAGGTTCATATTCAAATAACGGCTTAAAATAAACTCTGAAGAAGTAATAGATAATACAGAACCCCCACTGATCTGTAATATATATATATATATATATATATATATATATATATATATATATATATAGATCAGTGAGAACCCCCCTTTTCAACTAAAAAAAATCAATTGAATAAAAAACCGTATTACACAGGACAATTAACTGTCAAGGAGATCTGCAATTTTGACACTACACTTTTTTTTTTAGCTAACAAACATTTAATAACAAAGTATACACATTTAGCATTGTTGAAAAGTGTAATGAACACTGCAATCAAAATACATGTAGGCCATGTGTAGCAGGACAAAACAAGAGCCTTTGTCAAAACAAAGGATTCTGCGCAGTGCCCTTCATAGTGTGCACCAGAAGCCGGCAAATCAAGCACATCTCCTACACATCCGACTTATGAATTATTGTTGTTTTTAATGATTCGCTGCGATTGAGAGCAAATTTTACGATACTGGGCAAGATATCATGCGTTCGGGCAGACCAGTGACCACAGCTTAATGTCCTCTTTGTGCATATAGTCAAACACACTCTTACATTTAATAAATAAACCAAGATTTAATTCGAATATCGTTGAAGTATCGCTAGCGTTAGGACGTACAGCGTTAATAGGAAAACCACACGTGAATACAGGCGTGTTCTTGCTAGTGTGCATTCATTCAATATGATCGAACTGGCTGTGTCCTGCTGTTACATTTGTTATCCTGACCACACGAGCCGATCAGATCATTACACCACATCCTTATAGGAAAATACGTTTAACACGAGCAAATGCATTAATACGCGAGCGTTATTATAAATGGCTTATTGTTACGTGCACTAAATATAAAAAATATTCTTTAAACGAATGTACACTCACCCTTGCGCTTCTTTTTGCTGTCACTTTTATATCTGGCTTCAATGCAGCAGCTAAACGGTTTTCGTAGCCCAGCCCAGTGTGTATCCCCACGTCTCCTATTTGCCTCAGTTGCTCAGCAGCAAATAGCGGCGACATACGGCAGCCTGAAATCAGGCAAGTAGGACAGCGTTTGCACTTCCAGCACAGTCCGGTGGGCGTGTCCTCGTACATGACTGGTACTTCACAAATTTTATAGATTTTTCTTTTATTGACATTTTAGAATGAAAATAGGGCACAAATACTATGTTTACAATAATCTGTGTTTTTAAACAGTAAACGTTTAGTCCAACAACGAATATCGGAATGCCCCTCTTGTAGTTTTTTAACTCACTCTGCCCTAGCAATTTGATACTGTAAAAACTACAATTTCCGGTTGCCTTTGCGCGGTTTACGGAAGTGTACTTCTGCCATGCAACCGTTGACGTCTTTTTGGACGTCGTTCATTGATAAGGCGCTACAACACTATCAGAAACAGTGAGCCAGAGAAATTTTGCGCTATATTTACAAACCTTTTTGTTTAAGTTACGTGTTTGAAGCAATAATGAAACCGTCCTTGGACTCTGACGAGGAGGAGGAATTAGGAGCATTGCAGAAGACTCTGAGAGGTGATGTTTTTAAACATCGAAAAGATGATTCAGCCCAGTGTTACTGTCATGACAATAATATTACAGAAACCTAAAGTATTAAAGAGTTTATTAAAACTTAAAGTTAACCCTATTATAGAGTATTGCTCACTGTAAACACTTGCAACAAGATCATGTTTTTTTATGAAACATTCTGCTAAATCACAGAAATCAACACACTTAGTAAATATTTAAACTTGTTAACAGTAACGTACATGTGTGATAAACTATACAATACTCAAGGCAGGGCATGTAATATTAATGTTATGTATTAAAATCAATGTATTTGTATGATGTACATGTTTCAGAGCGAGCTAACCGCAGTATCCAGCACCTCTCCAGCATGTTGGCCAGCCACAGCTCTGATTCTGAGTGTTCAGAAGCAAAGCAGCAGCAGGAGAAGCTCAGCCCTCTGCTGCTAAACCCTCCTATACCAGTTCAACAGAGCGAAGCAGGTACAGATCATGCAGGAAGCATGTTATTCTGACAAATCTTAATCATGTAGGATTGAGTTGCATCCTGATAATTGTTGCGTATTAAAATGTAGTACATGCAGACATCTTCTGGATGAGTAGCCTTATTTGTGCAAATTATTTTTTTGGTTGTTTATTTATTTATGTTTTTTTTTTTTCAGTCAATCAGCTGCGTTCCTTACTTCAAAAGCAGTCCAAAGATGCAAATGTTGCATCCCCTTCTCCTTCCAAGAGGAAATTAACTGGAAAGGTACTGCACTTAAATCAGGGCTTCCCAAAGTAGAGGTTGCAATTTGATGAAAAGCTTGTTTTTATTGTAATCATTAAAATGTAACTTAAAACAAATAATTGTAAATATACATATATATATATATATATATATATATATATATATATATATATATATATATATATATATATATATATATATATATATATATATTAGTGCTGTCAATCGATTAAAAAAAATTAACGAATTAATCGCACAATTTTTTAAAATTAATCGCGATTAATCGCAATTAAAAGACTGAAACTTTTTGGATATGTAAATGTAAAATGTAAATAATTAATGTAAACTCAAGACAAAGAAACTATTTAAATTCAAAATATGATTGTTTATTGGAATTTTTGTTTAACTTGTAACACAGATTTTCTCATGTAAACAACATACCTGCAATAAACCATCAATATCCTCCAAATTAACTGTTGGCTTGAAAGCCATATTTATTACAGAAATAAAAACACAGGCATGTAAGTACCATTTGAATTTCAAAACAATCAATGCCAATAAAAAACAATAATGATTTCCATGTTGAATTCTAAGTGGACTGCAAAAAAATTCCAAAGTATAGTCATTGCCAGTGCTTTAAGTGGGCCGGTACGCACCAGTACTCAGTACCGCCACTTCCAAATATAGCTCTTGAACGTACCGCCACCTCTCCGTGCGCCCAGAACGTGCTTGTAGCGTACCGGTACGCTCATTTGGACATCTGTTTTAATAGAGGTTTTAATCTTTTACCTGCACTGCCGATTTTCAGAGCGCCCTTCACAATGCAAGCTTCCTAATTCATCCCACCCAGAGCAGAAACTACATTACCCATTCACCCTTAAGTTATACAAGTGAATAGCGCATGTGTCGCTTTTCCCACTGTTAAGTGTCAACAACTCAACGTGGCCGGAGAAGGTGTGTGAAACTTGTTGTGAGTTATACTAAAGCAAAATCTTGAGTATTTATTGTCTGATAAACATTAAAAACTGTCTGCGGAGGTTGAGTCGTCCTGCAGCCCCCGCTGGCTGCTCATTGGCTGCAGCATCTTTTTTCTAAGTTCTAAAAAAATACCATAGACGGCAAGGCACAAATTTAGATATTCATTTATCTAATTAATCTATAGCCTATGCACAAAGACAATATGATCTTTTTGTCCCCTTTTTGTTTTAAAGCTTGATGAAGAGAGAGAGTGCAAGTTGCTGCAGCTGAGGAGGACAGTGATGCACGCGTACAGGAGTGATTGACAGTTTGCGGCACTGTGTACAAAAAATACTCCGCTACACAATTATTTCGTTATTTTCGTTTAAGCTTATTAACGTTAGCGTTACAGAAAGGTCTGATTTACGCAGTGTTACAGTCATTGTTTTTTTTTTTTTTTTTTAAACAATGACATTTGAGTTCATGATTTTAATGTTGCTGTTTCTTGTGGCAGACTAAATGAAGAGTAATGTTTCTTGTGGCAGACTGAAGAGTAATCCGGCAGAGTTTTATACTGAAACTTTCCGTCTAAAAGTCCTTCCTTGGTCTTAACCTTATTTCTTTGCACGTTGAACACACATAGGCCACAACTGGAAATAAAAAAAACTGCAACCGCGTTAATTGCGTTATTTTTTTTTAACGCGTTAAATATTTCAAATTAATCGAATGCGTTAACGCGTTAATTTTGACAGCACTAATATATATATATATATACCTCCTGAAACACCTCGTTTTAACCAAGCAGCAACCTTCCGCTCCCTCTCTTGAAACCAACACGGAAGTGACTAAAACTGCAATTCATCGACTGGCCGCTGGAGCCTGGCTCCAAAAGGGAGTCAATCCCATAGACTCCCGTGTTAAAATGCCCAACTTTACAGCAGAAAAAAACAAGTTTACAGCCTGGTACAAAAAAATATTTTGGTCTATATAGATACATTTGCCCTTCATGTCAACTGTGAGTGGGGTAAATTTTTTTATAATTCATCTGTTTAAATTATATTAAAGGGATCCCTGGGTATTAAGACATGTATGGCTTAATATAACGTAAATTATGTCTCTTATTGAAAGGCAGGGCATAGAGGAGCAACAATAATGTACAGTATGTGGAAAATTGTGTGTTTTTTAAACCTTAAACCACATAAAAACATTTCATTACACCAAATACACAAAATAATGTTCTTTTTAGCAACGTCATAAGACCCCTTTAAAATATGAAATAATTAAAAATATTTAACATCAAAGATAATTAACTACTAATGAGTTTAAATGTAAACTCTCTAAAAATCACTCTTATTTTTACTGAACATTTTTATTGCACAATACTTTATAATATTAATTTATGGTAATATATAGGGCTGGGTAAAAAATATTGATATCTCGATTTTAATTATTCTCTTTAATTTAATTATTTTAATCGATTCTCATTATTACGAAACAGTATGAACATTGAGAGGGGCATTTTGCTAAATTTATGCACCATGTAATATATTCATTAAAATTTTCATTATATTTGCCAGTTTTAACCTTCAATATTATAGTAATGCAGTAGCATACCAACTGACTCATTTATATATTACAGCATTAGTCGTGGGGAAGTCGTGGCCTAATGGTTAGAGGGTTGGACTCCCAATCGAAGGGTTGTGGGTTCTAGTTTCGGGCTGGACGGAATTGTGGGTGGGGGGAGTGCATGTACAGTTCTCTCTCCACCTTCAATACCACGACTTAGGTGCCCTTGAGCAAGGCATCGAACCCCCAACTGCTCCCCGGGCGCCGCAGCATAAATGGCTGCCCACTGCTCCGGGTGTGTGCTCACAGTGTGTGTGTGTGTGTTCACTGCTCTGTGTGTGTGCATTTCGGATGGGTTAAATGCAGAGCACAAATTCTGAGTATGGGTCACCATACTTGGCTGAATGTCACTTCATTAGTTAAGCATTTTTTTCCTTGAGAAAATTTGGCATGTGTACCTGATATATATCTAAAATAATCAATATCGAATCGAATCACAAGCTTGTTAATGAGAATCGAATCCTGAAATTTGTGTCAAAACTCAGCCCTAATATATAGTGGTTATAATATGTAGTGAGAACTTTTGCTCAACAGGTTTGTTGCTCTTATTACATAAAAGTTTACACAGTATTAATTGAAGCTATATAATTATGCTGTCTAGCAAAGAGCCCCAGATGAGAGTAATAGCAGTTTGCCTGGTGTTCACGACTTGGTTCCCATCATCCACAATCAGTCTGAGTACATTCAACACCTGGAGGCTGAGGTCAAGTTCTGCAAGGTCAGTCTCAGTCCTGTTAATTAACAAAAGATATTATCAGTCAATTTATTGTCTGAGGATTTCTATGAGCTATGGTAATGGGGGTTTCCCCAGATAAAGCAGGAGGTATTCAACTGGTCACGTGTTGGCAATTGTGTTGCAGTTTGACTGTAGTTGTAATTGTTTGTGTGTTTGTACTGATTGTGTTGTTTCCTCTCCAAAGGATGAACTCCTCGGAATGAAACAGAGAGTGAGAGTGGTGATTGTGGAGAATGAGAAACTACACGAGGAGCTGAAAGCAAAGGCGGTTGAAGAAACTCTTAAAGAATACACATTTGTAGACAGCACAGTATGTATCCATGAGGCATTTAGTTATGGTGCTGACACAAATGGCAAATGTGGGACTATAATGATATAATTGATAAAAATATGAGTAATTTTATTGATCATTTGCAGTTAAACGTGGAGCGCACACCAGACACAACTTCAAAGCAAAGACTTGACTCCATTAATCAAATTGAGGACCTCAAATGGAAGAAAGAAATGGTATTTGTGTTTAAACATTAATGTAGCTGAAAATATTACATGAGTAAATGGACAAAATGTGCAATAAAATTATATATATTTTTTTGTCTAAGGAGCAGCTGAAGTGTCTTTATCAAGCACAAACTGAGACCCTGGAGGCTCAAGTGGTCTCCCTGAAGTAAGTGGGCTTCAATCAGTGGCCAAGCCTAAAGCATTTTTTTTATCTTACTGAATCCGATCCTACTAAAATACACTATTAGAATCAGAATGGGTGTTCTGATTGAATTACAAATTTTATTCATTTGCTTTGCTAAAAATCTCATTTTTATTATGCATACTGCATGCTTATGGTGTTAGAGGAGCTCCCTGATTATAAAGGCCTTCTGCTGAAAATGTGGATTGCCAGAGTTGGTGTTTGTGATTTTATAGTGCTCTTTAGAACAGTCATACTGATTGTGCATCTGCAATATTTGCACTGTGATTCTGTCCACCAATAGAATCAGCCGGTCATCATATATGCATATTGTAACAGTGTGCCGTCTTACTGCTCGTGTCTGTGTAGGAAAGACTTGGTGAGCATTCAGAAGGAATATGAGGAAACGAAAGAACGACTGAGTCACAAAGAAGCAATGGCTGTGGCGGCGGGCAGTGGTCAGCGTGTGGGTGGTCTGTGTCTGAAGTGTGCCCAGCATGAAGCAGTCCTGGCAGAGACACACTCTAATGTTCATGTACAGAGCATTGAAAGACTTACTAAGTAAGTGTGTGTTCTTTGTGTTTTAATTTTCACTGTAACTATGAGTCTAATGCCTAAAATAATTATGTTCTTAAATAAATACTTTGAATAATCGAATACGTGGGCATTTTTGTTTCATTTTTTTTTTGTGGCAGTTTGAGGTTTAATGTAAAAACATGATCCTTCAGAAATAATTCTAATATGCTAAATTGGTGCTTAGGAAACATTTCTTATTATGATTGCGCTGCTTCATATTTTGGTGGAAACTGTTATACACTCTTTTATGTGCTGTCAAACGATTAATTGGGATTAATCGCATCAAAAGTTTTTGTTTGCATATTACATGCGTCTTCTTTGTTATTTATTTAATTTATTTAATATATTTATGTATATATAAATTCACACACATACAGTATATATTTAGAAAATATTTACATGTCTATACTTATATTCCTATAATTTATGAGTAAATATATTTAAAATATTAAAAAAAAATTCTGAAATATATACATGTATATGTATTTATATACACACAATAAATATACAGAGCATACTTTTGTTTGAGTACGATTAATTGTGACTAATTGTTTGACAGCACTAATACATACACACACACACACACACACACACACACACATACATATATATATATATATATATATATATAGACACACACACACACACACACACACACGTTTTAATACCTTATAAATGTCTTTACTGGCATTTTTTTGTATCAATATTTTTGATATCTTTCTATCAAAAATAGTAATAACTTACAGATTAATTATCCAGATATATGTTAGTTTCAGCCCACTATTCTTGTAAGACTGATTTACTTTATAAATATTTTTTAACATATACTTAACTTCACTTGAGAGATATTGATGTTGTAACAACCTTGGAGCCAAACCTTTGGGTTAATTAAGACTGATAGGCTCCTTTGACCACTTGAATTGATCTCTGTGTGTATTCAGTCAATTATTGTTCCTCACAGCAAGGTTGAAAGGAGTCTTGACTGGTCATGAAGCTAATCAGCTGCTGTCCTGATTATGTGTCAGATCAATGCCTGCTTTCAGTGACCTGATGAGATGCTTGTGTTTAGAGAGCGGGATGAGCTGATGACCGTTCTCTGCTCTCTGAGAGCCAGTCAGACTGAGACCCAGCAGAGAGAGTGGGCCGCCTATCAGCAGGTCAAACAGGCGGTGGAGATGGCAGAAGAGGCAAACCTGGAGAAGACAAGAGTATGTGCCAACTCCACTGATTTGAATATGAATTTGACTGTTTTGCATGATATTAAATGGTATATGAGATAGGTATACTCATTGATCTTGACCTCCGGTGCAGGCGCTGGTGCAGTGTGAGCACTTCCACAATGAGCTGACTAGACAGAGGGAGAGGCTGGAGAGAGAGCTGGCATCTGAACAGGAGAAGATCTCCCAGGCCAGGGAGGCAGCGCGTTTAGAGAGCAAGAAAGAGAAAGAAGAGCTCGTCCAGACTGTTAGTTGCTTACCATAATAAGAAATGTTTTTTTTTTATTTGCATGCAGGCTCATATATTTTATTGAACTGTATACATTAGGGCTGTCCTTGTTCAAAAGGATTGGAATGTTTCGACAAAGGTAGTATATGCTGCCCTCTAGTGTCCTTTTAATTATAACACACACACACACAAACAAGCCAAATCAGACTATGCACTGTTTGTTAATTAAAATCTTAAAATAAAAAATAACTTAACTTAATAAAATTTTAACTAAATATCAAAACTGAAGAAAAGCTTCAAGTTTTAACCAAACTAAAAAGAAGAAAACCTGAAGTGTTCAAAAAATGGTTTATTTCATGTCTAGTTTTTGTTTCTTCATTTACCTTTTATATGGTTTTATCCAAAGTGACATACAAATAATGATTACAACAAGCCAGATTTCTTTTTTTTCTAATTTAAAACATTGCATTACAAATTGCAACAGTTTAATTCAAAATCAGATCTCAGAATGTCTTAAGTCTTGCTTTAATTATTTAATTTACTAATTTGATTAGTCACCTAGAAATAGTGCAGAATCTGAAATATTTCTTATTTGTGCTACTATGCAACTCGTTTTTTTTCACATTCTTAACACTTTCAGCTTCTTTTCGGTATATTCATGTAATTTCTTGGGCCTTGTTTTAAAGAGTATAAATAGTCCTATACAGTGATCCCAAAGAAGTATTTGAATACTCAAGTCACACTTAAAAGATATTAAAATGAGATGATATTAATTCATATTACTAATACATCTAATATAGTGTTTTCTCCACTGTAAGGTGTCCAGTCTCTCTCAGAGAGTGGCTGAATTGGAGGGTCTGCTGGAGAGGGGAGAGAGAGACCGGAACTCACTCAATGGCCAGCTGGAGGAAGCTTATAAGAAGCTCACAGCACAGGAAACGGAAAGCAGCAAGGTACAACCCAATGAAAGCCTTCCCCACAACAGACAAATTTGCCCTTTTCCTAATGCTCTTCTGACAATATGATGAACCCGCTATTTATCTGTAGATGAATTTCAAATCATTTTGTGTCGGTCTCATATTTGACCCCCCAGGTTTTCTTAAATCAATAGAGCCAATCAAATAAACCTCAACTTTAGTTGGGTGCCAAATTTGATCTTTCTTTATATTGTAGGTTCATTGGTGCAGTCCTCTTTGTATGGAGAATGTTTCATCACTAGATGGCAGTAGAACTATATTATTAGCAAAGCTGATGCCGCAACAGCTCTAGTAGAAGTTTATGGAGCAGATAGAACGTTTCTATTATGTGAATTAACAGTTTTCAGCGGACAGAAGTATTGAAACTTACTTTGGACTTTGCTTTAAGCTCTCATGTATGCTTGTGTCAGGTGTGTGCGGAGCTGCGTTTTCTGTTGAGCCAGGCCCAGCTGAAGAAAGAGGAGTCAGAGAGAGGGGTGAGAGACATCAGCTCCAAACTGGGACGTCAGCTAGAACTGGCAGAGCAGGTAAGAGAAACCTAATAGACCATACGGAGAGAATATGATTGAATTTGTATTTATTTTTATCAATAACTACAGCATGTCAACCAGTTTTGCTATTTACAGTGTTACTGTTACAAATTGGCGTTTGGTTTGTTTGTGCCAAAAAATAAAAAGGCCATTTTGAAATGTTTCAGCGAACAGTGAGGAAATGTTTTAATGCAAAAATGAAATCTCGCTTGGTCTCTTTCTCTCCCCTCTCACGGGGTTCAGGAAGTACAGAAGTTGGGTGTGGAGCTGAACGGTTGCCGGCAGCGTTTGGAGGAGGCCCAGAGGGCAGAGGGCCGAGCTCGGGCGGAGGCAGCCGGCCTGGCTGAGGGGCTAAGCCGCGCCCAACGCCAACTGCACCTCACCAGGTAACCCCCTTAATCCTATTACATACCACAACACTGCGCCCGTCCACTGGCCCCAGTGCAGTGCCAGCACACCGGCAGGAGGGCACCCGCACTTTATTAAATCGCCACTAGCCACCGGCTGCCACCGCCACAGTCCACCACGCACCAGGAGAACAGGGCCGGAGAGAGGGGCACATGCTGTCTCTCTCCATAACGTCACTTAGTTTAGCGGCGAGTAAAGTTGAAAGCAGTTAATACTTCTGACAGGCTCTCGTCTTTCGAATTTTATTATTAATCTCATTCACATTATTTGTGCAAATCAGTACGGAGTGAGTAGTGCATATTTGGTTTCTCATACATTTATACATTTTCCACATATGTGCACATTTCACCCGTATTCGTAGCCATTATAATGAGCTGGTGTTAAACATAAATATATTTTGGTTGTTAAATTAAATTCACACCATTTAATTAAATCAAAAGCAGACCTACATAGAGCTATCACTGTTTATTTTATTTTATCGGAAGAAATTACAGCAAAGATGTTGTCTTATGAATCAGTGGCACCTTTTGTGTTGAAGGCTTGTCTGTATGTATGCGTTCAAGCTTTGGATTTTGAATTTCCTACGTGTCTTGCAAAAATCTCCCCAAACTCTGATGGAAATCGGATCAGAATAGGTGATAAGCGAATAAACAGTGTTTTTCAGCAACATTTGTTCAACTGATCCCGTCTTATTAGAAAGCAAATAGATTATAGCTCCAGATTAGGAAGAATAGATCAGATTTAACACCTCCCACCCTTATTATTATATATGAGAGAGAATGTTTTTGGCACAGTAAGACACTTACATGGCCGTTAAGTGCAATTTAACAGTTTACAATTCATTACTATAAATTAGACGTACTGCCAGCAAAGCCCAAAGGAACATTCTGTATCTTTTCATTTGTACTGCTAAAAATATAGTGGCCCCAAAAAGTATGCCGACACTGAAGTCACAAAATTTGTGAATGTCATTGCATATGTTCCAAAATATTAAACCAGGTGTAATCTGCAAATGATGCCAGATGCTTCTCTCAGAACTAAGTTTGTTAGACATTTTTTTGCCGTTACTTTTTAATCAACTGGTGTTTAAAACTATTTTTGGTGGATTTCTGAAGTCTGTTCCTCTCAAATTCACACAGCTGTCCAATTAGAGTAACCACAGTTGTAGTTCATCACATTAACTATGAGTCGTGACAATATGACAGCTTCATAAGAAACAAGTGTTTTTCTGTTTTCATTTTGAACAGTATATCTAAAAAACTCTTGTGCTCTCTAATTGTCATATAGTTTCAAATATAATATACAGTACAGGAATTTAAATTATCACTTAAGTGTCCAAATACTTTGTGGGGCCACTGCATTCAATAAAATTATGCGGTCATTTACTTGTTTGTAGTATTTGAAGTCATTTAAACCATGTGAGGAATTTATGTAATATTTTAAAAGTATGCACTGCAACATTATTTTTTCCGTATTTTCATATCTCATTTTGTCTGTGGTGTTTGCGTGCTGACGTGATATAATTGACATCCTCCACTCGTGAAGTCTCTTCCTTGTGCCGTTTTTGTGCTGGTGATTGCTGTGGTGCTGTCAGGTTGCGGTTGGTATGTCACACTGTCCTGAGGAATGGTCTGTAGTAACCAGGTTAAATTACTTTAACTGGCACCTATTTTACAATAATTAAAACTATGCTGAAAATAACCATACATTTCATCTGGAGACCAGATAGTGCTCGACCCAAATAATTTTAATATTGATATATACACACCACTATTCAAAAGATTGATGGCAGTAATTATTATTATTATTTTTTTTAAAGAAATTAATACTTTTGTTCTGCAAGGATGCATTAAATTAATCAAAAGTGACACTAAAGACATTTATGTTACAAATAAATGCTGCTCTTTTGAACTTTCTGTTGATCAAAGAACCCTGAAGAAAATGCATCACAGTTTCCACAAAAATATTAAGCTGTATATGAAATAATGGGAAATGTAACTTGAGCAGCAAATCAGCATTTTAGAATGATTTCTGAAGGATCATGTGAAACTGAAGACTGAACTAATGGCTGCTTTGCTATCACAGGAATAAATGACATTTTAGTATTGTAATATGTCATTGAAATGTTATCAATGTTTCATTTTATTTTTAATCAAATTAATGTGAGACATCTTTCAATCTTACCAACCTTCAACTTTTATTAAAACTGTATTGTATATTCTCATCCACTTAAACTGACAATGCTGACACATCCACAATACTGAATAAAGTGTAAAGAAAAAAAAGGGGGTCTCATGTAACCCCTGAAATGTGCTGTATATGCACCTCTGATTTGGAATCCCTGCTCTAGATTTCCTGTTTGGGCTTTATGGCATTTCTGTGCCCACTGAATGATTGCCCACAATGAAGCCATCCATTTCTATGTCTCGGTGGATGTGTCCTACCCCAGCGGTAAGCGTAGGCAGTGCTGAAGCCTCAGTGGGTTTGAATGGCACTGGGGTCTCCATTCCTCTGGAGGAAGTGGAGATTTTACAGCATCTGCCACAGCGCTGCACAGCTGCAGAGGAGGGACAGCATCTGTTCGCAAGGGAATTCAGTACTTAAGTTTTAAGACTCGGTCATGTATTGTTTATAAATTACCATAAAGATGCATGCTGTTGCAGAAATATTAGTGAATAATTTGAGTCATTTGTTTACATTTGGAAAAGTACCACTGTGCATGAAAATGATCCAGATGGTTTTTGTGGAGTATAGATTGTTTGCAACAGCAGGTCTAGACAAACTCTTGTATTTGACGTTATTATGCAGCAGAAGAATGTAGCCCTGCACTGTTAGTTTAGTACACCTGCTTTTTTAATGTACATTTACTATCCTGTAGACTTTGCATTAGTTGGTCTACACCTCTGTTTGAGTTACTGATGTGATGCAGTTTTTTATGTGTATGTCTGGATCTATTAATTCATTCAGAAAAGATAAAAAACAAGCAGCAGTTCATTCAGGCATATACTGTACACCTCAACTGCCACTAAAGTTTTTAATTATATATTTATATTAAATGTAAATATATATAAAAATAATAAAGTAGTTGCAGTTTGCATTATAAATATAAAATTAATAACATTAATATATTTGTTTAATATTGAATTAATTGCATTATTTTGGAATATTAATGCAGTGTTTAAAAAACTTTCACCAAATTTTGTTCACTAAATAAGTCAGTTGAGTATAACCTTAAATAGATCTCTTTGTGTGTTATCAACAAGCAGAACATTGTGGCTTTCATTTGACAAGAAATTCACAAAATGGGAAATTACATAGGACTTCTGTAGACCCAATACCACATATGACCTTTATGACATTCTCAAGAAAACTTGAATACATTTCAAGAAAGCAGTATGCAATGTGTATAAATAGATTTTAACACATTTAAAGTTGAACTCAAATGCATGTATACAACTTGAATTTATGAAAATATGAAACCCATTTCTAAGTACTTAGCATATGCATTGTGAATTAAAAAAAAATCATTTTGGACTTATTGAATGTATTCTGGAGGCTGTCAGAGATGAGCAGATGAGTTTCCATTTTCTTTGTAATGGCCATGTGATGTATCTGTTTATACAGTTTATTTCTGGTGTTGATCGGAATCTAATTGTCTTTTGACCAGGGTTTCCGCGGGGTCTTAAAAAGTCTAAAAAAGTCTAAAATTTCCAAATCACAATTTAAGGCCTTAAAAAGTCTTAAATTTGCTGGAGTATTGTGTTCTAGGTCTTAAATCATTTTAAACAGGTCTTAATTTTCCTACGTCCATGTAAATCTCATTGAAACGCTCCCGCAGCGCTTTGGAATGTTTTTTTATTTATTTAATCCGTGGTGTTGTAGTTCCTTATTTCGCTAGTCCAAATATAATTGGCTGTATTACGACTACAAAATAGACCAATATGCAACCACCAATCAGCTTTGAGCTTTCATGTTATTGGCGCGAGTCTCTTGGATACCACAGACAGATGTAAAACGGATTTTTTATTCAGCTATGGGGAAGTGTAAGTTTAGCGATACTTGGCTTGAGAAACCTGAATTTAGTGCTTGGTTAAAGTCAGTTGCAAACAATGTATTTGAAGCCTACTGCATCTTATGCAAGAAAGCAATTAAATTGGGAACGTTGGGTGTACGGGCGCTGGAGTCTCATGCAAAAAGTTATAAACATCTAACTGCTGTGAAGGGTCTCCAGCTAACGACAGCCATCAGCCAGTTCTTGCAAGTATCTGACGGCTCCAGCAATACTTCTACACTGCCTAGGCGAGGCCCACACAGTAGCTCCGCAACTCCCGCAATCGACCTCCATGTCGCTTTTGGTCAGAGCCAACACTAAAAGCGGAGGTGCTCTGGGTTCTCCACACGGTGACTAGACACCAGTCCTACAGTGCGAATGAGGAAATCGGGGAATTGTTTCAAACGATGTTTCCGGACTCTGAGATCGCTAAATCCTTCAGGTGCGGGAAAGATAAAACGTCATACATTACGCGGTTTGGAATAGCGGATTTTATAAAAAGAGAACTAATTTCCAAAATCACGGGACCGTTCGTGCTGATGTTCGACGAAAGTCTGAATCGCACCACCAAAACGAAACAGCTGGACCTGCACCTACGTTTTTGGGAGGGCGGGCAGGTGCAGTCAAGATACCTGGGATCCCAGTTCATGGGGCATGCAACAGCTGTCTTCAGTACTATGTTCAGTTTGAATAAATTAATTTAGTTTGCAAGTAATTTTGAGAGAGCGTTTCCTTTGTACGTTTTTTTATGTCGTGATATAGGTCTTAAATTTCATTCATAATGGTCTTAAAAAGGTCTTAAAAAGTCTTAAATTTGACTTTGTGAAACCTGCAGAAACCCTGTTTGACAATTTTTTTTTCTGTTAAATTATTGAAGAAAATTCGGTGAGTATATTACAGATGTTCACTTTCAAGCAGTCGGTAATTCAGTTTTTTGATCAGGGCATTATAGAAACGTAAGAAATTTTGCAGTGATTAAATGAGGCTGAATTAGCATTAAAAAGCTTGGGCAGGATGCTGGCCTTTAAATGCTCTCTGCTTCTTCTAGATGTGGCAACAAAATGGCCTGCTGAAGATCAGAGTGGTTAAGCCACTGACAGGCCCTGCTTTTGGCAGCAGAGAGTCTTTTAGCCGCTGTATGCATGGTGTGGACGTGGGCTGCCGGGGCAGGTTCTTTGGGCCAGCCGTAGTGCACAGATGCAGCAGACATCTGTGCATTCTGTCTCTCTTTCTTGAGGCTAATCCGTCTCTTTCCCATCTCTCTGTTGTCTTTTCTCTACTTACACGTTAATAAACGGATGCATACCGACCTGCGGGGGCCCCTGTGAATGAGCGGCCCAGGGGGTGGTCATGTGGGGACCCTCTCTGTGTCACGTCCCCTTTGCTGGGTGCTCATTCAAGTCAGGCCTTCTGAAGCCAGACTTTGACTCTTTCCGTTCTAGTCTCACAGCTTGGATGATCACAGCTCCCACCAAACGGATGGGCAAAGCAGTTGTCTTTTTTGGTGTTTTTTTTTCTCTCTCTCTATCTCTCTCTCGCTCTGGCCCCCAGGCCCCCCGTGCACATGCTGGGGTGGGCCGGCGGCTCCAGTATTGGATCATCAGCCAGCTGTGCGCTGGGCAGCAGAGGATCTATCATAATCCTGCCGCTCTGTTCTCTGCCTTCTGACGGCTTTGAGCCCAGGCTTTATTCGGTTTGTTTGTTTGCTTTTGTGCGCTCGTGCCTTTTTGTCATCCCTCCCCCACTCCTTCCTTCTCTTGCACCCACCCTCCCACCTCTCCCAACATTCGGCAGACCCCATAGAGTGTGAAAACAAAGAGAGAAAAATGTGCGACAAATAAAAAATAAAAAAAAAGTTTTGCTGTGCCACTTTACCAGCCGCAACAGCTTTTCCCCTTTGCCTTTCTGTGTTTGCTGGAGTTCACTGTGGTTTGGAACGGGACACAGGGGCTCGCTTTGTTCCAAATTCCCTCTCTTCTTCAGCAACATGAAATTTTGCAAGCAAGCGGTGATGCTGGCAGCGAGGCTTGAAGTTTTGATCCAACAAGAAGCATGTTGCAGTTTGTAAAGAAGAACCTTCAGGCATAAGTATGGATATGAAAGTAGGAAATATTCACAACTTCTCTGTCGAGAGCTTAGCGGAGAACCTGGCCCTCTGAGCACAGTAAACCTCCATACTCTGCGCTTCATCCACCATATTGGCTACCGACTGGTAAATAGTGCTGTTGTTGGGATAGAGAATTACAGGAAAAATGCCTGCTAGAAGTTTTTGGGGATATTAAATGATCAGCCTCATCTCAATTTGGGTTATTTTTGTATTTGAAGTGGAATTATTGCAGAAAAAGTCTCTCATTCACGAGAGGCTTGATGGTGCTTGATTGTCCACATCAGTGTTGGGCACAACGCGTTACTGTAATTTGATTACTTTTTTAGTAACGGAGTAATCTAACGTGTCATAATTTTCTAAATAGTAATTAGAATATAGTTAGGTCTCTAAGAGGTCTCTCTAAGTTACTGCCGCGTTACTTTGCTGACAGAATGCAGTGTTTTATAATCTAGAGATTATTAAAAGGATGTAGCTCACACACTGTCGAGTCAAGTGGCAGTGGATTAGAGACCTGCTCCCGCAAGCCCCGATGCAACAGAGCGCGGCGCGGGACAAGATGGGCGAGCGCTGATGCAGGCAAACACTCGTGTGTATGCGGGAGAATAAAATGATTCACAGGACTCCCACAAAATAGAAATATCGAAAAAACATAAAATATCTAAAACAAATAAATTGTTATTCATCTATTGCACAAAAGCAACATGAACTAATATAATATATAAACGATTAACAGGTGCAAGCATATGCAGAGGTTTTTTTTTTATATATACATGTGTTTGAACTGTTGAGCAATGCAGTGCTGAAATTTGCGTGCTCATGAATTCTCTCATTATAACAAATGAATTGTAGACATTATGGAAGATTCATAATGCATATATTTATTGTGAGATTGTGATGAACTGAGATGTCTTTAAGAGATTTTAAATGCAACGCTCATTCTTCCATGCCAAACAATGCACGCAGCACCCGCTTGCTTTAGTTAAAAATAACAGTGTTCTGTGAATGTTGATGGTTTAATAAAAAAAACATTTATCAGGAGCATGTGTGCTGGGATATAATAAAAATGTAATGGAGAAAAAACGTAATGTATCTAATTACTTTTTAAATAAATAATCAGAACAGTAACGCGATTGCTTTTAAAAGGAGTTATCAGTAATCAATTACATTTTCAGAGTAACTTGCCCAACACTGGTCCACATAAGTAAGGCTTCATTGTGAGCTGTGAGAGAATCTGGCTTAAATTGACATCTGTGCTGTTGCTGAACACATTAAACATGTTAGCGCAGATGAAGACTGGACTTTTTTTATTTATGGCTGAGTATCTTTCTATAGTTTGACCTTATAGGATTTTGTAATTAGGTGATGCTTTTTTCTGTCTATTAATTAATTCAAAAACTTTAAAATGCAATTAATAAAAAAACAAATGATTATTGTTTTGGATGAATATTGTATTGATAAGACTTGAATATATCGGTCCTATTATAAGTATATTTTAATGTAATTAAAATAAATTTTGTTAAAAGTTACAAATGTGAAGGTGATATCATAACGAGGAAAAAAAAAACTTATTAAAAAATTTAATTCCTGACCCAAAAAGTGTCAGATAATTTGACCTTCTTAGGGCAAGTTTACTTCAGGATATAAATATAATTTATCATGATGTAATAATAATTTAGTATAATAAATAATGTATATATATATATTAAACTTTTTAAAATAATGATTAAGATTTGTATACACTCTTAAGATTTGTAATCTTGGGATGTTAATTCAATAACATAACTTGTGTTTTACTTGATGGCATAACAGGTTACATTTTTATTAAATGTATTAATATTTATTTATTATTAAATCATTAAATTGAAACTATTCTTTAAAATGGAATAAAGTTTTTTTTTTTTAAACCACATGCAACCAACATGGATACAGTGAGAACATTACTAAGAACATGAAACATATGATTTAAAGTAGATTTTGTGAACTTTGGGTAATTTTGTATGTCATCGTCATGTCATTGACTTGTCCTCTCCCTAAGTTCTTGTAAGTTCTTGTGACTGGCCGACAAGAACTGCGAGACCAACTGCAGCGTTGGCATTAAAAAGTTGTTCATCCCACCCCAGAATTCCATTAAACTTTACACGCTTCTCTGCTTTCCCTCAGCCGCACGAGAACGCGTGGAGGATGACAATCCCCTGAAAGGTAGAGAATCGGAAAATGAATAAAAGAGCGAGCAGATGCAGACCCACGCCAGAGGGAGGCTGCCGCGGTGAGCAAAGTCTGCCGTGCCACCAAACTGCTGCAAACCAAGTCTGCGGGAAGCGCATGTACCATCCGTCAGCAAATAAAAGAGTGTAGCCCTCCGCCCCTTGTCAGAAGTAGTAGCGAACGAAACGGGGGTCGCCGCCAGCCACGAGTAGCCGTGTTAGCGCTTTGGGGTGAGTGCGGGCATGGGCACTGGCAGGTAGTGGGGCGGTGTGCACGGTGCTGGGCGGCAGCCATTTTGTTGGGGGAGCAGATGGCGATGGGGCATGAAGGGGAGGGGCTGCTTAGCAGAACTAATCAGACAGTAACGGATGGGGCAGCTGGGACCGCTGCCGGCCAGGCGGGAGAGTGCCGGCGAGCCGCCCAGTGAGTGTCATGATGTTGACAGTGGTGTGCCCGTTGGCCTGGGATGAGACCTTGCCACGTCTTCACGCCTCGCCGGCAGGGCTGCTGGCCTCCAGTTCCTCCTCCACTTCACACTGCAGAGGGCAAGAAGAGGGCTTTTGTCTTATGTTGTTCTCAACATCAACATCTTAGAGACGACATTGCAGACTTTGTGAACCAGGGTCACGTGGTATAGCGATGTAACAAGCTGAACTGGGCCAGAAGAAGTTAGTTCATTCGATATCAAGTGATACCAAGTTGAAATCTTTGTCCTGTATTCTCAAAACCCTGTTTTCTTACAGACTTACTTTCTATTTTTATAAACATTATTATTTTATAAACAAATTAATGAATCTGTCAGTGATTGTCATATTATATTTTACTGCCCCAGCCATTAAGCTAAATTGTAAAGATTCACTCTAGAATAGAGGTATCAAGTATTGTAGAACCTGTTATTGAACAGTATGTAGAATATTAATATCAAACTCTGTGTGTTTGTTTAATGTTTGCATCGATCAGCAGTGACCCCCCCCCTCTTGTCCATGCATTATGTTTCTCCACTGGCCTATAAGACCAGATGCAATGCCAGAGGCAATGCCTCTCAACCAAGCAAGCCCTCAACTCATTGCCAGCAGTTTGCTCCATTATTTAACAGTGTAACCAAGTTCAAGGCAATTACATATGTGTCATTTATTTACAGGCCCCTAAGAGGACAATGTAGTGTACACAAGAGAACACAAACCCTCGTTCTGAATACTGCCGCTACAGCTAGCAGCGTTTGCCAAAAGAATGCATATGTTTGAAACATTGCATGCAATTTGCACAGAGGGGAAAATATCTCCAAACATGGCACATACTTTTCTTTTAATGATGAGAACTGACAGTTAAAATGATTATTATACTGACATTTCTTAATTGATGAAATCTTCATATTATATGGAAATGTTGGGCAGCTATGGCATGTCTTTACTATATCTACTTGATGATTAATATTTCATGTGATTAAAATTCTATTTAATTCCAGAATTTAAGTATCAATTATCATTACTGTATTAATACCTAATATACAGATAAAAAGAATGCATTTTATCTCGGGAACATTAACTTTTTTATCATAACAGTCCAGTTTCTTATGAATATGAATTGTGTACCATTAATCCGATTTGAGTTATTCAATTTATTTACTCCAGTGTGGAAAAGTGTCCAGTGTTTTAATCTTATTTATTTTTAAGTAACTCTTTTGTTCAGCGGGTCATTGCTGTTTGATCAAAGGTGATAGTAAAGACATTTATAATGTTATACAAGATTTCTATTTCAAACAAATGCTGTCATTTACTTTCTATTTTTAAGAATCCTGCAAAAAGACATTACACCATTCCAATAAAATTATTAAGCAACTTAGCTATTTTCACAATTAATAATAAGAAGAGCAATAAATCAGCATATTAGAATGGTTTCTGAAGGATCATGTGATACTGAAGCCTTGAGTAATTGCTGCTGAAAATTCAGCTTTGCCATCACAGGGATAAATTACAATTTAAGATATATTAAAATTAACTATATTAGGAGTTATATTATATAAGAGACTTATAATCAACCTGTTATCAGAGCAATTATTTATCCCAGTGAAGCTTCAGTTTCAACCCTTCATCATGTTCAAGATCTCAAGATAAGATCTCATTGTTGAACTTTAAACTCCCAGTCCTACTAAAAGAACTGCTCCAGTGCCGTGACCCAGCTCTGTGTCATGATGGTACAGGACAGAATGTTGCCAGTCCCCAGGCAAAGTGGGAGCAAATCTGTCGGGTGCAACTGTTCTCACTTGGGCCAACTCTGCCCAGAGAAAGTGCCCTACTTACTGTTTCTGGAAGCTGGGTTGTTCTCCTTCTCCTCCTCCTCCTCCTTTTTCGAAGTCTCCATGACACTTTTTTTCTTGGTCACTACTAGTGCAATTTCAATAATAGACTTCCATCTATTATTATTCCAATAGGTTCCATATTAGCAGTAGCTGGGGCAAGAGTTCTGATTTCTGATTAATGGTGCCCACATGTTTCTAGAGGTGTATTTTAGTGTGCTTTTCTCACTGGCTCAGCTGTATATGAATTTCTTCTCAGTTTTGGAGTAGGTTTAATCAAGTGTCTTTGCTCTGTTTAGCCAGAATGCATTAATTGTTTTTGCGTAGCCATTTGTTAGGTCCCCCCAAAAAAAGCTGCTCCCCTCTTTTCTCTCTCCTCATCTATTCCACTCTCCAAATGGCATAAGGAGTCCATCACAAAGAGGGCATCCTCCCACAAAAACCTGCCATGAAACAGGAGCGGAAGAGATGGACACAACCCTAAGACCCGGCAGCCCGACACCCTGTTGGGTTAAAAGCACTGTTTGTTATGCTCCGCGCCGGCCATGTGCTTTTTGTGGCGGGTTTAATTTCTAAGTATGGGCATGTTGGGCTTTTGGAGAGCATATTTGGTATCTGATGGAGGGATGATGAAGGCAGCATGGTTTAGTTGGGCCTCCTGTGTGAGGTGACACGAGTGGGGGGTCTGGCACAAGCCCCTCCAGGTCAACCCGAGCTGTGGAAATGCGTCACGCGCTTAGAGCGCGAGCCTCAACAGCACTGTCACAGCCTGTTTCACCCAGGGATAGCGCTCTGTCTTCCTCTCTTCCTCCTTCTCATCTTTGCGTTTCATTTCTGTCCAGTTTCTGCATTTTGTCCCAGAATGCACATCAAAGAACCCTCTTAAATATTTTTACACTGAGGTTTAGTTCATACTAGGAATAGTTCTCTCAAAAATGAAATGTCTCATCATCTACTCATCGTTGTCATCAATTGTTAATGTTCTTCACTGTTCTTCACTTTCACTGATCTTTCTTGGGTAGCTTTGGTCACCATTCACTTTCATTGTATGAAAAAGAATAGCTTGGACATTCTGCTAAACTTCTCTGTTTGAGTTCCATGTGAGAAAGAATTAGATGAGAAAGTCAGACAGGTTTGAAATGACATGAGGGTGAATTTATGATGACAATATTTTTATATTTTTGAATGAGCTATGTTTGGTCATATATATAATATTATTTTCACAAAAGCTATGTAACAATTTTTTTTTTTTCCTGCATTTCTGTTTAAATGAAAATCCTGGCCTTTACCATAAACACTAATAAAAAATCAGCAATTTCTTGACCTAATCTGAAAATGTGGATATTTATTCAGCATATGTGAACACATCTCGGCTTCCTCTGTGTGCGTTTTCATATCACAACAGATTCTCTACAGATACATAAGAAAAAAATGATTATCGTGATTAGTTGGTTTGTTGATAGGGGTGTCTTATAGAATGGGAGGGGGTTGTTTGTAAATTGGTGGCGTCTGCAATTCGTTTTGCCACTGACCTTGAGGGGGTTTTGTGCTTCTTGAAGAAGAAAGCAGAAGCTGGCGGTAAACAAAGTTCACTTCTGACAGATGGATTGAATGACAGAGAGGTTGCGAGTGCCAGAATAGCCCTGGCATCCGAGGAAATGTTCAATGCGGTCCAACAGGAGAGGAGGTGTGAACAGGTGCGGGGCTGCTGAAGGAAAGGGGACCAGATGGAGGGAGCCAGAGCCAGTTTAGTTAAAGGAAAAAGGGTGGGAGGGAGCAGCGAAGGGGGGATGAGTATAAACGAAGGGTTGGGGGGGGGGGGTGATACGGGGCGAGCTGCGGAGAGGCTTACGTGCACGCTAATAGATATTTGGATGTCGAGTAAATATAGGGTGTGTAGGTTTTGCAGACACGAGAGTCGGGTGGCCCAGGTTGGGCCATTTCATTCGCTCCTGAAGGGATTTGGGCGAGCGTGTCAGTGGGAGACAGGAAATAGGAGTGAGATTGACACGGACTGAGTGCAGCTGAATAAATGCTCTAAAACATCTGAGGTTTGAGAGTGTGAACACTCTGCCATGCTTCCTGTGTTAGCATGTCAAGTTTTCTTCAATATCTTGATAGCAAAATATTCTAGGTGTTTGTCCATAACTTTACATGCTTTTAAATGGAATTGTGCTCTCTGTACTGCTTGAAAGATGAGAATATCATCCTAAAGTCCATCAAACTGTATCACAAAACCAGGATGAATGTTAGAACGCCAGATTAGCACCTTCTGTCCATTTCCCTTCTTTCCCCGCAGAGCAACCTGTACTTTTTTTAACTTTGGAAAATTTCTCTCGCACATATATTAACATGCAAAACGGTGGCAAGTGTCCTTGTGTACTGTTGAGTGCTCATGAAGCCAAACGGCTGACTCCAATTTGCGCACATTTTAGGAACGGTAGCATTTGGTCATTTTTGGCGTGGGATCACGGAGCACCACAGGGTGCTGCAAACTTTGCGCTCGAGCGGTCTGTGGTAGTCCAAATCAAATAGGCAACAGCTTGAATAGTACCCACTTAGGCAGCCTTCGGCCCTCGCGCTTCACCAGCACCCAGCTACGAAAACTGCTTTCTGCGGCTCAACGCTGCTCCCTACCAGGCAGACCGACCAACCCGGCTATGGCTCTTGACCGGAGGATATTAGGCCTCGCTCACATCATTACCAGAAGTGAGCAAACACACACTGACCTGCCATTGTGGAGTGGCTGGAGAGGGTGTGAGGCGAGTCAAAGCTGTCTGACCTGGCTTCACAACCGTTCATGCCAGTGCAACCTCTCAAAACTCATGACATTTCAGATTTTGGTTAACACAAATTAAATAAGTTCAAAATGCATCAAGAAGTGTTATTTATACATAAATGTAAAATATGTCTCATACAGTATATATACAGTATATATTTGTGTGTGTGTGTGGGGTGGGGTACGCTACCGATCAAAAGTTTGGGGTCAGTGAGATATTTTTTTAGTATCCTTACTTGTTTAAATTTATTTAACAAAGATGCATTTACTTAGTATATTTAAATGATTTCTCAAGGATCATGTGTTCCTGAACACTGGCTGCTAAATAAATCTGCTTTTCCATCACAGAAATAAATAACATTAAGTTTAACTATATTTAAAATAAACACAAGTTGTTTTTAATTGTAATAATATTTTACAATATCACTGTTGTCACTGTATTTTCGATCAAATAAATGTAACCTTGGTGAGCACAAGAGACTTCTTTCAAAAACATAAAAAAAACCAGGTGATTTTCAACATTATCTTACCGACTCCTTTTTTTTTTCTTTTTTTTTTCATAATTTTCAAAAAACCTTAAATGGATAATTCATCCAAAATTGAGACTGTCATAGTTTAATAACCCTCTTGTCTTTCCTAGCATGTATGATTTTCTTTCTTCAGTGGAACACAGAAGAAGATATTTAGAAAAATGTCTCAATGTTGTTGTTTGTTTTTTCTTTAGTGGTAACTGGAACTGCTTTGTTAACAACATTCTTCCAAATATCTTGAGAGGTACAAAAGTCATACATGTTTGGAGCAACATGAAAGTAATTAAATGATGACAGAATTTTCATTTCGGTTTAAATATCCTTTGAAGTACTCCTAATGGTTCTTGCTGCATTTTGAGTCATACATGATTGACAGGAATGACTTGTGACTCACTAAGTGGTCCATGATTGATTGATTCAGTGAATGTTTCAACAAACTGATAAAAAAAAACGAAAACTCGCTCATGACTCGAGTCTTTTTGAGTGGTTCATTAAAGAAACCAGAACACAAGAGTCACTGGTTCGTCAGTTTTACTGCACTACTCACGATGTTTGTGATTTTGTGGTAATATACGTCTCATCACATTAACTTCAGTCAGCTTTTGGTAAAATATAACTTAATCGCTGCCACTGGCTCCTAAATGAATACATTGAGCAATATAACTATTTTATAGTTTGCTATATATACACACGTGATTTCTGGTTAATCTGCAGTACAGTACAAATGACATGTTATTGATATTCCATATTGGGCATTAATTTTATTAATAAAACCTGAGTATATAAGAATCAGTCTACGAAAACATTGAATTGTATTATGTGTATACTTCCCAATCAATGTAAGATAACACCTCTGTTTTTCTGCTAGCTGGACTACATTAAATATTCTTTTCCTTTAGATACACAAAGTTTTGGTTTGTTGGTGTCCACAGTATCTCGCTCGAAGGCCTCTCGCTTAGCCAACTTTTTCCCTAAAGTGCTCTCGGTAACTTTCTGGCGGTCTCTCTCATGCTAATTGGTCGACAAACACCCGACCCCCCCCCCCCACTCCATCCACACCCCCGCACCCCAGCGAGTGGCTGGGCCCCCTGGAAAGCCACAGTAACAAATGGCTGGCTGTGAGGCCTTTGTGAGCCCCTGCTGAGCGCTGGTGTGGATGGTGTTTTAGGCCGCTGTTCAAGCACAGCGGGGGCCGAGCGCTCTCCCCCTGCTCGCTCTCTCTCGCACAGCTCTCGCAGGCGGAGCGCCTTCACACTCCAGACGACAGCAGGCCTGCAGAGACGGTCACTTCTCCAGCTACATTCCAAACCCAGTGTGCGAGAAAAGTTTTCAGGCTTCACTGTTAATTAACACACTTTGACTTGAGTTTTGTGGGTGTTTTTTTTTCTTCTTCTTCTTGTCTTGCTTTCTTTGGCCTGCATTATGTCTGCTCTTTTGTAGTGTAGACTAATTATTTTATTTGTGCTGATCATTAACGTAATGCTCTTTAACTTGGCGGCTGAGTAAAGAGTGTGTGCCTTTGTTTCCACCTTTGAGGTGCTTTAACGTTGATCTACTGATTGATGTTGCATCTCAGAAATCATTGTGTAGTATGTTGCACATTTCTCTTTCACTTTCACTAGCACAGGTAAGTAAAATCAACAGTAAAATAAAGGAGTGTGCCATAAATGAAGTGATACATGGGGTGTGAATATGTTAGAGCGACAAGAGATGTGTTGATGTATAATGCATATTCTATATGTTAGATTCAAAATAACCATGTTGTCACACCTGTCAATACCGGGCGAACTGAGTGAATTTATCAGCTTTAAATGTTTCTTACCGACTGTACAAACGTACATAATATTTCATTTAAAAAAATATTTTTTGCTACCATGGCTATAGTATAGCTTTTTGTTCACTTACAGTACATATTTGTGGCCAACAAAGAAGTTATTTTTGACACTAGCAACATATACTACTTCTCATAAAAACACGCATGTTGATGGCTTAAAATGAGGAATATTCTTTAAATGTGTTGCCAAATGGAGTACTGGAGAAAAAAATCCAACCATATACGATTTTCTTTGGGAATGTCACTTAACAGCCTTACCTAATTACTAGCAGACAGAAGCTCTACATTTGGAAAGATCAGAGAAGAGAGACTCTGTGTATATTAACACAAACACGTTCATCATTATTAGACAGATAAAATACCAGTGAGGCTCAAATTATCTTTCCATGCATTATGTTGCAATTCCTAATAAAGTCACCAGCCAAATGGCCAGTAGGCTAACATTTTATTTACTCGCCAACTTTTACTCTCATTTGGTGCTCGGCGAGTGTTCCTTTTGGACCCTAGTAAGTTAGTTCTGGTCCTGTTTTTTTGATTTGTCAGTGTAACTATGACACAAAAGACATAAATCATCCCAAAATGAATATTCTGTCATCATTTACTCAGTCTCATGCCATTCCAAACTTTTATGCATTCATTCTTCTGCAGAACACAAAAGAAGATATTTTAAATATTGTTGTTGAGAAAACATTCTTCAGAATATCTTCTTTTATATTCTACAGAAGAAACTAATTCTTGAAAAAACACGAAGGTAAGTAAATGATGACAGAATTTTCATTTTTGTGTAAACTGCTTAATAATTTAGTTACATTTTGTGTTCTTAGTGTGCTGGTTTTTACACATTGTTCTATATAACACAACTTCATGTACCTTAAATCGCTCACATGTGATCGCTCACATGTGATCTGTGATCATGTTACATTACTCCTATTGCAGCTTAAAGGTATAGTTTATCCAAAAATGTTTGAATGTAATGAAAAATGTAATGAAATTCTGTCATTAATTACTCAACCACATGTCATTCCAAACCCTTAAGACTTTTGATGTTCAAAACACTTTACGATATTTTTGATGAAATCCGAAAGCTTTCGTACCAAGTATACCATTAAAATTGTTCATGTGCCATCAGTGGTTCAACCGTAATTTTACAAAGCTACGAGAATACTTTTTGTGTGCTAAGAAAACAAATAAGACTTTATTTCAGAGTTGTTGAATAAAGTCGTTGATTTTTCCTTTCCTTTGCACACAAAAAGTATTCTTGTAGCTTCATAAATTCATGGTTCAATATACTCAGAAAGCTCTAGGATTTCATCAGAAATATCTTAATTTGTGTTCCGATGACGAATGAAGTTCTTACGGGTTTGGAACGATATGAATATGAATAATTAATAACAGAATTTAAATGTTTGGTCCAACTAACCTTTCACAATCAAGCATTTTTCTGTTTGTATGAGCAACCAAATCCATCACGGCACAGCAGCGCTCTCTCAAACAGTGCCGTAAATTTGATTGCCTGACCAATGACAGAGGGAGTGATCAGGAAACCTGTTCGAAAACATTCATTTTGCAGTTCCGAACAGTGACGCTAGTGGCACAGAAATCACACACGTTACTGTTGAATCTTGCCAGATCTTCATGTGTATCGCTGATCTACATGTGTATCGCTCTCATTTTTTGCTCTCTCTCACTCTGCAGGCAGGAGAAGGAGGCGGTAGAGCGCTGCTGTGGAGAGGACATGGCCGCTCTGACCTTCCAGGCACAGCGGCGCGAACGTGAGCTGACACAGACGATCCAGCAAATGGAGGCGCAGCACGAGAGGAGTGGTGGGTGTTCGCCGGTGCACTGCCCCTTGCCAGAACAACCGCCTCACCCGCCCTTCCGCCTGCCTCACCCCCACAAGCTCCAGGCGTGAGCCACACTGTGCGGGACGGCATCAGGAACACCTGTAACCTTTGGCTGGCCGAAGGGAGCAGATGCTCAGCGCTCCAGAGCTTCGGCGCTACGTATTAGTTAGCGTTTAAAAATGGGGGGGAGGCGAGCAGCGCTGCCCACTGTCTCCTGATTTCAGAGTGCTGCTCTCACATCTGTTGCACCATCTGGATGGGCGAGTTTAGTTTATTTACCTGTGTTTCCAGAAACTTGAGGCATGCTGATTGCCAGAACAAAGCGCGGAGAAAACAAAGGGCTTCTTTCTGGCGCGGCTGCACGGCACACATGTTGTCTAAAGAGAAATGGCATCAGAGGCTCAGCAGGAAGCTCTCTGGGCTTATGGAATTAGTCTTTTAATACTGCAGTCCACTTCCCTTTCTAAGCATATAATGGCCACTCTCGATAGCTCATTATTTTTGTCCTGCTTCCCCCGTCCCTGTCTCTAACTCTAAATGGATTGATTTTAGTATTTAAGATGGAATCGCCTCTAGATGATACCACTTTTGTTTTTAACTCTGGCCCGTTTGTTTAGAGTCCAGTTTGTTTCTTTTATCCTGGTATGTGTGTGGTGTTTTCTCTGTGGCCTGCACATGGCCATCTAGTTTCAAAGCGCAGCGACGCAGTGGGATTCTTTTTCTAATTTTTTTCAACAACTTCTGAACTTTTCGAACTTTATGAAAACTAAATTTAATTAATACTACAACACACATTGCCACTACATTCCTGCATTCTGTCTGCTTCTCCTTTGCTCTTTTGTTTTACAGACCAGTTTAACGAATAGCCTATATACACAAAAAAGTGGGATCCCTGACCCAATCAGTTTTTAAAACTTCAAACAAATAAATATTATGATGTAAAATCAATAATAAATGTCTGGTTCTGCACTATTATATTTTAAATCAATAAGAAAATGTGTGACAGTGGCCATATCAACTCTTTTTACTCACGGTCCGATGTTCCTCTATTAAAACAAAAGATCACCTCTTTGAATCAACTCAAATGTCTATTTGACATTTTGACACTTTTGCTCCCAGGAAGAACATTTATTTTTTTGTTTGTTGCTTTGTGTTGCTCTACCTGTCTTCTGTATTTTAGCACATCTGTGTGTTTGCAGTGTTAATGAGTCAAAGCTTTATCTGTTCACAGTCAGAGAAACAGATGCTCTTCTGAGTGCTCAGAACAGCCTGATCGGGAAACTGAAGGAAGAGTGTCAGACGCTCGGGGCAAAGCTGGAGGAACTGGCCCAGAGCAGCAGGTACGAAGCACTTTCAGATCATGTATGGCGCATTTATTTTTTTATTCATTACAAACACACAAAAAAAAAGCAAGTTCAGGACCTACATTTACATTTGCAATCAAGGTTTATATGGCAATGGAAAACCTGGAAATGGCAAATTTGCAAGGTTTAAAATTGTTAGTCTTATTGTTTTAGCTGTGAAATATTTAATTGACTTTAAATTGCTATTTGTGAATCATGCCTGACAAAGTTCACTAACAAATGAAGTAGTCAGCACAAATAACTGGACATTCATTGGTCAAAAGATGGTGGGAACCCTGGCTGTCTTGAGACCAGTATGAGCGGTTTCAAATATCAGAGCTTCTTTGCACATGACTCTGATGTCTAGCATATCTACAGCTGAACTAAACATAGTGCACATTGTAACTGTGCTATTCCTTGCAGTGAGATCAGTGAAAGTGAGTTTCCATCTTTGAAATGCAGATTGCTTGACATCGTCTTCTCAACTGTTTGCTCTTGTTGATGCTTTGTGAATTGTGTATCGTTGCGGAGTCCGACATTCAGTGTGGAGCCACTCGCGGTGTGTTATCCAGAGCGTGGCATCCTTTCCGTGCCATACTGCTCTAGTCTGTGCCCCAGTAAGGGAGCTGTCACTGTACCCTGGCACATGCCAGCCTGTCCTCTGCGCAGACTTTGCTCTCTGCCCATCACATGTGCCTCTCACCTCAGGCCTCTGGGGTAGTCAGCTGTTAAAACAGTGTAAAGCGCATTACTCACATCGCAGCTTGCAATCTGCCATGGTCAGTCAGCCCAGCTTGGGAAGGTACAGGCCACTGCTGCTCGCCCTCCCCCTTCCGCCCGCACGCTGAACTCAAGAAGACCTCTGAGGAAGATGGATGCAGTGAGTCATCTCCATATATTAGTGACCGTACTGTATGTTCTGCGTTTTTAGTTTTGCCGTGGACAGATAAAACCACACACATGGATCTTTCACAGTGCCAGGCAGTCTGACATGCTTTACTTTATAATTTCTCACATGCAGTTTTTTTGACCTTATATTGGCTGGGATGGAATATTTGCATCTTTAAAAATGTATGTCATGCCACAGTACTATTTAAGTGAAACACAAAAGATGAAGAAAGCTGTATTTGCATAACAGTGGAATGAAATCTATGATAAAAGCTTAAAATGAACAATGTTGGGGTACTAGGTATAATGTTCACATTGCCTCCTGTCAGGTTTTATTTTGTGATAATATTTTCTAAATATACATTGCATTTTTTACAGGGCTACTTGCCAAAAAAATTATAAATACATTTTCATGAAATATTGATGCAATAAAAATGTATTTTATTATCTTAATTATTTATAAAGACCATAAGATTTTAAAATGAAGAAAAAGATATAGTGACCAAAATATGTACTTTCCCTTATATATTTATAGTAAATGTTGATGCAAAAAAATAATAAACAAGTTCAGGTGCATGTTAATTGTTAACTATTGACATTCTAGTATTATTGCTATCTAGTAGCATTAACATTTTTTAATGTAGGCAGATTTGTGAAAGTCAAAACTTTTTTTTTTTTTTTTTTAAGTAAACCACATCTAATAACAAGTCATGTACCTTTATTTATATAGCACTTTAAACAAAATACATTGCGTCAACTGAACAACATTCATTAGGAAAACAGCGTGTCAATAATGCAAAATGATAGTTAAAGGCAGTTCATCTTTGAATTCAGGGATGTCATCTCTGTTCAGTTTAAATCGTGTCTGTGCATTTATTTGCAATAAAGTCAAATTATTTTAGTTTAAGAGCTTAAAAGTTTAGAGTGATACATTATTTTTAGTTAAATGTAAATTCTTTCAATGTTAAATATAAATTGTTATTATTTTTGAAATGTTGATATTTGTTTGAGATTTTTTTCCATTAATGAATATATTTTTGTTTTTGGTAAAAATAACTCCCCTGGAACAGATTTTCAAGAAACAGAGTCATGTGAACATCCTGAACAGGAATGGTGGATGGACTGTGTATATACACTCACACACGTGATTTATTTCCCTCTACTGATCTCCCTGTCCTGTTGTTTTATATCCGGTGACAGTGTGGCCTTCTGTTTGGTGTTGTGTTTTAAACATGTAGGCAGATGAGCACGCAGCACGCTGGCGACAAGGTTCATTCTCCATAAGACTCGGATGAACCTTGCTCTTGTGTCTGATCCAGAACATACAGTACAAGCAAGTTGTGGTGGTGGATTGAATTACTTGTATCTTTAACAGTTTGATCAAACACAACCTATTACGATGTCTGTTGGCTTATATGAGCACAATAAACAAGTTTACACATCAAATCAAAGATCCGTTTTTTTGGAGCTGATGTCTTTCGTGTAGGCTCTTTAACTTTTGGAGAGAAGGGTGTTTACAGTGCTAATGGAGTAGACTTGGCAGGGCTTTACCTGATGGCAGAGTGCTCAGGTGTTTCTGCTGCAATGAGAGTGTAGTCTCATTAAAGAAAGAGCCACACATTCGTCTCTGCCTAAACAACTGTCGCTGGAGCCATGGCATAGTGGTTAAAGCAAGTTCAAATCTGGCTGTGACTCATCCAGTGATCCCAACCATCTTTCTCTCTACTCTCTGTCGAGAGACAAAAGTGAAAAAACAAACAAACAAAGGTGAATTCTGCTTCCTGATAGGACTTCACACATGCTGCATTTACATTTAGGAGGAAATAATCAGTTTATCATATTAAAATATATTAGGTAAGATCATAACTGCCAGTACTTACATATTGTGTATTAACATCCGTTTTAGTAAAATATGCTGTTTTGTTTATGCTATTGTATGTAGGTTGCTTTGGTAGGTCTTAATGATTTATTATCAGACCAAGCTACTTATTAGAGTAATTAGAGTCATTATTATAGTTAAAGTGTCTTTATTTAACACTATCGAAAGGTGGATTCTAAAACTTAAGCATATATATATATATGTGTGTGTGTGTGTGTGTGTGTGTGTGTGTGTGTGTGTGTGTGTGTGTGTGTGTGTGTGTGTGTGTGTGTGTGTGTGTGTGTGTGTGTGTGTGTGTGTGTGTGTGTGTGTGTGTGTGTGTAGAGCGGAGATCGAGGAGTTGTCTCTGGAGAAAGAGCACCTGCAGGAGAGCGCTGAGAAACTTCGAGGTCGTTGTGAAGAGATGGAAGAGCAGTGTGTGCAACACGGGAGGATGCACCAGCGCATGAAGCAGAGGTACACACACCTGCAGCTCGGACCTCAAGCCCTGCATCACATGTACAGACACTCCCTGTAGGAGCTTGTTTAGAGTATCACACCATGACATCATCACCATTTGCACACTGATGGACTAAAGCTAAAACCAACAATCATTTGGGGTGTGAATCTTTGGGGTGACAGTGAGTCAATTTCACATAATATTCACAGATTTTCAATTAAGAAATCGATTTAGAAGTGTGCATTGTAGAATTCAAGTTTTGTTCATCCTGCACACAAATCTAATTTGGATTGGAAGTTTCACATGGGGTGAAATGTAATGCGTTTTTTTTTTAGGTTTGTAAATATGAGATTTCATTTTTTTTAAAGTATCAGGTTTTTGCTTCATTAATGAATTTTGAAAAGATTCAGTCATGAAAAAGAATGTCAAACTAGATCAAGGTCAATGAACAAGTGTAAAAAAAAAAAAATAACAACAGGGCTTAAAGTTCTCTGGCACCTTGCCGGATCTCTGGCATGCAGCGATTGGCTGCAAAAAAAAAAAAAAAAAAAAAAAAAAAAAACAGCTACATTAAAAAAAAAAAACTCTTGTTGATTAGCACTTTTTCATGAGTTCGCCTACCAATGGTATGAGAGGAGCAGCTTTCACTCTCACCCAAACTAACATTACTAGCCAATCATAATGTTTTGCTCTTATAAACACAAGACACATAATAGTATCAAGTTGCAGAGTCAGCCATGATGGATTGGAGAAATGTGACAAAAAGCTGCTAGGAGCAATGGTTAAAGATGTCCATCTAGTGCATATTTAGGTAGAAAAACCAATTATAAAGAAGCGGCACTTTGATGACATGATTACTCAGAGTAATCATGTCATCTCCATAAAAACGATATGATTGCAGAACATACCAGGATTTTGGAAATGTTCCAGTTCACACATGATCAGTTAATGGTAACTTAATGGAAATTTACCAGTAAAGACTGTATGTATGAAATATGCTAAACTCTTCTTGCGGATATGCCGTGAATTTGGATTGCGTAAAAAAAAAAAAACATTCATCTTGGAAACCAGTGTATCTCATCTCATTTGTAACATAAATCATTAAAAATCAACCTGTGTCTAAATATGTCATGTACTGTCCAACACGATTTCAAAATAAAAGTTGGCTAAAAATGTGGCTAAATATTAAAATGTAATGGATTTAAACAGCATTTAATAACGCTGCAAAGTGAAACTTCACCAGGCCGTTGGCGCCCTCCGCATGCATTTGTTTTAATACTTAATGTACTTAAAGGGCACCCAAAAATTTAAGTTCATCATTTACTCACCTTCATGTCGTTCCAAACCTACATGAGTTGCTTCATTATGTTGAACATAAAATAAGATATTTTGAAGATTGCTGGTAATATAACAGTTGGTAGTTCCCATTGACTTCCATAGTATATCTAATTACTAATAGTCTTGGACCTGTAGCACCGAGGCCAAAATAGCGCTGCGTTTCGACCCTCGGACCAGAAGCTACACTACGCTTCATTAAAGTTCATTAATAGCCTCTCAGGAACAATGTCATGAACTAACATGCCTGCTTTTGTCCTAACAGTGGAAACAGAGCTAATGGGATCCACCAACTGTTTGATTACCAGCAATCTTTAAAATATCTTCTTTTGAGGCATATTACATTATGTATTTTATGTAATTGTAATGTCATGGAATTTCTTGGTTTTAATATTTTATTTGAGTCAATTATTATTGCCTCATCGTTAGTTTATGTATAAATAGTCATAGTAAAGCTTGGTTTTTAACCTAGGTCTGTTTGTGTTACTAAACAAATATCAGATTACTCAATTGTCAAAATAATCAGCAGATTACTTGATTACCAGAATAGTCATTAGTTACAGCCCTAGATTAGTTAAAATATTTCTAAATACAACTGCATTGTTTTACTTTTTGTAATTAAAAAACAAATATTTTGTCAGAAAATTTCTTAAAAATAGTGTTAAAATATTGTCAGGTTCTAGTGAATGTATTTTGTTTCATCTGGTGAGCTAAGTGTATCATCACACCCCTGGTGTTGATAAGCAGTGATATACAGTAGCTCATAATTTTCAAAGTGTATGATACAGCTTTCATTCTTCAGGTCCGTATTTTATGAAAAAGAAAATCAGTTTGAATAAAGCAAGCAATAATGGAACAATGGAAGCAATCAAAATAAAGAGCAATGATACACAAGTGCTATCACAAGTCTCAGTTAGCTTAACACAGTACACTTTTATTTTATGTTAGAAACCATTTTTGCTTTTGTTAGTTGTATGAAAAATAAAAAACTAAAACAAATAGAAAGAATACAAAAAGATTTGAAAAGCTAGTGCTAGGTTGTTGTTTTTTTGTAAGAAAACAAGCAGTTAGTAAATGAATACAGTGCAAGACTAAAAGAGACTTAAGATGGAACATATGTGTTTTTAGCCGATTCTTAAGAATCTGCTCGGATTGAGTTGAGCAGGTCATTCCACCAGGAGGAAACGTTTAATTTAAAAGTCTCTAAAAGTGATTTTGTACCTCTTTGGGATGCCATAATAAAAAGATGTTCACTAGCAGAACACAAACTTTTATATACTGATTTGCTGCTCAAGAAACATCTCTTACTATTATCAGTTATTTTCAGGTTTGCTAAACATTTGATATTTTATAATTTGTAACATTTGATCAATTTATGGCATCCTCCTTGAATAAAAGTATTATTAGGTTTCAACAAAAAAAAAAAACCTTAATGACCTAAAACTTTTGAACGACAGTATATTTTGTTCTTCAGGAAATACATTTAGTCAGACTAAAATGCTTCTCAATTCAATAAGCCATTGATAATGTTGATTAACCTCTCAATATGTCTACAATATTATTTGGAATCAGATAGTGGTTTTTAATATCTGATACGTGTGGGCATTGTGCGCGTACCACTTCAGAGTGTGTGTGTGTTTCAAGCAGGGGCACATGTGGCCACTGAGTGTAGGGTTGAGGGGCGTCTGGCACACCGCCCGAGCCAGCATGTGGGCGAGTGAGTGAGTGTGGGTGTATCCACAGTACCTCCAGCCTGAACCGAGCTTCTGCTGGGAGCACAACATCCTTCTGTTTCCTCTACAACTTTACATATAAGCGAATATCCACCTCCTCGAACCAGAGAGAAACAGATACAAAGAAAAGTTACGTTTCCACTGCCGCCCCGTAATGAAAAGGATGTTGTTTTTAGAGTGGGCATGTAAGTGAGCTTTCCTCACATAACTGGAGCTGTTAAAATGGTTCGTCACCTTTGCAATTACGCAACATTTCTCACAAGAGCTCACAGACCGAGCTCAGAGGTGAGATGGAGCGATTAGAGAGAATCTATACGTGTGAAATATTTATAGTTGCGTCTAACATAGGAGAAACGTTTTCATTTGAATTATGAACACGCTAGAGAGGATTTTCGCGATGAAATCTTTTTCGTTGTGCTTTTTATGAACTCTTCATAATGGATCTAATATGTTCTAGCTAATCTTGATAGAATAATTCAATACAAAGCGAAAGTTAGAATTTGTGTGCTGGCCAAAACATAGGAAAATCAATTTGTGAGAGTTTACCGCATCGCACCGTTCCTCTCTCTCACTGTCTACATGCTTTGTTTATTGCGACGCTGAGACACACATTTCTCCTGCTGTTGGTATGTAAGACAGAAGGTGTCGGAGCCAAACTTCAGCCCTCGGCTCTGAGTAAGCGACTGAGAGGTCTGGTCCCTCCCGCGTCTTCAGTGCCCCGGGTGTCTCTGCTCTGTAGGGCACTTCACCCCACCGCCCGTGGGTTAAGGTGTACGTGTTAATAAGTTGGTGCAAATGGCTCCGGCGTACATGCAAATAGCCGGGGCCCCACCTCAGATATTCTTGATCGGGCGCGCAATCTGTGCTGCGAAGAGCTGCAACAGCGTGGCACGCATGAAACATTTGGAAAATCAGCTTGATTTATTTTTACATTCAAGCCAACGCCAAGCAACACAGGGGTTTTCGGCACACAATGTTTCACTCCTGCGAGTTATTTATTTATTTTTCCACGTGGTATTCACATATTTTCTGCCTAGAGATTAGGGCCAGTGATATATGAAAGGCTCGGAGTGTTGGCAAATGATTGTGCGTAATAGCCTCGGCTTTATAGAGAGCATCAGTAATACATATGCATATCAATCCTATTTTTATTTCGGAAATGCATTCTGGGCATCGTTTTACTGCTGTGTAAGATGATTGACATTAGCGTGGTAAAAGCCACTTTGGGATGTAGTAATCAGAGTGTTTGTTTGTTTGTTATTTTATATTCCTGACTGATTTCATATTGTCTCATTAATGTACAGTTAAAAGGGCAAACAATCTATTTTAGGTCAAGTAACAAAAATAATCTGAGATTTTGTAAATAATGAATGCTGTCCTTGTAATTTCTAATACAGAAATGAATTACATTTGAAATGAGGATAGAATTGTTGTACTATTAGCACCAGACATTCAATGTACTTTTATCTTAATTTTACTTTATAACTCAGTTCAGTTTATTGAATGCACTTAATAAGCTATTTGAACTAGACTCTGGTATGTCTTGGGTATTAAATATAGTCTATTGTTATTCATATAGACTGTAACATGTATTATGATTTCTTAGTATTGTATTTTCTTAGTACATTACTTTGTGTCTGTTTGTTCTTTGAAAACATGCATTTGGGGGTGACAAAATATGCAGCTTTCCCCTTTAAATGGGAAAACTTATAAATAGTTGGATTGATTTTTTTTTTATTGATTTCTGAACATGGAAATAATGAATATTTCTATGCATCTTTGTAGTTATGCTGAGACAAAAAACACAAGCCTGAATATGCTCTTATAGAGTAAAACAGGCATAATGATGTCCAGTATGTTACTGAATATTTCAATATTTTGATTCTTTCTGTGAATCGATCAGACCGGTTCACAAATCAGTCGGAACGATTCATTACTGAATTAGTCAATAGTTTTTTTTTTATCTTTATCCTTTGTTCACATATTACTGGAAAGCTTTTGGAAGATTCATAGAAATGTCTTGTGAATTTCACTGAATAGAAAAAGCATAAAATAATGCACAACCTGTCAAAATGAATTTCAGAAAGCATTAATAAGGAATTAAAATGAAATGCTTGTTAGGAAAATGACATGTCCTGCGGTGTGGCAAGCTATACTCCATCCAAATGAGCATTTTGCTAATTCTTTTATAATTATTATGCATGCTGCTTTTACGCCCTTGTATTACTTAAGAGACATGCTTTTGTGCTTTTTAAAATGTATGTCACTGCAGAACCACATATGGGAATGAGTGAAGATAGTTAATTGAAGGCATCTAAAATATCCACTTGTACATTAAAATCAAAGTCTCAATGTTGAATAAAAAGGTTTGTCAGCTACACTGATAGAGAATCATTTTAGACTGCTAGAAACAAAACCCAGCTTGATATCTGATAATTTGTCCCAAATTTCACCTGCTCCGAGTCCCCGCTCACACAAGCTCCTCAAAGGTTCTCTCCTCTCCGCTCAGCCCCACAAACACACATCTGCCAATGAGCGTCTTTACCAATTATCACTCCCTCTCACCAACACACACAGAAGCAAACACGCTCCTGTTCCTTAAAGGAGTGTTGTAGCGCATACGCAGATGTGTGCCTAAATCTACAGGCTTCTGTCAGCCATATGGCAGCATAAAGAAAGATGGTAGCAGCGTGTGGATGTGCGCGGAGGGGAGCGTGGATGGAGAGCCATGTGTAGTGGTAGCTGGAGCACTGCTGAAAAGGCTGGAGGAGATGGTGCAATGGAACAAATGTCCGCCTGCGCCGGGGCCGAGAACAGCCGCGCTGCTGCCGGGGAGACGGCTGGGCCTCGGGCGAGGGCTGCTTCATCTGGTTCCCTGCCACCCACCCCCGCTACACACCCCATCCTTCACTTACACACACAAACGTGCATTTAGTGCTGTGTGTGTGTAAGAGAGAGAGGGAGAGGAAAGAAAAACTATTCCACTTTTCCCGAAAGCAAGAAAGCTTAGTAAACTTTTGGCAAGGAAAGTTTGAAGTTGGCAAGGAGTGAAGAAGATGGCATGCGTGATGTGGATGATGCTTGTCACTGTTTCTTTGGCATCTGCATGCTGATCGCTGTCTTTTCCGGGTCAGATGTACCTTTTAGAGTTTATTCTATCACCTCGCTTGGAACAAAAGCTTTTGAAAAGAGGTCAGAGTTATTTGGACTTCTCTTTTTTCACATCAAACGAGAGTCTTATAATAATTGTGCTTAATACAATGATTAAATCTGAACTTTGCTGGCAGACAATAGGCCAATGATCGCTATACTTTATGTGGACTTTGTTTTAAACTTTCAGCATGTAATGCATAACTCAATGCTAAAGACACAAATGATGTCTCAAGTGGTGCTGCTTGAGGAGAGCTGTGCCATGGCTCCTGTTCACGCTTGTGTGTTTTGAAACTTGATGGTACGATAGCAAACATTATTTTTGCTTTATCTTTTGAGAGAGATGGATTACAGCAGTCAGAAGAGAGAAAGATTTCAAAGCAGCTGAAGAGAAGTCTCACAGAAGTATTTTTTTTTTTTTTAAATGTATGTTTGCTAAAATTACAATGTTAATCACCACGTACATTTACTTCAGATAATATAAAAATGTAGTTAACCTTTGTTATTTAATAAGTGTCAGATATTGGTGTTTGGGATCAAATGCATTAAGTATATCAGGATATTATTTAATTTCTCTTTTTTCTTGCTAATCACCATCATCATACACTACCACTGAAAATGTTAAGTCTGTAACATTTTCCTCATGGTTTTCATCATGTTGTGAAATATTATTGCTTTGTAAAAGAACTGGTTTCTATTTGAATATTTATTCCAATATATTATGTCAAATATATCAGTTGTATTTGTTCCTGTGATGGCAAAGCTTATTTTTACTTTTTATCTTGTTATCTATCATTTTTAAAATGTAAATTTGATACGCAAGAAACAGTTCTTATTATAAACTATTGAATACAGTCGTGTGCTCCTTAATATTTTGCTGATTATTTTGTTTAGGAATCTATGATTAAAAGTTAAAAGGAACAGCATTTATTTGAAATAGATTTTTTTTTTAACATTATAAATGTCTTTACTGTGGACTGCTGATTGCTGGATAAAAGTATTATTTAAAAAAAATAATAAAAATATCTTACTGCCTCCAAACTTTTGATTGATAATGTACAGTAATAACTTAAAACTAATCCTAGTGTGAAAAAATATTAGAAAGAAAATCCTAAAACACACCACTATACATTATAAATTATGCACTAAGCATATTTCAAAATACAGGTAACACAACAGAAAATTCAATACAAAAAAAAAATGAAGTATTTTCAGAAGTATACATAACTTTCTGGGCTCAGTGATTATGGATTCCTTGATAATCAGTTAGTGTTTGCTTAGTCAAGAATTGATGAGAATGCCGAGTGGCTCTTAACATTAAAAATCACGCAGAAACATCACGCACACTCTCACTCTTCGTTATACAGCTAGGGGGCAGCAGGGAGCCTCTCCACCCTAATTTGCCTCTTTCCTCTACCCTTCGTGGGCCAGCTGGCCCACACTGCCGGGGGCAACAGCTCCGTGGCCTGCTGACAGAGCCTTGTGGTGCGGTGGCTCTACTGCTCCTGCTTACACGGGTGCTGGGCACATCCCAAGGCATGCAAACTGTAAAACGCTACGTGGTGCATCCAAGCGCTCCCTATCCAGCACCAAAACCTCATTTATAACATCAAATAGTGCTCGCTTAGCTCCTTTCACAGACTCTGTTTGCAGTTAAAGCTGATGCTGGTAACAAACTTTATAGAGACCTGACATCGCATATGTTGTATAGCCTAATGTAAATGTGTGCATCACTTAAGAGCAGATTGTAGTTGTAGTCTAGTAGATCAAAACTTTTTACTGACGTCAATAACATTGTGTGATGTTTGTACGGAAAAAGTCATATCTACACATGGTCCAAACTCAGTTCTCCAAGTAAAAATCAACCATAGATGAAGCAGAGATCATGTGCAACAATAGAGATTGGCTCGTCTAACAGGTTAAGGCCTGCGGTCAGTCGAGCTGTGTCTGGTCCTGGCAGAGGAGTGAGGGACTGCATCCTCGCTGCCGCTGGCAGGCCTGTTTTAACTAGGCAAGCCAAGACAGACTGCATCTATACTATACCGCTTATCCTTCCTCCGAGCATCGCGTACCCGCTCCCGCCACTATCCACAGCATGCTGCCGACGGGAGCCCTGTAAATTCACCGGATTTAGTGATTTGTCATTCCATTTGTTGAGATCTTTTTCTATTGGTTTGTTTGTGCATTGAAGGAACTAAACCTGCCTCATTTGTTCTGATATGCTGTACTGAGCAACTGCTATTGTTGCGGTTTTTGTGAGCCCTGTTGTCATTAGAATATAGTTTTGTGTAGAATTTCATTTTTATTTCACACGTGAAATGTAAATCATTTAGGCTAAAATGATTTGTTACGTTCATTTAATGTACATTTTTTGTTTTGATTGCTACACCACATTTTTCAGTCTGCATGTCAGCTGATTTTTGGGGGCGGGGGGGTTGTTTTGTGTATTCACAAGAGCTGAGAGTGTATTCTCTGCTTCTTGCCAATTCATTTGGCCAATGCTAAACAGATGCTAAGCACTGAACATCGCTCATATAAATCACATACCCTGAGGCCACAGCAGGCCACATGAGTGAGGAACTTCAGTCCATCAGCATCCAGACTCGCTGTACAGGTGGCAGCACTGCAGGCCACTCGCGCTCTCGCACTGTTTATTATACGACCTCACAGAGCAGCGCATCACCTGCAGATAATCCACACACACACAAAAGTTTGGAATCCATACAAATATGTATTTTTATTATTTATTTATTTTTACTCACAAATATCCAGCGATGAATTTGGATTCCCATGTAGAGCTAAGTTGAAGCAAAGTCTTGTCTTGAGATGCCAATCCATAACTAGACTGTTGTTTTAGTCTTTGTTATTTCATTGGAATGAACTGGATTGCTTCTTATAGCCAGTGAGACTTACACATAACTGTTTTATGTTGCTGAAGTGAGACAGACACAAACGCATTTCATAATAAAATAATGATAACACAGTTAAAAGTGCCCTCACTCAAATGATTTTGTAATACTTTTATTCAGCAAGGACATATTGAAGTCAAATTTTATTTCATTTATACATTTTTATATTATTTGAATTGCTGTTTTTATACTCTATTGTTGATCAAATAAATGAAGACTTTTGAATGATGATCAAATGATCAAATTGAAGTCCTTTTTTATTTAACCAAGTTAGCTTACAGACCACTCGAAATCCTCCATGGACCACCAGTGGCCCTCAGTTTGAGAACCTCGTGATATTTAGGAATTTATTTTAAAAATTGAAAAGCACATTCATATTTGTTTTAATTGCTGGACTGGTTCTAAGTGTTACTTGCGTACTGTTTGTAATTTCTTTCCCCCAGTGAATCAGATTATTTTAAGGTCCAATTCTCGCTATTAATAAACCATCTTCTTTTGTCTCAATAAACTGATTTGCTGCTTACTATTAGTTAGTAAGGTATTTGCTGAGTTTAGTTATTAGACCAGGAATGTGAAATATGGTCATGCAGATAAGGTGCTTTATGAGTATTACTAAACAGCCAATATGATAATAACAGTTATGTTAATAAGCAACTAGTAAGTAGTGAGAATTGGTCACTGTACTGAAGTGTTACCAATAATTGCTTTAAAAAAGTAAAGCCCAGTATTCTCTAATTGTCATTTTGTGTGTTTTCTAAAGATGTAAATGAGCAGTACAGTTACCTGAGTCCTCCGTTCTCTCTTCAGCTGTGTGTTGCGCTGGCTTCAGTTAGCCTGGGAGCCAGCAGATGGTGTCCTTTCACCAGGGTCAGCGGGGAAGCTCTACTCTGCCTTAAAAGCCCTCTCCAGCTCTCTCAGTAGCGGGCAGAGGCAGCAGTGTCCAGGCCGGGCCAGCTCAGCCCAGCTCCATGCACTAAGCTGTATTAAAAACCTAATTAAGTTGCGTGCCAGTAAATGGAGGGAGGTTATTGGATTTGCAGCCTTAGCTGCTGGACAGCCTTCTAATTTAATCAGACTCCCGTTGTGAGTCCAGCTTCAGGATGACTACGGGAGTTTTCTCTCCTTTTTTTTTTTCCTTCTTTGGGACAGTTTGTGGGAGTCAAAGACAAACTAACACTGCCCTGAACAAGTGCACAGGTCATGCACATTGGAAGGATTTGAGACTTGTCCCTGAATGGCTGTAGAGTAGATAAATAAGGGGAGATTGAGAGCTGTTTGACATATTGCTGATTAAGGGCGGTGTGATTGTATAATAGGTTAATGCAGCGTGTGTCTCCAGAGGTGCAGAGGTGCTGCAGATGGCTTGTGTGTGAGGTGAGGGAATTACACAACCTGCTTTAACTGCTTCAGGATGCCTGACATTATACTGAAGCCACAGAGCCGATTCTACTCATGCAACATACTGACACTCAAAAATAAATGCTTGTTTATTTTAATGTATTTTAAAATCGAATGTATTTCTGTGATGGCAAAGCAAATGTTATTCCAGTCAAAGAAATCCTTCAGAAATCATTCTAATATTCTGAACTGGACGTTAAAAAACATTTCTTTTATTATCAGTATTGAAAACAGGTGTGTTTAATATCTTTATGTAAACTGTGATAGTTTAAGGATTCTTTGAAAAATAGAAAGTTCAAAAGAACAGCATTTATTTAAAATAGAATTCTTTTGTAACATTACAAATATTTTTACTTTCACTTTTGATCAATTTAATGCATAAATAAAATTGATAAAGGTTTTTAAAAAATCCAACCTTATTTTGATCGTCTTGTAAACAGTTGTTTCATAGCCTGTGTATGTGATCATTTTGTACATAATATTTATATTTTTTTAATGAATTATTATTACTGCTGTTGCTATTATAATTGTACAATTTTATCTATATATAATTGTACTATTATGATTGTACAAAATTAACAATAATAATTATTCGAACAATTATTAATAACTCTAGATGAATGTGTACATTTTGCAAAAAAAAAAGCATTTAAAATGGAAATAAAACTAACATTATAAATGTCTTTACATTTTGATCAATTTAATGTATTAATAAAAGTGTTCATGTTTTTCAAAAACAACCTTTTGATCAAAAAAAGGTTTCATAGACTATGAATGTAATTATTTTGTACTTGGTATTAATAATTAATTAATAAATTAAGTAAAAATGAAGTATTATTATTACCACTGTTGCTATTATGATGATTGTACAAAGTTAACAATCGATAATAATACAGCAACTAATAATAGCAATTTTTTTTCCATGCATTTGTTCATTTGTCATTTTTAAAATGGTTTTTAATCATTAACTTTTTTGGTGAGAGGGCTGTAAATACATGTATTTGGATCTATAATCTCCCTTTATTAGCAGACACATACAGCGTACAACTCATTTCATATACAGTAACTCATAAGTCATACGTGTCTGCACACAGTTTATACATATTTACTTTGAGTGATTAGAGTCTGTATTTCAGCATAGTAATGATAGTTTTTTTTACTAATATTGAATCAGTCTCAAACAATAAACCTCATGTATTTCGAGAAGAAAAATAAACCGTGTCTAAAAAGCAGATGGCACCTAAATGATGGACATGTTCTTGCAGCTCTCACTTCGGAAGTTTCTCTGATTCTTCCATTTCTTTCTATTTGGTAAACAACAGCAGATGAATGATACTTTGTGAAAGACCTGACGAACAGCAGAAGTGGTAGATAAAGGTTTGGATGGGTGCACTAATACAGAAGAAGATTTGGAGCTAAGCAGTGTGTGGAGGAGGTTAGGGCCAGTGTCAAAGCGCTGCCAGACTCTGGAGGTGGGCGGCAGCAGTGGCGCCAGCTCCATTCACAGCAGGACCCGGGCATGGGACAGGATGCCCACCACAGCCCTGTGATCAGCCCTGTCCAGCTCACACCAGGAAGGCCAGCAGAGAAAAGAAAAGAAATGAGGAAGAGGGCGTGGGAGACAAAAGAACAACAGCGCTTGACTGAGGCCTGAGGACAGGAACAAGCAGTCACACAAACTGTTCTGCTCACACTCCCAAATAATATAGGATTTAAGGAATCAGAGGTTAATGATGAAGAGACGCATCTACTGTCACACCAGACAGAGAGAAAAGAAAGGCTTGAAAATGCCTCTGGCTCCAGTCAACAGGAGAAGCATTCATTCCTATTAGAATCCTGTACAGAAGTGCTTTGACTTTCTGAAAATGTCACTTTTTTTATATATATTCAACATATTAAGACAGATAGTAAATTAGATGTATTTTTATATTATAATAGACATTTGTGAGGGTAGCACCATATTTAATTTCCAACACTAATGACAATATAAATTGTTCTGTGGTTTAACAACTGAATTATTCCTTAGCTGACAAAAAATATATTTTTTCAAAAGACTTTCTATTGACTCTATAACTCAGTTAAAGTTGTGAATTGTGAAAATAACAATATCTTGGACTTTTATACAGGGCATGTCATTTTAAAGACTGTTGTCAGAACATTACTGTTTGAAAGCTTGACACAGAAACAGTGATTCGGACAATGGTTTGAGAGTGGGCGGGACTATCTGTTTCTCCAGCCAATGGCAGATGGGGCAGAGTTTACTTTTATGGTCTTTTAAGGAGATTAATGGCTTCAGTACCTATTTATCGGACACGGACACTCTGGCCATGTGAGGTCATGTGATCAGTCATGAAGAGAAAACCCATCACTGTGATATTCCATATAACCACACAATGAAATGCAAGGAGAGTCTAAAGTAAAAGTTTCCTTATTTTAAGGAAATAGTCAGGATAATGATAATCTGTTAAATGTTCACTTTGAGAAAATGAGCTCTTAATACACAACATTTCTGAGTAATTCTGTCATTTCGACAAACATTCCAAAATTCTGAACATACTGCTGAAAAACAAAAAGGCCAAGAGAGTATTTATGAAACTCAGTCAAACCTCAGTCTGGTACAGTGAAGTTTCTTTCAGCTGTCTGCTGTGCCTTTCATCTGTGTGTGTGTGTGTGTGTGGTCAGACTGCAGCAGCTGGACCAGCACTGTCAGGCCAGTTCCCAGCAAGTGCTTCAGCTCCTCAGCCGACAGAAGCAGCTCATGCAGGAGCGCCAGCAGCTCGCTCACGACGTGCACCACCTGCAAGCCCAGGTCAGTCTCTGTTACACACTGAACTCAGACCTCAGCCTGCTCTTTATCATCAAACCTCATGATCGCCTGAAGGAACATGAAACTTTCAAGTGGTTTACCTACTTCAAAGATGGAAGTTTTAACATCTTATTAGTGTAATGAAAATAAAAAAGTTTATTACTCTGTGGGGGGGGGGGTGAAATGCTATTTCATGCATACTGAGTTTTTTACACTGTTAAAGAGTTGGATTCCCATGCTAAACATGGACAAAGTTTCAAAAATTAAGTTGTACGTTTGAAGGAGTATTTTATGTTCCAAAAAAACCTCTTCCGGTTTGTCACAAGTTTCGGAAAGTTTTTTTCGAGTATGGCTCTGTGTGACGTTAGATGGAGCGGAATTTCCTTATATGGGTCCTGAGGCACTTCTGCCGGAAGAGCGCGCGCTCCTGTATAGCAGCAGAGAGAGGCTGAGCACAGCCTGATCAGAGCGAGAGCGTCGGGAAAAGTCACAAAAGAAGTGTGTTTTTGGTTGCCAGGGCAAGACAACCCTGCACAGATTACCAAAAGAGAAACAGCATTAAGGGACCAGTGGATGGAGTTTATTTTTACAGAGCATCAACGGAGTTGTGCAAGTGTTTTTGTTTGTTCCCTGCATTTCGAAGATGCTTGTTTTACAAACAAGGCCCAGTTTGACGCCGGATTTGCACATCGTTTATTTCTTAAGGATAATGCAATCCCAACGTAAAAGGGTCACGATCGTGTGTTGGAACCGCAGGCGGTGAGTAAAACTGCTGCCGTGTTGTTAACTTAGCTATCGGCGTGTGAGCACATCAAGTAAACAACATGCGATGTTGTCATCAAACTGCACTTTCCACATGTACAGCTTAAAAAAAAAAAAAAAAAAAAAAAAAGACGACATAAAGTGGAACTTAGTCATTTTCCAAAACCGCTAAGCAAATATATACAGTTTCAGTACATACCACATAGAGACGCCTTTACTGATGCTGCTCTTGTTAAATTTCAGCCTCTGGATCTGTGTCACAGCTTCCAAACGCTCTCAACGCAGAAGCCTACTTGCGCTCGTGATTCTTTAGCTCCGCCCACACGTCACGCCTCTAGGCGCTCGTGTTTTTCCGGGAAAAATTGGTACAGACTATCTTTCTCTTATAAATATAATTAAAAAAAAGACTTTTTGGAGTTATGAAGGATGCAATACTACTCTATAGGTACTCAAGATTAACAGGATATTGAGTGAAAACGAGCATTTCAGCCCCCTTTAATTCATTTTAATTGAGGGCCAGAGCCAGCCCATACATTTCTGACATGCTGAGCTCATGTGACAGAGGTTTTATGACTTGAACATCCACTTTCGGTTCTAAAGCTGAGAAAATGGCATGAAAGCTAGAATTAAAAAAAAAAAATTATTATATAACAAATATAATATACAAAATATATATATATATATATATATATATATATAGGCACCTCTCGATCCAATCCAATTCTGGGAATCACAATCCAGTTCAGATTCCAATAAAACATTCTGGATCTACATTTTTTCTTTCTTATTAATTCATGAGTTAACTCACTTTGAATATCAAATTTATTTGAAAATTACTTGTATATTCATAAGCTATTTTATAAAATAATTATAAATCAATGATAAATCAAAACAATTATATGTCAATTTCAGCTTCAAAACAAAGCTTCGGATGCATTGAAGAGAGAATTATAATGCATTAAATTATTTTTCTCTGATCTCTTATATATAGAGTGACAGTCTAATCATAATCCCCATTCAGAATAATGAGAAAGTAAAACATCTGGGTGCATTTTTGTGATAAGAATTTTGGGGTAAAATGTGCTTAAATTGTCATTAAAAAAATCCCTAAAAGATATAGTGATGATAAAATGGGTTCTATTTTATTTATGCTTAATATAATTACTTCTGAATCTTTCCATTTTGTAGTAAAATGTGACCTGCATCCACAGAGAGAGAGAGAGATAGTAGAGCACACAAGCAGCACAGCAGCTGGTAGCCATGGCTGCACATCACGCTAGACTAGGCACCCACAGATGCTCATCCAGATTGCTGCTAGAGGCACGTCAGCAACAGACAGCGAATCGCCGAATGCTGACATTCGTTGGAGATTATTGCAAATGGAGTGATGCTCCGCAAAGCGCGGCCGCTTTCGGCTCTGTTAATACTACCATGCTGTTGTTTTGTTATTAGAGCGAGTTAGTAATTCAGACTCTCCCTCTGAGCATTTGTGTAAGAACACCCACATGCTGACCGCTCAGACTGCGTCCTGCTCGCGCTCACAGCTCATTATACAAGGCCAATTAGGAATTATACTAGGCTGTTTGAAATAAATGAAAGCGTTGTATGAGACAGAAGACAGAAGTGTGGTTCATTCCTCTTCTGTCGAGATGATTAGAGTAGTTTGCAGTACTTGTCAACATGGCGGTGTTGGTTTTCTTTCTGAGGCTCCATTATGGTTGTCCTGTGTGTGTCACTTTCTCCTCAGGTGCATGTTGAGAAGAGAACGGACCCGCTGGCCATGTGAGGTCATGTGATACCCATCACTGTGATATTCCATATAACCACTCAATGAAATGCAATGAGAGGAGTCTAAAGTCAAAGTTTCCTTATTTTAAAGAAATCGTCAATAAAAAGCATACGAGGAAATGTGGCTTCATAACTGGGCATGATTGAATGGCTGTGGATGAAAATTCCTTTGTCTTGTTTTTTTAATAAGTTATATATCTGTTTGTATTTATTTTATCAAAGATAAAAAAAATAAAATAAAAAAAATAAAACACTGTTTTAATAAACTCTGTTTTTTTTCTTTCTCTATAGATATCCCGTCATAAAAAAACACCAAAAATAAAATTGTTAAATTCTATAAAATATTAAATAATTATATATGCATATACACACACACACACACACTAAATTATAATAACACAATAATGATATGACATTATATAACACACTTAATTAAATCTGTCCCTGGCATTAAAAAAAAAAAATCTTGTGTGATGGGGATAGATTTAATAGAAGTGTATTTTTACTTTCTGCAACCTTTACTTAAAATCTGTAAATGATTTCCTAAGCTCTGAATGTTTGATTTCTATACAGGTTGTAAATCCATCAGCAGTTTCTGAGGTGTTATGATTAATCAGGAATGTTTTGTCTGAAGCAAAGAAGTCAGAGACACAACTCAAGCCAAAGCAGATTGACATAGTGCTTTATTTAAGCTGTCTGTAAGAAGGAAAATAATGTGCATCCCTATCATATACATTTATGTGTAAAAATACTAGGATGTACAGTGTACAAAAACAGTTTCTTGCAGACGAGCTTTCCGCATCCGCGTGGGCCCCTATACTGTATTCAAGGAAATAAACTTTGTTTTTGTTGTTGTTTTTTAATATGCTGAATGGTAATACAGTTATTTATTTATTTTTTATTTTTTCTGTTAATCCCTTCCATGTAAAAATCTTAACCTCATGACTAGTTCTTAACATGGATCTAATGACAGAGCTAGCAAGGTCAAGAAATGTCACAAACTCTAAAGCTACATGGACATAAAAGGTTTTTTTTTTTATTTTATTTTTTTAAGATTTGTCTTTTTTTTTTTTTTTTTTTTTTAAATAAATACTTTACAATTCATGCTCATTCATAATACACTACCAGGAGCGCGATATAGAGAAAGTCTGTTGTAGACCGTACAAACAGTAGCAGCAGTGTGCACACAGATGTGCGCTTAGGAGGGATGGAGCCCGTGGGTCCCTTCCTCACACTAGTTCAGTATTCAGGGAATAATGACTTTAGGTTGGGCTTACGTGTGTTTTTATTGTCCTCTGAAACTCTGAAGTGGTGACAACAGTACAGCTTGACTTTTCTACAACACTGGAGCATTAGGGGGATCTTGGGAAATGTTAGTCTGTCTGTGTCACCAGGCAAAGCTTGTGTTTCCTGGCAGCATTTCAGGTCTATCCGCATCCACACTGTTACATACTACAGAGCACAATCAGTCAGGAAAGTAAAGTAGCATGAGGTCCATGAGGGCCAAATGTGTGCTTTCAAGTTTTTTATTTTTCCTTGTTTTATTTTCCTTTATTCTTTTTTTTCTCCTTAAGAAGGGACCCGTCTGCGCTACATAAAAAAAAAAAGAAATGGGTATGTAAGTGCTACTACAGGTAGATACAAAGCCAAGTGTTAAAATATGGAGTTACAAAGGTGTATGATTGATTTGGCCAAAGCCAAAGGCCCTTCTGCTGTTTAAATAAACTATCATCACATGTAAGGTACTGCCCCAATGAACATCACCGTTCTCTGCCTCTCCACGTCTTGAGGAAAACACTTTGGTCCCTCACAAGTGCATATTAAAATTAATGAAATGGATGAACAGCATCACAGTATGATTGAATAATCCTACGTATAATCACAAATCTGAAGTTAAAAAGCAAAAACAAAGCAGCAAAAAAACAATACAAAACAAGTGCTCCCATCTCCCTAGTCAATATAAATTGAACTTGTAAATGTTACCTAACCAGAAAATGTAAAACAAGACACAAATAATTGTAAAATATTCAAATTTTTACTGATAAATAAAAAAGTAATAAAACACACAAAATCGAACACCGAAAAAACAGAAGAGTCAGCAGTGTAAGCCCATTAAATTAAATCAGGTTATTCTTGAACTTTTGTCTCGCTTTCTCTCAAAAGCAATAAATAAATAAAACAAGAAAAAGGAATGGGGAAAAAAGACGAGGAAAGATCTAAAAGAAAACGTGCAAGTTGGAAGACAGAGAATGACACAAACAGCGAATCTTCCCGCAGTACCACGGCTGTGCTGTCAGAAAACATGATTGGGTTGGACATAGTTTGAATGCGAGAAGATCCTCAAGCTCGACTGAAATCAAATCTGGCAACAGAGCAACAGTACCATGCTACAGCATCTCACATTACACCATTGGACACTTCACAATGCTCACAATCAACGCAGGCATTTCGGCAGAAAGCTCAGTTTGGCATGAGGGAGGTGGACAGAAAACTTTCTGAATCATCCTTAACCAGCCGTCATCAAATCCATGTCAGTCTTTAACAAACATGCAAGAAATCCCAGTTCAGACGTCCCACTCTAACAGACCTTGTTCTGCGTCACATTTCATATGTGACCCTGGACCACAAAACCAGTCTTAAGTCGATGGGGTATATTTTTAGCAATAGCTAAAAAAAAACATTGTATGGGTCAAAATGATCGATTTTTCTTTTATGCCAAAAATCATTAGGATATTAAGTAAAGATCATGTTCCATTAATATATTTAGTAAATTTCCTACTGTAAATATATCCAAACTTAATTTTTGATTAGTAATATGCATTTCTAAGAATTCATTTGGACAAATTCATTTGGACAAATTCAAAGATGATTTTTTTGCACCCTCCGATTCCAGATTTTCAAATAGTTGCATCACAACCAAATATTGTCAAATCCTAATAAACCATACATCAATGGAAAGCTTATTTATTCAGCTTCCAGATGCTGTATAAATCTCAATTTCGACACTTAAGGCTGATTTTGTGGTCCAGGGTCACAAATACACACCATCCAGACTCGCTCCTTCCTCTTATATCACTTCCCTCTCCACTAATGTCCCATATTCTCATCCCAACCTCAAACCTCGGGCCAAATTTCTTAAAAAAGTGCCAAGTCAAATACAAATGAAAGATTTTGCCTTTCCTGCTCATATTAAATGGACAACAAAAGCATGCACAAGAGCCATCTTTACACTCAAAGCAGACACCACAGACAAACAGCAGGTTTTATTGCCAAACACTATCAGGAAATGTACTGCATATGTCAAATTATTACTCAATTATTCAGATATTTCTCTTTGATCCCATTTAAAAAACACAGTCCAGTTCAACTCACCAGGTTTTCTCAACTATCCCATCAAACTTCATCCAAGTAAACCCTCAGTCTGTAACCACAAGAAACATTTTTTTGCTCATGATTCATAAAGACATCCTAGTATGTCAATGTTTATCAAAGGATTTTTATGCTAATATCTGATTGGCGTATTTTAGGAAGGAACGTGAACATGATATTCGATGTAGCGAAGCACAATAGCACTCAAAAGTGTTTGAAAATAGCATTTTACTTCTCAAGCAAAATGATTTAATGCCTCGAAACGACAACGAGAATCTGCTGTCTTATTTAAATGCTCATTAAAAGGTCAAGCAAAGCACAGTGTCCTGCTCTCTTAACATACAGTGACCCGTCTGAACGAATCAGTACGGTCTTTTACAGCCCTTTCATTGGTGGAAAGACAAGCAACACATTTCAGCAGCACTCAGACTGCTCACAATATTGAGGAAGAAAAAAAACGAGAACAACACTACAGTGACATACAGTAAAAAGAAAATAAATAAAAACAAATTAAGGCCTTTGCAGGGACCCATCATACATTCGTAAGCCTTTTTAGGTGCATTTATTCAATAAAAAAAGAGAGACTCAGAAAGCACTCTTAATAAACGCAAGGACAAACAAACAAAAAGAAAATAAATTCGCTTAAATACATTTTCTCAATCACATTTTCGAATCAAATAAAAAAGTGCTTCCCGTCATTCGTTCAATTAATGCTGGCTTTTTTGTTGTTGTTGTTGTTGTTACACTATGATTGCACTATTGAGCGTTGAGTGGAAAGGCTTTCTCACAACTGTTCAAAAACAGTTTGGGCTTTGGGGGAATTTAAACTGATCATCAACTGTACATCACAGTTGTGTATCACTGCATAAAACACTCCACATCAGTCAAACGCGCCATTTTTCCCAGGGAACGATATGTAAGAAATAAAGCCTTCGGTGAATTGAGTGAGTATTTCTACTGGCTAGTTTTAGTGAGAGTTTAGCGCTGCATAGGTCAGGTTCACAGGGCTTTGCACGGAGGAATACTGAGTTGTGGATCGCTGAGGGGTAAAGCTAGTCCTGAACACAGACGTCCTCTGTGAAGCCTTAGTAAACCGTTTATGGCAGTTTTGACAGAAGGTGAACCTTAAAAACAGTAACAACCGAAGCAGCTGACACTGGGGCGGTTTTGAGTAGTTCTACTACCTGAACCCAGAATCGCAAAACCCATGTGAATCACTAGCCATGCAGTTATGTGTATTTATCATTGTCCTTGATACTAGTTCCCACTGAATAAGGAATGTGGAGCAACATCTCAAATCAAAGAGAGAAACACAATGAAGACGAACAGTAAAAGTTCTCCCATCCTGACCCAACCTTTGGGCTGGAGCTGTGAAGAGGTTTGAGTGGGCTGGACCTCGATCCGACCCAACGTGCAAATTCCCATCACCCTAAATCAGAAGTTTCCCTTGGTCTAGCTAAACAAATGAAAGAACCAAGATGGACGATGAAGGGTCAAATGGGCCGGGGCTGTTAGAAGCTGAAGACCTAATTTGTTCCAGTGGTAACCTTGATGAGGATGAGGCAGTGTCACTCTCTCCCGCTGGCGGAGTAGGAGAACTGGGGGAAGTGTGGCCGTCGCTCGTTGTCCATGCAATCCATCCCATCTTCATCGACTGAGGAGAGGAGCACAGGAGCAATCGGTCAGGGGCAGCTAGACTGACATTACCAGTCAGTTTCAACCAGGCTCATGCAGAGAAAATGTTTTCTGCAGTTAGCCATGAAGAAAACTTTATCTGAGGCACTTTTACACTTCCCATCAGGTCACAAAAAAGCTTGCAATATGCCAAAAAACTGGCACCCACACACTTACAGGAAACAAGCTGTTGAAAATGGAGTCTGCGGAAGACTTAACAGTTTGCAGGCAAGTCAAGGTTGTTATTTTTATTAAAAGGGCTATGAAGACCAGATTTAATTGGTCCCACACTTCAAATATCGACAAGACCTTCTATGAGCTCTGGCATTGATATTGAAAATATTACTGCCTTTTTTCACCTCACACTCACCAAACCGGTTTAATGTAGCATTCAGATATTTTACATTAGCATATCATTTAATACATTTGTGCACAGTCAAGGTCGCTTATGGAAAAATAAGTTTACCTCTATTACAATGACATTTAGTCAGTAAAAAAAATTTATATTTTACAGAAAATGACAGGGTTCAGATTATTATTTTATTTTTTTTAAGATTTGAGTGTTTAGTCCACAGTCATGTAGTGTACAAATGTGAGAAATTCAACACTGTTGCTAATCTTCTAGGTAGGGACTGGAAAAAACATGTAACAAATATGCAGAAATGTATTTATTATTCATGTTGGTTTTATATGGCTTTGTTTACGTATAATTAGGTCAAGTATATACTACCGTTAATATGTCTGGGGTCGGTAAGATTATTTATGTAATCTGAAAGTCTCATTTATTTGATTACAAATACAGGAAAATAAGTAATAATGTAAAAAAAATTACAATTTAAAATGACTGTTTTCTACTTTATTGTCTGTTCAAATTAAATTTATTCCTGTGAAGCAAAGCTGAGTTTTCAGCATCATAACTACAGTCTTTAGTGTCACGCGATCCTTCAGAAATTCTAATGATGATTTTTCTGCTCAAGAAACATTCCTTATTAGGGCTGGACGATTATGGCCTAAAATCAAAACCTCGATTAATTGAACATTTTACCTGGATTACGATTAATGAACGATTATTTTGTTTCTGTTTTGTTTTATTTCCCTCATAGTTCACTGACAAGGTATGTACTGTAAATATGATTGAGTATTAAAGGTGAGATATTTTTTTTCCATTTGAAAGAGCGATCTGACATCATATCTCACTATCAGCAGTTATTTTATCTAGGTTCGTAACATATCTTACTAGGGTTGGGTATCGTTTGAATTTTATCAATTCCGATTCTGCTTATCGATTCCGATTCTTATCGATTCCTAGTTTCGATTCCAATAAGATAAAAAATCCAATATATATATATATATATATATATATATAAAAAACATTTATATGTCAAACATGTATTCTGTCTTTTTGCAAAGCATTCTGTTGCAGCTGAATAACATGAGCAAAAATCAGCAACGTACAAAACACTGCAAGAGGAATTTTGCCTGCATAAAAAAAAATACCATAGCAAAAACAACTAGATTAATATAAAATTCAAATATTAAAGTGTTAAAGACAAGTAAACAGTCAGTAATAAGATAGGAACAAACAAATCAATTAGCAATATCATAAATAAATACAACTAAACAAAATTTCAGGTACAGAAACGGTAAAAGTTTAAAAACACTGTAGTTTTCTGTATATTGCTCGACAATTATGAAAGAAGTCAGTTTCGTCTCACAACAACCTATTCTACAGTAGAAATACACGGAATAGTCTGAGAACGGACACAGACTGGGAACCTGCAGCACGACCGCCGACCGCTGCTCTCTGTGCACGCGTTTGCTCTTCATGCGCGCTGCACACAAACAGGGTGCAAATTCTTTCCGTTCCTGCACTTAATCGTTTTTAATTGTAAATAGCCTAGTTCCTTCAAAAGTAGAAAAATATGCTATGATAAGTTTTGAGATTCTAAGCTACTTTAGTGATAAATCACAGGACATCGCTGACAACTAGTTTCTGCGTTCCTGTGTACGCGCGATCTTCATAGCTCCTGTTTTTATGAGTGTTTGTGCCACAATGCAGCTACGCGAACATGGTAGCTCGATATAATAATACACATCCGATCATCTAATCGCTTGAATGTCCAAACCATAAACCAAATACAACTGACAAAGTTTAGTGAAGACTCAAGGCTCACCGCTCGCACACCATCACTGCGTGTTGAACAGGATTAAAAAACGAAATAACCGACATGGGAAAATTACGTTGTTAGAGGTTCTGAATTCCGGTTTAGATTACTTTTCGATTAATCGTCCAGCCCTATTCCTTTTATCATTAATGTTGAAATAACTGCTGCTTAATATTTTTGTGGAACTGTGATATGTGATATATATGGAACTATAAAAGATTGCAGAAATCTCAGACAGTGATAAAATTGTATGACTTTAAAAATGCTTTTGGTTACTATGAAAATGCTTTAGATTGCAGTAACTCTGTTTGAAACATTTTAACATCCTTATATATTAGTCTAAAGATTCTGTCTGGGTCTATTTATGTGAGATGAAAATCAGATGACACTTCAAGAATAATTCATGGATATAACTGGGCAACCTTTTCACAAACCTTCTTAACAACTGTGTGTAATCAAAAAAGTATCACCTATAGTTTTCAGGAGATTGAGATTTGTGCCAAAAAAATGATCTAGTATACAGCATATGCCTTATGACTGAGAAGATAATTAAGTCAGCACAACATCATGCATGTTTTCTTGAATACACTTTTGTGTCATTACAGAATTGTCAATGTATGCAGAGATAAACAACAGACAAACTCACATTTTTCAGGAGGGGTTATTGTAATCGTCTGAGCTGTGAACTCTTCGTCGAAATATCTGGTATCTGTCTCTGACGACACCTGAGGCTTGAAGGGAGGTATCAGCTGAGGAAGGAAGAGGGGGGATGAAAAAAAACACGGAACACCTGTTTGTGCAGATCTGACACTGCATATCGTATGGCGAGCTGGAGGGCTCAATCTAACGCCTCTGAACCGCGCCTCCTCTGCCAACCATTGTGCTATATTTGTGACAGTGACCTATTAGTGCATCGAGTCACACACAACCTCTGTCTTAACATGTACCATTAAAAGTATTTTGGGTGTCTGCAATTTTAAAGTCTTACTCAAATTTTAATTAAAGTTGTTTTGCCTCAGTAAAAAGTTTTACAAAAACAGAAGTGAATGGCACTTCTGGTGAAAACTTATGTTTGACTTTTCTACAATGGCATCGGTGACTAATAAACTTTGGCTTTTCAATGATGCTTCATCCACACATAAAGAGGTTGAAATAGAGTTACATGCCACTTTTATTATCTATGAAAGCCTGTTTCTGACCTGGAAAATCAAATGATGACATAAAGATGAAGTTGTGAAACATTAAGTCACAATTACAAAAAACTGTCGTAATTACAAGAAAAAGTCAGAGTTTTTAAAGATATTCTGTTTTAAAGGGGTGGTTCATGGTGATTTCCAATTTTTAACATTACTTAGTTTGTAATGTTGCTATTTGAGCATAAACAATATCTGCAAAGTTACGAAGCTGAAAGTTCAATGCAAACGGAGATATCGTCTTTTACAATTCTGGCAGTTTAATGCCTACAAAAAATAGCTGGTAGGGACTACAACAAGTTACCTCCCGGGTTTGTGACATCACAAACCCTGCCCTTGGAAAAGAAGGGGTGGGGCCATGCTGCGCTGCTTTAGAGAAGAGGAAGAGAAAACTAGGGGTGCATGTAAAAATCTATTCATATATGAATCACGATTATGTCTTCTAATGATTCTAAAGGATTCACAAGTTTCAAAATCAGTGTTCAAAAGCAGCGCTTCTTAATACTATTCCTCATGTCTCCCTGCTCTGCACACGTTCTGCATCTCTCTATCTCTCTCTCTCTTGCTCTCTCTCTCTCTATCTCTCATTCAGCTCAGATCCAAAAATGAACTGTTACAATTATACACTTATTTTCACATAGCTTTGAGAAGCGGTAAACAAGGATGCGCGTGCAGTTAGCCATACTATATTAAAGCTTTAATCAGGATAAAACCGTATATAAAAAGCTAACGTAAGCAGTAGCATTTACAAATAATAGTGTATCTAAAAGTATGAGACAACAACAAACAAAAAACATAGGACATTTAGACAGGCGCTAGAGGCGGTTTAACCAATCACAACACACTGGGCCAGCTAACCAATCAGATTCCATCGCCTATTTACGAGGGAGGGGCTTCATAAAAGCAGGAAATGAACAGCACGTTTCTCATAGAAGGGACAGAGCATTGTGGAATAAAGTTAAATTATGTTGGGGTTTTTTAACAAAGCATTAACAAATGTAAGACTGCACCCCATGAACACAATCAAGCCTAGGAAAAAAAACTCTGTTGGGGTGTGATTCTCAAAAGCATTGTAAGCTAAGTTGATCACAGAGACCTTTGGTGACAATGGATCTACAATCTACTTAGGCTTATTATGCTTTTGGGAAACAGCCCAGTTCAGCATATAAAAATATATGAGTGGATCTTCATATGTAGTGGTGAAAGAAAGGACAGAATTACCTTTTTATCATAGACATCCTGCCAGTCAACTCCAGCAAAGAAACTATGCCTCATAATTTCTTTAGCATCATCCGGACCTCCACCAAGTCTGACCAGAAAACAAACGGAAGTGACATGCATTTACTGTAGACACAAGACAACTTATGATCTTATAACAGTTTGTTCCTATCTAAATACAGTAAGTGCTGTAACTGATGTGAAATAAATAAAGACCAAAAGAAATGTATTAATAGCATAGACACTACAGATCAGTGTTTTTACTGACCTTTTATTGGGATCTTTGATGAGCAGGCCTGACAGTAAGGACTTGGCATCAGCAGAGAGCGTCCTGGGGAACTTGATGTCCTCCATTAGGATGAGCTCAAAAAGCTTCTCATGGTCCTGATTGTAGAAAGGCAGTCGGCCACACATCATCTCATACATGACCACACCAAGACCCCACCAGTCCACCGCACGGCCGTAATCATTGTCCTCCAGCACCTGAGAACACACACACACATCCAAACATTCCTGCAGGAAAGCATTCATGATCAACAAAATCAAAACATGTACATGCACAGGGACACTGCACAGAATTAAAAAAAAATATATGTTAGTGTTAACCTGTTTTACATGAAATAATTTTTGCATAAACACTCAAAAATGTGGATGTCTCAGCACCAGTGTTGTGCAAGATTCAGAATTGAAGAACTGGCTCAATTTCAAAAATTTGAATTGAATTGGATGAAACCCACTGGAAGCTGAATTGGAAGTTTGATGAAAGAAAGAGGTATTTAATGACTTGCAATTTTACTATATTGAACACAGGTTAATCTATCCATTTACCATACATACATCCATCAATCTAACCTTCTATATATCCATCCATCCAACTGTCTATCCATTCATAAAGCCTATAAACCTTTAAAAAGCTTTCTCCCCAAAACTTATAGTCCGACTTCTTGGGAAATACCTTTTTTCTAGTTAAAATGACAATCCTACAAGTTACTTCAATTAAATTTAAATAAATAAAATGAAAACAATTTGCTACCTCACTACAAATTCAGGAACTGAATTGAAGTTTATAAGCCGATCTCAATTCAATTCTGAATAATGTGCAATCCTATGAAGAGCTTGGCAAATGTATAACAGAATAAGTTGCTCATGTGTAACATAACACTAAATCAATTTCATCTCCACTAGAGTCAACACAGCTAAGAGTTCCTGAATAAATGGCAGTCAGGAACATCAGTTAATATATGAATATCAGTGGCTAATAATGGCAGCACTTCACACACTCTTACTGTAGAGCTTCCCATCACCAAACCCATGTCAGCGTGAGCCAGCTCCATCTCTCCTGTCCATCAGTGCTAGACTGATAAAAGCATCTAAACATTCGGCGCATCAGGTCAAAGATCCAGCACATGATACAGCTGGAACCTGGAAGCACAATTCTAAAAGCCTGATATCGCTGGATCAAAGCTATGCTTTTGGGCAAACATCCCGGGCCCCAATTACCGAGGATGCTCATACACACCTTACCGGTAGCTCTTATGTGTCTATGTGGGAGAAACAAGGTGGCTAGAGTTAGCGTGCAATGTAGAGGAGCTCTTCAGAGCGGAGAGTCGTGATTAATTCATCTGACTAATGACAAGGCTGGCTGGCACAGAGCCAGTTAAGCATATGCTCAGAGTGATGTTATAATGATGTCTCCTCTCTGATCTTTAAAAACAGGCAGACCTGCACAAGTCAACAGCAGCATTCATTACTCGGTCTGATTAGGGAGCACAATGTGATACAGTGATATGAGTGTATATGACTACTCCACTTATAAATGTCTGAGCATATCTTCTGAATGGCGCATTGTGTGCTTTGAACTACACTTAACATTCAAAAGTTTGTCTATTACTGTTTGGTAACACTTTAGTATAGGGACTAATTCTCATTATTAACTAGTTGCTTATTAGCATGGCTATTATTAACATTTGCTTTTTATTAGTACATATAAAACACAAATTCTGCATGACTATATTCTACATGCCTAATCCTACCCAATACCAAAACTTAACAACTGCCTTACTAACTAATAAGCAGCAAATTAGGAGTTTGTCAAGGCAAACGTGGTAGTTAATGGTTTGTTAATAGCAAGTATTGGACCTTAAAATAAAGTGTGACCTAATAAAATAAATGACCTAACCTAATAAATGCAGCCTTGCTGAGCTAAAGAGACTTCTTTTAAAAACATGAACTTATCAGCACCAAACCTTTAAATGGTTGCTGTGTTATTTGACAGAAAAAATAAATGTCATATCAAATCTGTTAAACGGTACTTTTTGCATTGTTGATTTTAACTATATTACTTATTATTTATTGTAATCATAACTATTAATTTATTGCATCATTTACAGATCATGGCTATCTTTTAGCATATTTCCATTGCAGCTGTTACATACAATGAAGTCCACATGCTTTAAGTATCATTCAAAACAAATAGCTAAACACATTTTTTTCTTAAAAAGAAATGTGTATCCTTTATGTATCTTTTATCATTTCCAGTGCAGATGTAAATGTGCATTATAGTGATTTTACCACCACTAAATAATAAGAAGGTGAAAGGGTGTTCAAATTACACAAACAGAATGTGTGTTTTTGCACGTCTCAAGTCCAGGACTGGACAGGACAGTGTGTTCTGGAAGCAAACAGGAGCATAAGCGAGGACGAGGACATGTGTGTGCACGGCACGTATGGGTGGATTGTGCTGTTTGTTCTGGGAGTGTACGTGAGCAGCTCGGCTGCAGGCGGGGATGCGATTAATGCACACAGAGCCAGTTGGGGTCTCCCTGTTCCAGAGCCACAGGCGAGGAGGAGCGGCCGCAGGGGAGGAACAGGCCCCTGCTCGGACAGCCATGTGGCAGGGCTGCTGCTCCCAGGACTGGGCCCTTGGCAAGGCCAGCCGGGGAGGGATGGGACAGAGAGCCTGTGGCTCCACCAGCCCAGTTCCCCAGCAGGGCAGTGGAACAGACAGCCTCCATGAGCTTATCCCACTTTGGCCAGGCTACACGAGGACGCTTACGCACATGCACACAGATAGAGTGCATGCAAAGTGCATACAAACATATGAGCACATACTGTAAACACATACGGATCGCTGTATGCATGCTTACCTGCTGCTAAGCACCTGTACGCATCCTTCAAGAAGATGAACGCTAGCCACACCTGCATGCTGACAAACGCATGTCCTAGGCTCATTTACAAAAAGCTAATGTGCTCGGAATCACACCTGGAAACTAGCAATAATGTGTTTTATTGGTTGCAAACATGCTGTTGAAATACTGCAATTACAAAATGCTAAAGATGTGACAGATGAGAACTCAAAGACAGATGACATACAGCTTGTGAAAGCAAACTGTTATACAGTAAGAGAAGTATTTCTGTAAATGTATCTTCATCCATTCTCATTAGCACTTAAAACATTTGATGAGGGCCAAATTTAAGCGAAACTATTCCAATTTCACTTCTGTAACCCTAAAAGTAATTTTTTTCCTTGAAATATCTTTCACACTCTCTCTCTCTCTCTCTCTCTATCTCTCTTTCTTCTTTTTCCCTCTCTCTCTCTAATCCCCCTCTACTTTGCATCTCCAGAACTTGGCTCAGGCAGTGCTCTGTTATTTTTACACCAGTACGGCAGTATAGATTTCCAGGTTTCCCAGCCACCTTCTTCCAACCTTCCCCATCTGCCACCATCTGCCTCTGTTTAGCATGTACTTTTTTGTGCAATCACATACTCTTGTGAAAAATAACCAACACTCAAATCATCTCCTGGCACAGCGGCCAGGCTGAGCAAAACAAAATGTTGCGCCAAATTGTCTTCCGTACTTTTTCAAGTGGAATCTATATCCCCCCTTCACTCCCGCTGCCGCTCCCTGCCCGTTCCCCCCTCCTGTCTATAAATATGGATTTAGTCACTGCAATCTGGGCACCATGCACACCTCTGGTTGGACAGAAGGTTGAACAGCAAACTACTGTTCAAAGGAAATAAAAGTGATAATTACTTTTGCTATTTAAATGACATGATCTGTGCTCTGGTCTAACAGGCTGCATTTATATTACTGATATTAATATCTAACATTTACAACACTTTCTATGAAGCCTATACATATAATGGATAACAATGGTATTAATACACTGCCATTCAAACATTTAGGGTCAGGAGGAATGAAATAAATACATTTATTCAGCAAGGGTGCATTAAATTGATCACCCATATAGAGAGAGAGGGAGAGATTAGAAAAGAAAATGTAATCTATTTTAATATTTCCACAAAAATTAAAAAACCATGGAAACCACAATATATTTTTTTCCATCATGATACATATTTACACACACAGAAATATATATATATATATATGTGTGTGTGTGTGTGTGTGTGTGTATATGTATATATATATATAAACTGTATCATGGTATCCACAAAAATAAATAACTGGTTATATTTTGATATAGAATGTATTTTTATATCAAAATATAACAAGTTATTTAAAAGTTCTGTAAAAAAGTCATTTTTCATCAAATAAATGCAGCCTTGGTGAGCATAACAGATGTGTTTATATGTATTCATAATATTTTATTTACATTTGCATTTTTATCCTTTGTTTATTTATTTGTAATACATAACCAGTTCAATCGATTAAATAATTGTAACCAGACTTATATGACAAGTATTGCCTTATATTAAACAGTGATTGCAATTATTTGTAATCACGGTTTAATACAATTATTCTTAAGAACATGTACCAGAATGTATAACCTGTGTTATGAATGCATTAGGAACATTTGAATAATGTATTTTATATAGGCTTCTCTATACTGGACTGAAGGAAGCTCCTGATTATTACTGTATCTATAATTAAACAAGCTGTGCATGACACATCTCAATTCCATATCACTGTTGTTTAAGAGCTTGATTATTATTATTGCAGTGTGTTATCTGCTCTAAATCACATAGAGAGCAAGAGGTTAAACTTGTATTGTAAAATATTACTTAAAACTTGCATGCAAGGCACTCCATTTAATGACAGCTGTAACTAAATATTTGAATGGAACCATTTAATCATTCAAGCCATAACTAGACTTTCATGATACGATCTGAAATCATAAATTTGTCATTTAAAAACCAATGGGCATGTTCATGGTCTCCTGCTTATGCTCCATTGATTACCTCTGACAGTTTTTGGGATAGTTGCAGGTTTTGTTAATGATCAGGGTTTTCTTTACCTCTGGTGCCAGATACTCTGGCGTCCCACAGAAGGTCTTCATGGTAGCAGCATCAGTGATTCCTTCCTTGCAGAGGCCAAAGTCTGTGATTTTGATGTGACCGTCTTTATCAAGCATTAAGTTCTCCAGCTGGGCAGAAAAGAAAAGAGTGTGGAGTGTGGACTTTTTGAAACAATAAACACAGAACTTAGTCATTAACACAAAGTTCTTTTTGAATCGGCTTCAAGTTTGAACTCAGTTTGAATTGATTGGATTTAATAATTTATAAAATGATTGAATTACTATATGACAAACTTAAAGTGTTTTCCCTTCCTTTTTTTGTCAAAGCATCTCAATTCAACGAAAATAAAACTGTATAGCTTTTACACATATTTAAGTCATGATTAATAACTGAAAATCAAAAATAAATATACTAACCTACTTGTGTTAGTACTTGTACCTAAAGTGTACTAGTATTTTTAATTCATGATGTTAATAATGTCTTTAAAAAAAAGTGTCTAAAAAAAGTAGAGATGGTATAACATATTTATTTACTGGAAGTGGAAAGAAACTTCAAGCCACATTAATTTAACCTTTTCATTTTAATGGCTAAGCTGTTTGTCCAAGTTTCTTGGCACTTCCACAACTGGCTTGGTCCAAGGCTGCGAGCGAAACACTGTGTCATCATCCACAGCCGCCAGAGTTTGATGTTTCCAAAAACCAAAGAAAAAAGCCCCAAACTCTAGAGCTTTTAATTACATTTTCCGCATCCCATGACATACACTCGTATAAAGGCATCGCGACAGAACAAAACCTTCTCTCTAAATATATGAATTTTTTCCCCCTTTTTCTGTTTACCTTGAGATCCCGGTACACAATCTTGGCAGAGTGCAGGTAGTCGAGGGCGGAAACGATCTCGGCGCCGTAGAAGCGCGTGCGGTCCTCGGAGAACACCCGTTCTCTCGACAAATGGAAAAACAGCTGCAGGGTAAACAGCAGGGACAGGATTGCAATAATTACTGATTTATTGGAGGAAATTAACACAACACAAACTGCCTCACATCGCCATATTGAGATGATAGATGGCGAGGCCCTCGGAGGACGCCCAGCGAACCCAGACAGCAGCTGGCACATCATCCCTGGCTTTCCAGAGACAGGCCGGCGCGGCCTGTTAAATCAGCATTTTAATCAATACACCAATCTTGTTAAAGGCAGCGCTGCATGCTCATGGGCATACGCTCCATTAAAGTGGCAGGAGCACCCCGTCCCCGGCAATCATCTCCGCTGTAACTTTTATGGAGTGCCCCGTGCTCCCTCTCTCCTCCTGAGTCAGATGTCAAGGGTTTCTGTCAACTGTCTGGCCCTCGGCTCCACTTGAACCCGGCTTATAGAAATTACCCAGAAGCGTGACGAAGAGAGTTTGTCTATTAATTGCTGTGGGATGTTTGAATATGGCTGTCCAGGGAGAGCTAACGGCTCCGCTGATCAGCCGGAGGAGGGGGTGAGCGGGACCGGGGTGGCCCAGGACAGGTGTGCCTTCATCAGAGCACTGGCAGCTGTGAATGTGGCGAGGCTGAAAGAGGAGAGACTGATGGGCTCTGAGCAGCGGGTGGAGGTTAGAGGCTCTGGCTGGACCAGGCAGGGGGAGCAGGTGACATTGCAGGCTGAGGGAATGAGAGTGAGATTGCCGCCTCTCTGATTAAACAGCACCGTTGGTGGTGGAATTTCATTTATCAAAACTTGAGCCCCTCAAGATGGAATCCTGTGCTCTGCCATATCAACAGAGTGATGCTGTCAAACTTCAACCAAGTGCATCCTGCACATCTACAAGTATATAACTAAACTTACAACACTAAACGTTTCAAACTGCTACTAGTTCTAGCAGTTTGACTGACATTTGTTAAACAATATTCACATTTTTCTGCAAGCAATTGGTTATTTAATATTTGGTAAGCACTATTACAATTAAGAACGAACTGTGTTCACAGGTAAAAATTGTATCCCTTGTTTGCGTAATTACACAACTGTTTATGCCACAACCATTCATTTTCAAGTGAAATGTAAGTAACACCCAGTCCACTACAATTACAATTACAAAACTGCATTAGACTAACCAGGACTTGTTACAAGGATATTAAATATTGCAGCTATATTGTTGTTTTGATTGCTTCTATTGCCCACATTTGTAAGTCACTTTGACCAAAAGCATCTGCTAAATGAATAAATGTAAATGCTAATGACAATAATAAAATAATACATTTCAACCATGTAGATAACAAAATAACATTGCATGAAATAATGAAATAAACATAAAATAATAATATTTGTTGCTATTGTTTAAATAGTCATTTTACATGTTTTGTCCATTTAGGTTCCAAAACAAATGTGCACAAAATAATAATAATAACAAATCATGTTAACCTTTTAGATCGCAAAGCAATAATTTAAAGTAAGGCCTAAAATATCGTCATAAATAAAAGTAAATACGTTGCTAATGATTTAATATTAATTTAGTTTTTATCCATTTAGGTTGCAAAACATGTGCATAAATAATAATAATACATCTAAACATTTTAATTGCAAAAAAACAATGCATAAAATAATATAATAAATAAAACAAATAAATAAAAATACATGTAGCTATTGATTTAATATCAATTTAGTTTTTATCCATTTAGGCTGCAAACCAAATGTGCATAAAATAATACATTTCTAATAATTTAGATGCATAGATGCATAAAATGATGTAAGAAACAGTAATAATAAGAGCAATTATTATTGTTGATATCGTTGCTGTTGTTAGACATTCATTTTGTGTTTTATTCAGTAAGGTAGCAAAACAAATCAGCATAAAACAATAACAACAATTATTATTATTTAAAAGCATACTTAAAAACATTGTTTCCGCATATCAGTGTTCAGACACTAAAATATAGTTATCGGCTGTCAAAAATATTTGATGATAATTTTGATCATTTATCAAAGGACAGAAGAAAGTCTCTTCAGACTGTAAATGCATCACAAGATATGATCTTGCACTTAAAGGAAAACGCCACCGTTTTTCCATATTCCACTATAGTGTTGTCAAAAGACCCGGAACTTTGGTACCAAGTCAGTACTAAACAGATGAAAATGTAATGGTACCAGGTTTTTTTAAGTACCGGTGGTACCGAGTACACAGTCAACCCGGTTCTTGATGCGCTATCCGAAAGGTGCGCAGATGCGCTGTCTTCAAAAAAGCACTGAGAGATGGCGACATTAATAACAGGAAACACCCCAAACTACCAAAACTCTTTATAGACAGACACCCAGATCAAATGAAAGAGTTCAAGCAGGTAAGTTTCATTGTGTTTCCCATACATTGATTCATTTGTAGCGTTCTGCCACAATATCAAAACTGACTTCCACAAATAGATTTTCCGAAAGGCTTTGACTTCGTTGAATAGACATGAGCACTGCGTGTGTCAAAGTCGAAACCCGGTGCGGGTGTTTTTATATCACTGTATTTCTGATGGAAACTGGCTGTCTTCAGAAAATTATGGATGTCTTTTTTATTTCATCTTGCCTATAATGCCTGAGCAGCGTTTGTGAACACTGGTTCAGTGCTTAGTTGATAACAGCCGTTACCAGACCTCTCTCACCCGCTATAAAAGCGCCACCTGCTGGCAGAGAATGAATTTGCATATATGCCATCACAAATAGAGTGCAAGTCATTTTTTTTTAAATCGTGTTTTTGTGTTTTGCTTTGGTACCAAAATTGGTACTAAGAACCGTGGATTTTCACTGGTATTGGTACCGAATACTGAAATTTTGGTCCCGTGACAACACTTTTCCACTATGTTCTTCCCTCAACTTGAGTTAGTACATGATGAGATGAGATGAGTTAATACATACCTCTCCCGTCTCAGTATGTCCATTCAATTGCTGTAGCGCGGTGCCACTATGCTGACGTTTACCTAACACTTTGCAGCACTTCGACCTCGGCGCAGTAATATCATCACTCCTGAAAACTCCTCACGTCGGTTGTATTGATGGAAGTTAGAGGGAGGTAGTTTTCAGGAGTGATGATATTACTGCGCCGAGGTCAAAGTTCTGCAAATTGCTCTTCCGCCATACATTATAGTCATCATTTTAATTTTTTTGTGTCACCATACTTACTCTTGTAACTACTCATGTAACCGTTTTTAAATAGGGAAAACATGGAAGTGTTTGGTAGCTTTTAAATTCATCCTTGTTAGGATCCTAAGGAATGAATGGTGCTAAGCTAACTGCTAACATAGTGTCGCCACGCATTACAGCTATTGAGTGCACGCACTGAGATAGGAGAGGTACATATTAACTCACCTAAGTTGAGGGAAGAACATAGTGGAATATGGAAAAACGGTAGCGTTTTGCTTTATAGGTGCTGTATGTAAGATTGTGACTTTACTGAAACATAAAAATACCATAATATGTTTGCAGATATTTAAGAAACATGCTAATTTAACATACTTATTTATCTGAAAAACAATGCTACAGTCAGTTATTCTCCTTTGAAAATGTGTGTTCCGGGCAGGAATGTCAGTCTTTGTTTTGGTTTGTGAAACCTGCCCACCGCCAGTTTACCCAGTTGTATTTCGGCCCCCCGGGTTGCCAGATGGTGGATGTCATTTCATTCATCAAGTGTGATCTTTCCTGTTTGTATCGTCAATCTGGCAACCTCAAGTGCCTCAAGTCTGACGAGGAGGGGACTGGTGAAAATAACCCTCTCCAATATTTTGAATTTGGACTGCAATACCTAGTTCAACCACTCGGTGTTATTCATACATACAGCACCTTTAACTTTTCCATGATAACAGATTAACATTTCTAGCCCCGCCCAGCCTCACAGTGAGTAAGTAGATATTAGTGACGCATTACTACAAAAATAGACTATCTGCCGACACAGACGAAAAGACAGACACACAATACACAAATGCAGACACACACGTACCTCTCCTCCATTGACATACTCCATCACGAAGCATAGGCGGTCTTTTGTTTGGAATGAGTACTTCAAAGACTGAAACAGCAGGTGGATACACCATTAGAGGAAAAACAAAACCAAAAAGACTAAAACAAACGCAACGTGAAAGACGCTCATCAAAATGTATGTGGTGAAGAAAGCTTTTGTCTCGAGAGGAAATGAAAGGAGCGTTTTGAAAAGCTTTGCTCTTTCTCGCAGGCCTTGATGCTAACTTTGAGGGAAGGTGAAGTTTACGAGGGAACACCAGCTTGACTGACAATGGTAAATTGTTTTGCTAAACCTGCTGTGTATGTTTTGTGCCATACAACAGCATCTGGAGTGTCAGAAAATTACCTCTCACTGGCGACTTCTCAACAGATGCACAGCTACATTTAGGCTGCTAATTTATTACAGTTTATTCTCTACATTATAATGAGACTCCAGGGAAAAGCCAATCATATATACAGTACAAAAGGTTCTCTGTAAATCCACTCTGAATGATAGTTCATTATAAAATGTGCACTCACGGTTAAAAAAGGATGTCTCGTGTTTTTTAGTACTCTGCTTTCTGTAAGCGTGTGGGCCACTTCGTCCTACGGGAAGAAAGAGAAGGTGGATCATGAATTGTGTTTTCTCAAGATAAAGCAGGTTTGCTTACCGTACATGTGCACAGTAGGTTTAATCAAGATTTTATTACAAAGCTTCTCAAAAAAGCATGGGATTAAAATTACACGTATAACTGCGTTAAAATGTCATTGCCTACAAGTTTGAGATCTGAACATAGATAAATAGCATACAGAATGAAAAAATGAGGGCTGACAAACAGTTAATCGCAATGAATGGCATCCAAAATACAAGTTATTGTTTACATAATATATGTGTACTTTGTATATTTATTATGTATATATAAATACACACACATACAGGATATATTTTAAAAACATTTACATGTTCTTAGCATTCTTCAAGAATCAGCTAAAAACACATCTCTTCCTTCTTTATTTGACTCTCTAACTCTGGTACTCTCTATTCTAATTATTTTCTTTATATGAAAAAAAATGGTTCATTTTAGGCTTTCACTCTATTATATTACTAACTGCTTGTTTTCTAAAAAAAAAAAAAACTAACAATTGCTTCTTATACATTTTTAAATTTTTTAGTTACATGATTTAAAAAAACACTTGCTGCGTGTTTCTTAAATATATACATGTATGTGTTTGTATTTATATATACATAATAAATATGCACAGTATACACACATATATTATGTAAACAAATACTTTTATTTTGAATGCAGTTCATCGTTTGACAGCACTAGAAAAAAAAAAACATAATTAAGATTTATTCAATAAATATTCCTCCTTATTCTTACCTTGGCTATAATAACCTCCTTCTTTAAAATTTTCATTGCATAATATTTCCCGCTGGCCTTCTCCCGTACGAGAATGACTTTTCCAAAAGTGCCTTTTCCCAATAATTTTAAGTAGTCAAAGTCATTCATTGTCTGCAAAAATAAGAATAAAAAGCAATAAATTGTCAGACTTACTGAAATGCAATGCATATAATTGGGGTCTACATTTCTATTTTGTTAATGTAACTCAATCAGAATACGTACACATCTCGCATATCTGCTGTGGGGATGTAATCCTGCTGCTTAGAGACTTTACTGCCACCAACACACTGACATGTTTGTACATTAGCTTGTTGTTTAAAAATGATGAAACTCCCAGAAATACACAGCCTTAAAAGACATTATCGAGAGAGTTTCCTAATTTTGTGCAATTGAGTCGTAAGGTCTGTTTCATATATCCTAAATCTGCAGCTGTAGGCGTGCACTGAGCTTTCACACTGACAGCGCTTTGAGTGCGAGTCGAAATCGAGTGATTTCTGGGTATTTCTTGAATAAACTAGAAAATGCTTATTTGGGAGTGTGCCAGAACAAAACTTGATTATCATGAGATCCAGTTTACATGAGTAGGGTATCACATTTAGAACCCAAACCCCAAAGATCAGCTATAATCTGCTTAAATAATCTGGAATCAAACAATGCCTGAGAGTTTGTTTCACAACTTTATATTGATTCTATAGCAAAAAAAAAAAAAAAAAAACTGAAATGTTAAGAAACAGGTTTATTGTGCATTTACGTTGGCCTTGCTCCTTGGTTCATAACGTGATGTTGGTTCAGCATCCAAAGTCTACCAGCAGGCACCCAAAAATGAAAATCTGCAGAAAATTGACTGAAAAGTCACTGGTTGAAGCTAAAGTTAAATCGCCCTGATGGATGTGTTCATTAAAAACACACTGTTTAATTGACGGACTGGAGTCTGATTACTTGTGGATTATTTTGATGGTTTTATCAGCTTGTTTGGACTGTCATTCTGACGGCACCCATTCACTGCAGAGGATCCATCCAAGTGTCGTAATGCCACATTTCTCCAAATCAATAAGCAAACAAACTCTACATCTTGGATGGCCCTTTTTAGCCAGATGTCACTTCTAGGTGAATTATTTTCTTTATAATAATTCTCTATAACTTTATGCTGGTTTCTCTCATTCAGCTCCCCAATGTCCCAGGCTTATGATGTCTGCAGCAAACATCAAAATCTGTATTTGTAGGCACCTTGCGTTTGTGATGGCTGATAGATGTGTCCATCTCCTCCTCTCCCATGTTGTCTATCTGTGAGGTGGGACTACACTGGATACGTTCCTCTTCCTGTCTTTGGAGTTTATCTGCCACCATCTGGATTGCCTCTGCCCACTCATCCCTTTGGAAACACACACAAAGCCCATGTTTCTAAAAAAGCAATTTATTAATACAAAAAAAAACGCTGCTTACTACATTTGAGACAAACTAAACGAACACATGGTTCAGTTGGAAATGTGAACTGAAACGTGAATGTGACCTTTTTACTTTATTGAAGACATCAGACCGGACCATCTGAGTAATTCACAAGGCCATTCTCACTAGGTGACAGTATAATCTAACATAAGTGGGGAAGCCGCCCCTCTCTGAGAACAGTGTCTCCCTCCATTGAGTTTTCATTTGTTGTGCAGCACAACATCTGTTGTGTAGAATCAGTGGTGCATTCATGTTTTTGAGCATGTGTTAGTTTAATAATGATGGATTCATCTGAGCGAAGCTAGCAGTTTCTCACTGTTTCACAGCAGCAGACTGAACTAGACAGTAGGGCTATGTGGTACAGCACAGTACTACATGTTTACAGTGGTATATAATATCATAATTTAGATCATTTTAGTACCCATTTTAAACAATGTGTCAGCACATTTTAGCACATTTTGGAAGTTCACCATGCTGATAAAAAATAAATACAATTTAAAAAAGTTGGTTGTCTGGTCTCGTAGCCTGCTCAGTCTACCTCTGCCAGTCTATTTGAATGGTTTTAGAGATGTTTTAGAGGAATTTTGTATGAAACACATACAGTACAGTATATACGCACATACATCACTGTTCAAAAGTTGATCAGTAAAGTTTTAAAGAAATAATTCTTATACTTATTAATACTTATAATAATACTTTTTATTCAGCAAGAATGCATGATAAATATTTCGTGAGCAGCCAATCTGCATTTTAGAATGATTTCTGAAAGATCATATGACACTGAAGACTGGGGTAATCTGCCGATTGTGTTATTTGTGTTCATTTAAATATTGCCTTGGTAAACAAAAGAAACTAGTTAAAAATCATTAACATATTTTACCAACCCAAAACTTTTGAACAGCAATGTATGTTACTAAGTGGAATAAATAAAGTCATAATGTGCTGAATGGTATTATTAATAACAAATATTATTTCTGTTGCAACTTCTTTTTACAGTATAGATCACCATCCAAAATGAACTGAATGTTTTTAAAAAAAAAACTACTTTAGATATTAATACTTAAATCATTTATACTGTATATGTAATTTTCTTTACACTGAATTATTGCATCAGTTGACAGCCAGAGTTTCTTTTCCTCCATTAGCCAAGGTTGTTCAATTGTTGCATAAGGTACAGATTTAGTATTAATACAGAGGAACCAGAGGCTGGTATCGTACCACAGCAAAAATTTTGGTATTGATCCAACCCTACCAGGCAGAGTATCAAAACATGCACTCTTGTGCAGTGCCATTTGTTAGTGGGGAATCGTCAAAAAGAATAAGAGATGGAAATATTTATTATCTCCAACATTATGTATGGATATCCAATCTGGCTCTTTTTTCAGTGGATGCTACAAACCCCATGGTGGTGCATTTGAAATCTCAAGGCAAATTCAAGATCCACTGGGTTAAAACAGTAACATACACGAAGGGCCCTGCGCACCCTCGCAAGGTCGTGCGGATGAATGGGTGTGGAGTGGTTTGGTGTATAATGAGCGGTTTTTGCTAATGAGAGATAAAGGCTTTGAATACAGTCTGGCGTGATGCCAGCTGTCGCCACATCTCTCCTCCTCACATGTAGGCCTGCAGTTTCTGGGCCTCTGCCAGTACGCCGTGTCCCACTCCTGTTCAGAGCTGTGTGTGTGTGTGGGGGGGGGGGGGGGGTAAACAAAGTGCACATTGGACTGCAATGCCCTGTGATAGATAGACAAGCAAGTTAGGAGTGCGAGTATAAATGGCTCAGTGTCTGTTCTTATATCTTTTGTTTGATTATATGATCTCTCTGTCTTTTTCAAAGCTGTCTGCTTAATCATTATTCTGTGACCCAAAAAAGACACTGACAACAATAATAGGCAAATATTTCTCAGCTTCTAACATCATTCAAAGACAATTCTAAATCTACTAAAATAAATTGTGTGTTTCAAATTAAGAAACAAAAAGCATATTTGTAAAAAGAAGCTATAAGAGGACTGGACTGCACACTGTCAATAAATGACCGATCATCACTGATCATCATAAAAAAAGTCTTCTTTTTTGCATTTCACCTCTGCTCTAACTTGTTTCTTAATCTAGCTTTCTAATAAACCTGGCACTGTACACTGTGGATATTTCTGAATCTGTGATTGACTGCTTAAAGCATCTGCTATATGTATAAATGGTAATCACTAAATTATCAGCCCTGCAATTACTAAGGTAGGGGAATATCATGTTTTCTACCATGATCATTATTAATGTTTTGGATTAAATGAGTAAGGAGCATAGGAGAGTTAGTAGCAGTAGTTAATAGTTAGCAATGAAAATAATAATATTTTGTATGAAGTGGTGATGACTCAACAGTTGTGTTTATTTGTAGCAACTATATAACCTGAAAAATGGTCACCAATTGTACATTAATGTTGGAATGGACTTATAATGATTCTCTTAATAGTTGTGTTTCTATATTAAAGACCGTTCTCACCTCTCTTCTAGAGTGTCCACATGGAAGGTCCTCTCTATGACTGTGGTCCATTGTAGACATCTAATAATAAAAGTGTTCGGCTTTGGTCGTTCAGTTTTCATCAGCTGGCATTCTGGAACGACAGACAAAAATTAATTGTAAATTTCATGTGCACAAAGAAAAAAAAAACATACACACTATATAAATATACACATCAATCATAGGCAGGGAGAAATCTGACCTGTATTCTAAAGTAAACCCAGCCCACTTCCTAACTCTCCAGCTGCGAGTGTTTGCCATTGTCAGAGTGTTTTATTTGATAAACAGAGGGGAGTAGTGAGTCCAATGTAAAACAAATGGCCATTAGCAGAGAGGAGGCAGGAGAGTGCCGTGGTAAGATGAACGAGGAGAGGTACATTTGCTAGAATGTGGCGCAACATTTCATATACAGCGCTTAGCTCTGCCACATCAGCCACTGCCCAGTCGGAGGGAAGTAATGCACATCTCGGCTACTTTATGAAAGTAGCAGGGGACAGAAGTGGCGTTCAGACTGGGCTCATCGCCGCTGTAGATTCTGGGTACAATGCCCAGACGACAGGTGAAACGCAACAGCAGCCTGGGCTGCCAGTCCCATAATGAGGGCCCTAAGCTGGCCAATTTCAGCCACCTCTGAATGACGGCAGGGCCTAAATTTAGACAGGAAGGTTAATGACGACACCGCTAAGGTCACGAAGCCAAGCGCTGTACAGAACATCTACCTGGGCAGCAGGAGGAAAATCGAGTCCCACGCTGAGTGCAGAAAAACAAGGTCACAGCAGCCAGAATGTGACACCTCAGGAGGAGAGGAGGCAGAGCTGACAGAATTGTTTGCTTTGCCACATTAGATCACAGATGACGAGCATCGCTTCAAGCAAGAGACGCTAAGGAAAGCTAGCATGCCAATTAAACAGCCCAGAAGCTGCGACTTCCGCTGCTCGCAACATGCAACATCTCTTAAAGGTTTTCTCAAGTCCAAAATAAGGTTGAGAGGGTGCCAATGCACAAAAACATCAGAAGACATAAAATGGCATTCAGCCCTGTAAAGGTTAGCGAGAACTAGCTTTGAAGAAAGAGGCTAGAGGGTTAAAAAAAAAAACAAGAGTTTCCAAATCTTGTATCTTAAACATATCAAGTGCTTAGAAATGTACTCTTTGTATTCAGGTTGGTTTTCAAAAACTTTCATAGCTTAAAAGGTTTTTGAATTTTCTGCATCATTCCTCCAGTCTTCAGGGTCACATGATCCTTCAGAAATCACTCACATATGGCCCTACGAAATCCATTTTATTTATTGCCCACAAATGCAGTTCAAAAAGCATTTACTTATACAACTTAAAAGAAATGAATTACAACTAATTACAATTTTAGGTCCCAATTTTCATTTAATTCTTTCCCCCAAATTCTGTTTTCCCATTTGAATATTTCTGGGTTCAATTTTAATGGCTTAATTGAACTGTAATATTAAAATTAATCTCTAATTAATTGACTTTATAAAATCAACTTAATTTTATTTATTTGTTTGTTTGTTTACACTAATAAGGCCCTGTGATTTTCTTTCTTTCAGAAATACTGTGTTGTGTATTTCATGTATTGTGTATTAACGAAGGCATAAAACATTAATTTACCTTTTAAGCAAATTAAAACTAAACAAACTCTTCCAAATAATAAATGGAAGGAAAAAAAAAATATATATATATATTTAATTGAAAAAATATATATATAATTATAGTAGAAGTAGTACATCTACAGTGAGTAATATATTTCTGTCAAAATTTCTTAGAGTAAAACCAAACTTTTATTGTTATGGGTTTCTGTGAAAACCATATGCAGAAAAAGTTTATTAAAGAAAAATATATATTAAAGAAACTAAACCATGTGTCTGAGCTATTCATTCACGCTGGAAAATCTATGATTCATATTTAAAGTCTTTTTGCAGTTTAATATTCACAAACACTAGTCCATACCACCATTAAATTTAAATGTGATGACCTACTTTTGATTTATTCATCCGAAATTTGACAAATTCTGTGACATTCTGCGTTAAACAGTAAATTCCATTTAGGACTGGATTCCAGAATTACGTCTGTTTTGTGCATCAAGGATATTTACAGAGTCCTACTAATTTGCATCTTAAGAAATTATTCAGGATTTGTCGATGAATAGAAAGTAAAAAAAAAAAAAAAAAAAAAAAACACAGAATTGATTGAAAATCGAAATATTTATATAAATATACATACACTTATCTGTCAGAATGTCCTGTGTCAAAAAAACTTAAACAAGGCAGCATTTCCATCTTTGCTTGTCGAAGCTCTAAACAGAACAAATTGGTGGATCTCACCGTGCAAAGCGATTTGTCATATGCTGCAATCATTGTTAAAAAAGACAAATTGGTCAATATGGACTGTGGCGTACTATGGAGCAGATGCAGGGCTGGTCAGGCTGTACACAGGACTCTGTGAGAGCGGTCCGGAGCAAGGCAGTCTGGTGTCAGCTCGCTGCACAGGGGGTGAGAGCGATGCCATTTCAGAGAGTGCATTAGGCTATCAGCCTCCCAGCACCACCTGGCCTCCCAGCTTTCTGCAACAGATGTGGCAATCCTCTCCCACTGCCAAGCGGCCCAGGCCGGATGTATGGCCACCCCTCGCTCCTCCAGCCTTTAGATTAAAACCTGGCTGGGCCTTTTGACGGATCGCAGCACGTGTCCAGAAACCAGCGCTGAAAGCCACACACTTGAGCTTGATTTGTTCCAGAGGAAAGAAGTCACTGTTTCCATGATTTTATTCCATTAAAATATACATTCCCTAAAATAATTTAAAAGTGTTTCGAGGTGAGACAGAACTGTGAAAGACTGCAATGCATTATGGCAAAATCCTTAACATCTTTGCACACCTGGATGTATCACAGTATTAGAAAAGAGAGGTTGAAGTTTATTTTCAGTGATCCTTGATCATTTCAGATTTGCCTTGAAAGCTTGAGTGGCACATTACTGTATGTGTTTTGTGAGCCTTTAAAAATGTACCACAAACTTTGAATCGTAAAGGTCATTTTACATGTTTGTAAAAGTACATTAGCATTTACTGCTTGTTTTATTCTAATGGTTAGAGAGGAATTTAAAATGATAGAGAAATTAGCCAAAAGACCATTCAAAACCACATTGTGCTGATCTGTGCTAGCAATTTTTTGCAGTCAAATTAGTATATGAACGTAATTTTGGATTTCATACAGAACAGTGAATCCACTTTTTAGTTAATTCAAGCAGACGGAGCTTCACAGAAGAATGTAGAAAAAGCATCACTTACTTGCAACAGAGAAGTTATTGAGAGGGTAGGGAAGATCTGCATCCTGTGGCTTCTCCTTGTATCCGATGAAGGACCCATCAGTTTTTAGCAGGAAGTAGCGAGGTCTCCAATTCTTGATATATTCTCCTAAGGAAAAAATAAAATATAATTTAAATGACAAATAACAAAACACATGACCTCTCAAATGGCTTAAGCTAATACATGCACACTAAAAACTTCACACTTTCTGAGGGAAAACACAATTTCATTTAAAACCCGCATTGTTTCGGGTAGTGACAAACTGCACAAATTAATGTCACAAGATTAATATCCCACATACACAGAATGAACACGATTAGATGGTGCCTATCCACTGAATTGACTTCATTTTGACTGCAAATGACTAAACACAGGATTAAAATGTTAACATGTTTACCACTGCTAGTCCAGCTGTCAGCTACAGCATCATCTGCCTAAATCCAAGGGCAGGTGTTAGAACAACCCAAACCGGGGCTGGTGGCACCAGGTCAGCTTACAGTGAAACGCATTCGGAAACGCACCACGGACGGGGTCACAGAATCCTCACAGGGGGCAGCAGAGACACCTTTAACCTTTCTATGCTAAAGCCGCAAAAAACAACATCTGCTGAGCAGCTGGTCACGCCATATTATCATGCAAAACTTCTGGTGCAACAGCCTGTGCTATCTAATAATAAACAGCAGGATTACAAGGGTGTCAGCATCACCACGCAGGGGGCAAAGCCGCACGCACACACAGTCCAATAACAGGCTCCAAGAGTGATAATGCACACAACATCTGCCTGCTGAGTGATGCATGCTGGATGCGCAAACTAAACACACTTCGAAATTTGCAATTGCGTACAGTGAACAATGAAAAGTTTGTTTCTCAGAATACGAATGCAGTTTATCTGTTGCTGGGCAATCAAACCATGTGGTAAACACAAGGAAAACAAGGAAATTTCATAACATACACTATAGTCAGAGCTGGGTAGTAACAGATTCCATGTAATCTGGATTAAGTAATCAGATTCCAAAAATTAAGCACTTGTAATTAGATTATACACTCAAAAAGTCTTTCAGTTTTGTTGACATTCACACAAAAACCAGTCATTAGTCAGGTGGCTATAATTACACAGAAATTTGACAGGCCATACAGCCTTTGAGCGCTGGATTTAAAAAAAAATCATTAAAATATTAAGAAATGTTTTTTCAACATTTCATCAACTACTGATGAACATATTAATTTTATATGAATTATCACTCTGTTGGTTATTTAATGTATTTCCATGTCTTTTTTTTGTGTGTGTGTTTCTTTCAAACACATTAAAATTCACATTATTTTTAATTTACATATTTCATATAAAAGTTTTTGTCATCTGAACCTCCTTAGACTATTATATTTACTTCAAGTCTCCCTGAAGATTTTAAATCAATATTTTTATAAATAAATAACATAACACATTTGCATGTTTTTTTGGTTAATGGTTACATGTGCAGGTAAACAAACAAAATATTTAATTTTTTTAGCAAGTGCTTTTTTTAGATTCATGTGATTTTTAAAAGATTTGTTTTAATTTTACATTTTTATGATTTAATTAAATTATTTTGAATCTTCAGCAGTTCCTTCACAAAGCCATGTAAAAAAGCCATGTACACTTCATGTTGTTAATAACAATGAATGGAATATATTTTCTTATTTCCTTTTTTATGTTAATATGATACAAGATTATGTTATTTAAATCAATGTGTTAAAAACGAGTAATTTAAAATTCATTAAAAAAGTAGTCTGATTATATTATCTAAAATGTGTAATGTAATGGATTACATTATTAACTACCTTTTTTGTCATGCAATTTGGAATTAATACAGTCCTTATGCTATATTACAAGCCTTCTGAAGCCGTACAATAACTTTGTGGGGAAAAAAAGACAGTAAATGAAAAAAAAATCGAATCGAATTAAAAAATCTTTTTAAAGCTTAAAAGACATACTCGTGGATATCAAAACAGAAAACACAAATGTATCCTATTTTTGTCATTGTTTAAGCCATCACACGATGCAATCTAACCTCAGGACTCAACTGTTCAAATCTGTTCTTGCTGATCATATTTATTAAGATAGACAATCTGGTATTCGTTCAAGCGCAGACGCAGGAGAATCCACAGACATGTAGTTTCTGGTTCTGAACTCCTGGTAATTAGCCACGATCTTCTCTAAGTGACACATGAGCCTCGTGACAGCTCTGATCACTTTTTTTCAGCAGAAGAGAAAATAAACAACATGTTCTATTTGTAACATCCACTTAAAGCATAATGACACCAGCTTCTCCTAATTAACACATCAGAGAAAAACACCTGCTCATGTTAATTTGAGGAGACGGAGGTCTTCGCCGGTATGCCTCAAAGAGGAAGAGGAATCGCTGGGTGGGAGGGAACAGCTGAACAGAGGCATCCGCCTTCCAATCAAAAGGTACAATAAAAGAGGGACGAAGGATAAAAGTGGGATGTGAGTCGACAAATAGAGAGATGTATGCATGATTGCTATGACAACCTTCTATCACTGACCAAGGCGTTTTCTCTAGAGATAAAACTTTAGTAAGAGCTTGTTGATTTTTCAAAGACGGCATTCAGCTTCATTTCCATGACTTATAAAAACCGGCCAGGCATGTTGTGGTGCACAAATGGCAAACGTAGGCTCGAATCCAGCCTGCGGCATTCCTCAATTACCCTTCTCATTAGACTCTAATTTTCTCCAAAATATGAATACAAAAAGTAATAACATAATATTAAAATAATAATAACAATGTAATAATAACATAGTTCTGAAAGTAATCCCTGAGATTTTAAGTTAATATCTTAATAATTTAATGACACATTTTGCAAGTTCATGGTTCTCTGATGTTAGTTAAACTTCACAGGACATGCAGGTAAATAGATCAATTATATTAGTAATATATATTACTACTATACTTGTATACCAACTTATACTAACTTTAATAATAAAATATATACTGTAAATATATTACTGTTGCAAATTGCAATTGTCCTGTAAAATAAAATAAAAACCTGTTAATTATTATAATTATTTTATTTCATATTACAGGTTACAATGCTAATATTTATGTTAAATCCCTCAGGTTCATACAGATTCAAACCCTCAAGCTGTTATTATGGTGGAATACTGCTAAATGCTGTAAACTTCTAGCTATATAACTACATAACAAAGAATAGAATAGTATAGAATAGAATAAAATAGAATAGGATAGAATAGAATAGACACTATTTGGTTGCACTTTATTTTACAGGTGTGTACTAACATGTACTTATAGTTTACTTGCAGTGTATTTATCTAAGAAAGTTCTGGTAATACAAGGTAACTACATGGGGCAGGGTTAGGTTTAAGGGTAGGTTCAGGGTTAGTACCTAGTTATTACATAGTTATTGTAATACTATAATAAGTACATAGTATGTACACGAGGAACAGGACTGTAAAATAAAGTGCTACCCACTTTTTTCTTCTCTAAAGTGAACACAAGCCGTCACACGCAACATTATTCTTGTTATTGGTGGATCAGCTATGGACAAGAGCAAAGCAAAGAGTTTAATCAACGATCTGATCCTGGATCAGCCATGGTGTCTTGTTAACCAGCGCAGAGTACATTCACTGTAGCGCTGACAGAGCCAGGGGTTGAACAGAAGGGGCTGCATGACTAAAAGCAAATGTCACTCGAAGCCCAGCCAGTGCTGTTTCATCAAACCATTTTTACTGGCTTCTCAATCGTGAAATTTGTTTCTTTAGATCCAAAACAGTAGGCTGACAGTTGGTCTGGCAGGCGCCGGTGATGCTTCAACCATCGAGTTTCCAGAGCGTTTGGTCAAAGTGAGCAGTCCTATTGGTTAGCATTATTACCAAGCACCAGGGTCGTGAACACCTTCAGATGTGAAGTACAGATTAGCGACTGCTCAATACGTTTGATTCTTTAACGATTTTAGACTTTAACTAAGAAACTGCACGGCGATTCTCTGACTAACATTCTCTGACTAACAGGCTTGCAGGTAATACCTGAGCGATCGCCGGCAAATATGCAACAGGACATCCAAAGTCCCTGCCGCCCCATTCCAATTAAGTTCTGAGATCCAAACAGCTCCAATTGAACAATTAAAATATCATACCGGGTGCCATTCAATTACAAGCCCAGATTAATTGTTCATTTGTCTGTGGTCTGTGACAGCCTGATGGCTGTGGGACGGAGAATTGGACGGGCCGCTTTCGAGACAGACGCGATCCTGAGCAAACTTCCCCCCAAAACATCCCAGCCACTCCTGAGACTTCCCGAAGACTTGCTGCCTCTGCCACGCTCTCTCCGACGTGACGAGCTTCAGCAGGACAGGAGGAAAAAACAAGCCTACGGAACACAAAAAAACAAGGCCATTTGTTAATCAGCCCAAACAAGGATTTAATTTAATGCTTTGGCGGGAACTGCTCTACTTTGCAGATGGCTTAAAGATGGGCATGTGATGGGTGCCCTGGGACCAGCGGGCTGTCGCGTTCCAGCACACGCCGGGCACTCCAAGCGGCACCAGCTCGCCTGGGCACGAGCGCCCACAGCCGCTACAGCACAGCCTGGGCACCGGCACGTGGTCCGAGACGTGGGCAGCCTTAGGTGGTGCGGTACGGATGGAGAATGCGCGGGAGGGAGAGCTGGCCGCTCGTGGAGATTGGTGTGTTTTGTTCACCATGTACCGCAGCAGCTTGCCGAACGAGAGCGGCTGGAGTCACTTTGTCAGTTTGGCAGAGACGGACGCAGCATGGACACACTCACACTCTGACTCATTCACACACACGCGCTCGCAGCAAACAGTTGCTCGGAGAAACTATTGTCAGAAGTATTGCTTCTTGTTTGACCCGTGGTTTAGTGGGTAGCACTGCAGCACTGTTAGGCTGCAGATGTTCATTCAATAACCGCTATGATGACTTCGGTGAGTAATTCAGTCGACTGATGACTCAACTACGGCTACTTTTGTAAAGAAATAAATATCCTTTTTGCACTCAGTAGTTTCATTTGTCCACTAACAATTTCCAACAGCAGACCCACACAGCACAGAAGAATAATTTTTCTTAAATGTCATAAACATTTTCGTCAATTCTCAAATGATGTATTGTGTTGGACAGTCAAAATATACAACTCAATTAACTTACCTTGATTTTTTCTCTTCTTTTCTTAACACATCTCACATATTAAGAACGGTCTTTGTTTCCTTGGTAACCAAGTACACTGAATTTTTATTTGTTGGTTGCAGCAGAATAGATGTCACAATTTGCATTAAAAGGTGTATCATTTTTACAGGATAAATATTAAAATGGCGGATGATTATTTCGCAAGAATGACATAGTTTTAAAAATGTAATCCAATAAATAATAAAATATTTTAAGAACATAATTAAAATATATAATAAATATCAAACATGTACTTTTTATATAGCAAGTATTTTTTTAGATTAACATAAAATATGCATAATAACAAAAAAACAACCCTAAACCAGACCATAGCCCAACAGTAAGTAAAGTTAATTAATTATTTGTGTAAATTTACACTTTAATAACTAAGAAATTAAAAATGGGAACCCAATTTTAACCACAAAAAGCATTTAAAAAGTATCAAAGACAACAGATACAGCTTTACAGCTGTAAAGTGACCTTCATGTAAAAAAAAACAACAACAGTTTTCTTTGAAATAAAAGCATATTCTGGGACATACTCCCACAGCTGAACAGCCATTTTCTATGCAAAACCAAGAGTAAACTGCACCTCAACCGGCCTCAGCACCAGTCTGTGGGTGAGACAGAACAGTAATGACCAGAGTAAAGTGAGAGACTTTTACAAAGACCAATCTGGACAATCTCACTGACTTTCAAATGACTCAGCCGTTCCTTTATGTAACTGTACTTGGTCGAACGTGACCAACACCAGGACAGACTCAGACATGCTAATCAGCTCCACTGGAAGGCGATGCAGCTGTGAAGTTGTCAAATGCAATTTCAGGGCTTAGTCAAGGCGGGGAGGAGTGGAGTAAAAGCGACAATACTTAGCGACGCTCTGGGGATTTGCTGATTTTTTGGCCAGAATTCCAGTCAAAGACTTAAACACTGATCCCCTTACAGAGACGAAGGTCATATCACCTGTTAAGACAGCTAGACACAACAAGACAGATTGGTGCCTGATTCACCACCATCACACCGACCAAGAGAAAGTGTAAACAAGGGGACACCAAAGAAGAGGCAAGACGCATAAGACAACCAACATCCACCAACCGTGAATATTTCAATATATTGACTTGACATGAAAATTCACTTCTTATAGAGTAACATACTTCAATTAATGTAAAACAATGTAAATGCTGATAAAGAGAGTGGAATTTACTGCGGATTAGCAGATGTTTACCATATCGACTTTACCATGATGTATACTCTCCAAAAATGGGCAGCACTCCTAACATGTACTTTTTAGCTACCAACATTTACCATTTAGGGGTAAATAAAGTACAAAGATTTACCTTTTAGTTTTTGTACCTGATGATACCACAACAGTGGCAGCTTTGTACCTTTTTTCTGAGACTATAACATGCTAAAAACAACAACTAGTATAAATAAAATACATTACATTATATGATCTTTATCATCTTATTTAAAGGCTTATCAGCAGGTAACGTCTGTTAATACACAATAAATACACCTTTAATGGTATGCAATTAAAATGGAATATCAGGTAATAAATTAAAATGACATTTTCCAATAAAAGACAACGCCTGAAGCCATGTTTAAGAATGTTTTCCACTGCAGGTATTAGTGAGTGTGTCCTCTGTGTGTCCTCGGGGAGGGCAACAGTGTGAACCAGTGGCACTGCAGCCGTGGACTGGACACGAGGCTGTCAGACAACTTAGATGCAATCCAGGGCTGATTCAAGCCAATCCACTTAACCTGAATTAGTGTCATTAGACCGTAGCAGGAAAGAGTGCCTACTGTATGTGTATGTGCACATGGAATAACGCTGACAAACCCCTGCTGCATGATACTGTACCTCTAAGAGTACGTGTGTATCTATATGCATGGCTGTGAACACCTGGGGTTTATAGTCTGATTAACTAAAGATAGTGTGAGAGTGGAAGATGACCGGCTGGAAATCCTATACAACACACTTACAGTGGAGACCAGCAACTAGGACACCAATCACCTTTTTAGTTATTATGCAAAACAGAGACGGGGGATGAAACGGGATGTACCTCAGCCAAACTTCCTCAAGGCCGTTTTGTCTGTTTAAGTGAGTGCAGATGCCTGCAGCAGACTCTTGCTTGATGGAGGCATCAGACAATGGGCGGCAACGGAGCAGAGAGATGTCAGGCCGGCTTGGGGGGGTGAGAGAGACGAGGGTGCCCAGGGAGCCCGAGCTCCCATGAGGCCTGCACAGATTTCAGTCAGCCAGCTGCACACAGCTTGCCCTCCTGGTGCTCCTCCAGCCCCCCAGCTGGTGCAGAGAGCTGCTGCGCTGGGCCCGTACGGAGAGGCCATCCCGCCAACACACACATGAAAATCTCACACACACACACTCGAATGTGTAACAGGATAGCTTGAGCATCAGCAATCTATATGTGACAGCACTGCAAACACATGGTGCTGCGTCAAAGGTTTAAATCCCTGTCTATTAAACACACAGACAGACTGTTCACAGTACACTCGATCTGCTTTACTAAAATACAACATTTACAACATTGCAATATTATTGTACATATATTATGGAGATATGATCATTTACTTTTTTCAGTATCATAATTATGTAAATATATTAATAAAATAAACTACTAATAAAAGAAAATTACAATAATTATTTTTAAAAAAATCTGTTTCTAAAAGGTAAACAGATATCTAATACTCATTAGAAGGAAACAAACCAAAGTCTGGGCATATGCTGAAGTCACTGTTAACACCTTCAACCACTAGATGGCACTGAACTACAGATACAGATGCATGAGTATGAGTGTGTGAGAGAGAGAGAGAGAGAGAGAGAGAGAGAGCAAAAGAAATGCTAAAGTATCTGCGGAACAGTGACTAAAAATTAACTTGAACAACTAAATGTATTTCTAAAAAGTGAAAGTGGGCAATTTCTCCACTACTAGCAGTAACCGCAAAAATAAAGAATATTGTAATATTTCCACACAAGTTTCAAACACTCTCCCATCTCTTATATACACACACACGTTTGTTTATGTGAAAAGTGGGGACATCCCATAGGCATAATGTTTTTTAAAATTGTACAAACTATACATTCTATGGCCCTACCCCAACCCTACACCTAACCCTAACCTCACAGGAAACTGCTTTTTTACTTTCTCAAAAAAACTCATTCTGTATGATTTATAAGCGTTTTGGAAAATGGGGACTTGGGTTATGTCCTCATAAGTCACCCTCTCCTTGTAATACCTGTGTTATACCCATGTCATTATACAGAGTTGAGTCCTGAGATGTCACAAAAACAAGAGCACACATACACACACACACACATATACATATTCTAATATATTCTACTCTTTCGTATGTTCACTTAGAAAACAATAAAAGAATACCATGGTATTGCTCATGTTTCAAGATTTGAAATGAACACTTCTTCAAACAAGGCACACGAACTTGCTCAAAAGTGGCATTTATAGTGTCACTAAAGATTGAGCTCAAATAAATGCTGTTCTTTAGAAAGTTCTCTTCATCAAAGAATCATAAAAAAAAGATATATAACAAAGCACAGTTGTTTTCAACACTTATTATATTAGAAATGTTTCTCAAGAGGCAAAAAATCTGAAGGATCATGTGACATTAAACACTGGAGTATTAATTCTGCTTTAAAACATTTGATTTTTTTAAAATACAATATTATAAAATGCAATAATATTTCACTGTACTACTATTTTACTGTATTTTTGATCCAATAAATGTTCTTTTTGAGTTCAAGATGCTTCTTTAAAAAAAATTTTTTTTATCTTAACAGCACATCAAATCACAACGTCAAGGATAATGCTATTGTGTCAGGGTTACTATTGAGATGAATTGAATGTACTTGCCCTTCAACCTCTGATTGTGTGTCCTGCATAAAACACAGCTAATTAATGAGATTATTGGAAGAACTGGCAGCAAATTTGATCGGTTAATCAAATATCAGTAATTGAGCCCAATCAAGCCATCAGTTTCTCAATCTAATTTGCCTGTGGTTCAGGTTAAATGTGCTTCAGCGTTTGCTGTGTGATGTGCAGTCCTGCAGTCATGCTCGGTGGAGCACAGGAAAGCTCAACTCAACTTAAAATAACGGGAGACACAGGCGTACCTTCATATGTCATAAAGCAAATACACATATGAAAAGTTCTTCACGGCACATTAAGAGTTATAATTAAATTTAATGCGCATTTCACGCCAATTAGACACGGTGTAATGTGTGAGTGGAGGTAAGCATAGCCGGTCACACCAAACAGAGGTTTGCTGTGAAAAGCCTGACCCATGAATCATTGAGAATAAGAGACGAGCGCAACAATGAAGAACTTCCCAACTGTTTCCATAGCAGCCAGAGGTAAGGGAACGGTCTTTAGTGAGAGGCGTGTCCCCCGGGAGCAGACGGGATTATTTTACACTGTGCCATTGTGAGGGGACGCACTGACAATACGTCTGTCCGTGCGTGTGTGTGTGTGTGTGTGTGTGTGTGGATTACAGGACTCTCCAGTGAGAGTAACATTGCTCTCTGTCAACCCTTTGAAGCCGATACAAGATCAAAGGCATGAAGAGCTTTCTTGCCCATTTTACTGGTCGATTCCATTCATGAAACGGCCCACACTGAATATCAACAAGTGTCCTTAAAAACGCACACACGCCCTGATGGGACTGTCATCATAGGCATAATTAATTCATGGAGTCGGGACGGTCTCACAGGGTGACTTACACATGTTACCGAAGCCTCTGGAGCATGAATAATGCATACAGGGTCCAAACATCTGAAACTCGGGGAGCATTTGAAATGTAGTTCATATTCAAAACACACAGTCAACATTCGGAGCATCATAAATCAGAACTGTCAGCTAGTTTTGTCCTTATAGAATGAACTACAATAAGACTGATAATGAAGTCTGGGTTAAATACAAGCTCATCTCTATCGACTGTGGCATGCTGTCAGTTACTATGGAAAATAATAGTTTCTCAGTAAAGAAATCAACACAAATTTGTTGACAGTTATGCACTTAAAATAGAAGTCCAATGGGAAACATATATTCATTGCCCTGATCATTTCAACTAAACTAAACTGAACTGAACTAAACTAAACTAAACTAAACTAAACTAAACTAAAAGTAGTGCCTTTCATAGTGGCTTAAAACAGAAATCTATAGGGCAACATACAATCATTTCCCTGTGCACTTGAAAAGAAAAGAAAAGGAAATTCAGATTCTGTGGTTAAGAAACATTGTTGCCTAATATTTTTCTGAGAAGTGATATACACACACACACACACATGTTGGTATATGTGGTTTATGGGGACTCTCCATAGGCGTAATGGGTTTTATTCTGTACAAACTGTATTTTCTATTGCCCTACCCCAACCCTACACCTAAACCTAACCCTCACAGGAAACTTTGTGCATTTTTGGATTTTCAAAATAACTAATTCTGTATGATTTAGAACCGTTTTGAATTAAGGGGACACTAAAAGTGTCCTCATAAATCACCTCCTCATTGTAATACCTGTGTCATACCTATGTCATTATACAAATTTGTGTCCTCGTTAACCACATAAACAAGCTCACACACACACACACACACACTATTATTGTTATTAGCATTATCATTATTATTATTATTTATTAACATTAATTTGGGGTATTCACCATAATCCTTTATTATTATAGTATTATTAATTTTTTGATGTATGCAATGTTTTGAAAAAGTTTTTGAAGTTTCTGAAAATTGTTGGGGTTTAATACGCTTTCTATAGTAAGCTTTTTATAATACATTTTGTATTATTTTATAAAAATAATAAATGACACAAACATAACATTATGTAAAACAAAAAGTATTATTAAATAATGTATCTGAAAACAATCTGAAAACAATCATGTGTACACTCTCTTGTATTCAAGATATAAGGAATATATGTGTGAATTTTAAATATTAATTTAATATTAATTAGTAATATATTTTATATATTTTTTCAATTACAATTTTTGTATTATATTAAATCCATTTAATATTAATAAAACCTTTTATATACATAGATGTTATATCATTATTTATTAATTTTAAATAATATGAAATAATTATTTACTTCATTTGAATCATTTAATCATTTGAATTGAATCATTTATTTATCTATTTTTTATTGGCCTAATGGTTAGGTGTTACTTGTAATCTCCAAATTCTCTGTTATTAGCCAATTATTCTTCAGTCTATAGTTACTGGTACTAAATGTACTTCATTCAGCACTTACAGCTGAAGGAAAGTCAAACACATCAAGAACAGCAGCTCAGAGGAAGACAGCAGTTTGTGAACTCAAGTGTCATATCTGTCCAGCCTCCATTGAGCGTCTTAATGGGTCTGTTCTGAATGAAAGCTGCTGGTTGTGTTCTTTCTAGACTGAAGTATTGGGATGTGTTTGGCAGCGTCTGGTGGGCTGAGGGTGGGATGGTCGAGTTCAGGCAGAATTACACGGCAATAGTTGTTTACTTTAGCTGTGGTGCGTGTCTCTGGGGGAGATGGGAGGCGATGTTGGTAACTGGAAGAATAGAGGCTCTGGGATGCTTCACAAAGATGTGTGTGTGTGTGTGTGTGTGTGTGGAAGCAGAGGCTGGGACGGGCTGGTCAGACAATAGGGCTGAGGGGTTCTAGTATTGTCCCCCATTGCCAGCTGTCTCCCAGTGCAGCGGCCTGTTCTGGTGGATGCGCTGCTGAATAAATAATAGCAGAAACCCCTGCAACTCGGCTGTAATAGCCATCAGAGGCCGGGGCCGGGGAGTGCCTTTGCACCTGTTCACCGCTGGCCTGATGGTGCGACTCGCTGCTGCCTCTGAGAGCTGAGCTGTTGTTCCCGTCTGCTTGTGTGTGGCCCCTGTGTTAGGACCTTTTGTTCCCCTCTAACAGAGACCCTTTTAATGAAGTCGCCTCCGTTTTCCTTAAATATACACTACTGGGGTTAACTTTTTAAAAAATAAATTATTGCTTTTATTAACTTGTATTTGATCAGAAGTGAATATAAATACATTTATAGTATTACAATTTAAATTCAAATAAATGCTCTTCTTTCTATTTATCCAATACACACACATGCGTGTGTGTGTGTGTGTGTGATTATTATTATTATTATTATTATTATCATAAATTTATTTTATGAAGAATTGTAATAATAATATTAAGAATAATTCATAAATGTGAAGTTTTTGGAGAGTCACATCACTATTTTGTATTTAGGGAGTCACACAGTTTGCAACCTGAAATAATCTTACTTTGTCATGAAACAAAATTATATATATACTCTTGAAGTAAAGTCAATCACCAAATCAACTTTTATGAAAAGGATTTCATTTACATATATTGAACAGGGTGAAAAAATGAAACTCAATATTGCTTTTTTGGTCTCGAAAATGTCACTGAAATGGTAATATGAAATACAATGACCTGTACAATAGTAGCTGCATAAATCATTTTGGCATAGACTCCAACGTCAATGCCTTTCACTTAATTGCAGCTGGCAAGCTGGTCGACTAAAGCTGGGAAAAACATCAGTACTGAATAATGTGATCAACGCCGTCAAAACAATCCAGTTTTAGCACACAAACAATTATGAATAATGCTACAAAAAATACATGTTTAACCATTCAGCTGGCTGGCGCATAATGAAAATGTAAAGTTACAGATGTCTCTTTTATGTTCATTCTGTCAGCTGTAATGAGTATTAGGGAGGAAATTGAATGTGCAGACAAATTCAATAAAAATAAAAAAAAACCCTGAGTCATCAATTACGAATCCTGTGATCAATCTTACAGCCGTTTATAAATAAGTTATTACAGCCTCGAGCTGTTGGTGTATCTTCGCCTGACCTTTAGAAGCACAGTTTGGGAAGAACACCCCAGCGTGAGACCCCTCGCCTGAGCCTGAGCCCACGATGTGAAGAAAAGAGTGTGTAAGTGTGTGTGTGTTCGTCTGAAAGGACCGCTGTAGATGGCGCAGGGGGTGTGGGGAAACAGCTGTGCAGAAATGAGACAGTCGTCAAACTATTTCTCATAATTATATTTAAGGATTGTTTGAAATCAACTAAAATTAGAAACATCTATAACAAATGACTTCTTAAAAATAGTCTAGTGACTATTGTGCAGAATCATTGAGGAATATGTGAATGATGCACGTTTCAATTAAAACATGAACACAGATGAGAGAAAAAACTACTATTTACTAATGCACGATACAACTGTAAAGTCTTTTGTAAAACATTTTTTGCATTTTATGAGCCAAGAATATATTAAAGCTGTAAAATGATTTTCAACCTTTTCTAATAATATTATTATTATTTATTTAAATTATTAATAATCACAGTAACCTACAATAGCATTTGGAAGCACAGCTTAATAGCACCATTAGTTGAGCCTCTTGCACAACTTACCCCAAAGCTTCTGACACACTTGACCCAACATCTACTGTTATGGAATAATGCTTCATTTACAAATCTATGGATAGCCCAGCAAAACAAAACAAAACAAAACCAAACCAAACCCCCCAAACAAAAAAACTTAACTAAACATTTAAACAACAAAAAACAAACAAACAGACATGTTTAATTATGGCAAAAGTTAATTTAAATTAATTAATATTTAGCTAATAATAATAATAATAATAATAATTATATATATATATATATATATATATATATATATATATATATATATATATATATATATATATATATACACACCGTATAAAAATATATAAAGTAAATAAATAAATAAATACAAATAAATAAATGAACAGACAAGTAATTACATTATTTTACTTGACAACGAACATTTACTTGGACTTTTCTAGCTTTAAAATTTTAGTATCTCTCTATCAGAGATAGCTGCATATGATGGGCTTTTCAAAATCATATCAATCATTTGATTAAATAAAATTCTCCATGATTTGCTAAATTAAAAGAAAGACACAGCTTAATCCCACTCTCCCCCACTACAATGCCAAAAACAACAAAATCCCGGTTTCAGCTGGGGTTTTCCAAAAGACACTTCTGATGCAAATGTTTCAATCACAACAAACAAAACATCTACATAATAACAAGCATCCATATAATTTTCAAATGTGCTGAGGTAATGTGTGCCGTGCAAACACGACTCTAGTATCACACACACCAAATCTCCCAGTCTCCTCCCACACTAGTCATGCAAACAGCGGCCCGAGATTGAGTCTGGAGTTCCAGTCTTTATGCCGTGCGACATCTGCATGTTTATGCGTCTCTCTCTCTTTCTCATTCACTCCTTCCCTCCCACCTCGTCTCTCCGCGACGCTGACTACTCAATAACCGGCTACAGGGAGCGCATGCATACAAGCACTTTTCTTGACGGCAGATGGCAAGTCAACAATCAGTTCCAACAGCAGCGGTGGCTCATCACCCAATCAGAAGCGTCCTCAACACACACACATAAAGCCCCCGTCTCACCCCTCATAACACCATCTCACCACAGACACAATAATAACTCTTTGTTTGTCTCCCACAATACAGCTGCGCAAGAGCCCCTCTGCTGAAACACATGTGCCCTAAACGTCCTCTCTCACACACACACACACCTTCTGTCAGCTCTGGTGTGTGTTGCAGAGCCCGGGATCGTTGCACAGCTGGGCAGAGATTCACCGAGAGGGTCTGGGTGTGAAAGAGAGGCTATTAATAAGTGTGAAAGAAGGAGACGCACCCACAATGCTAGAAAGCGCTCGTGGGAGATGGTGTTAACGCAACTGAAACAACCCGAACTGGAGGAGATCAGGTGAGTCTGTAACAACTTTGGAAGCTAATTCAAAAAGTGAATCCCTAGTCCTTTACAGTGTCACACTCTCTGATTCTCTTTCGTCCGGGTGCAGGAGCGGCGCGTTCCCAGCATGCCGTGCAGGGGGCATGCTGAGACCTTGATGGATGTGGCAGGAGGTTGAGGAGTGGAGGAGTTTGACCCCAAGGCTGAGTTCACTGAAACACAGCTGCATTGCACAGAACCCTGCGTCCACCCCGCTGCAGTACGGGCCTCGTCTCAGATGACCCCGCTGTTCCCTGCTGGACAGACTGCAGCCTGCATCACGATGCTGATGATGATGCAGCGTCACAAATGGATTCTGAGGGAAGTCACGCAAGACTGTGAAATGACACTCGCGGATTCAAAATCGTGCTCATAATCCAATCATCATATTGTGATATTTACTGTACATATAAATGAGACTGATCTTCTTTACTATGTATCATTAATGCTGGTTTTATTTATTTATTACTTTTAGGAGAATAGCCAACAATCTGATTTAAAGATTTTTTTCTTTTGAAATCCTCTTTCCACAAATAATCTGATGTAATCTGGATGTTTTGCAGTCTGTATGGAGGGATCCATGGATGGCAGGGGATTTTGTTCACAAACTGTATGTGGTAGAGGTCACAAGCCAGGCTAATGGATAAATTATTTTTTTTTTTTTCAAAACTGTTTCCTCTGTCTGACTATACATTCAATAATTTATTTTCCGATGTACAGCTGTAACTACAAGAGAAATTAAAATTTCCTGTTCAGACAGAATTTAGAAACATTTACATTAACTATATCAATATTTCTTGATAGCACTTATAAAAAAATAATATTTTTTACGTAAATAAATAATAATAAATGATATATAACATAGCATATAATGTATAATATATAAATATAGAAAGGAAATATAGTAAACAAATAACATTTCACATTCACACTTTTTTTTAAGATCACTATTATAGAAAATAAATATTATTTAAATAATAATAATAATAATTTAACTGCAATAAAATATAAAAAATATAAAAAGAAAAAGAACAAATATTAACAATCACTATTCCATAATAATATAAGCATAAAAACTATAAGGCATCATTTACAATAAACATCTAAACAAATAATAACAACAATGAAATAATGTAATTTTAAATTTGCAAACAATTATAACATGTATAATATATAAAAATGTAGTAAATATATATTATATTTTACATTAGTACTGCAAACTATAACTATAATTTATAATTTATGGTGGATCGATAAACAATAATAGTATATTAAATAAGACAATAAATAAATAATTATTGCAAATAAAAATAATTACTTAAAATTAAATAATGAAAAGAAAATATTTTCGCGTTATATTTCAAATTTAAGAAATTATCTACTGGTGAAGTTTGACATTTATGCGGTGTTAAAATATGTTTACTCATCAGAAAAAATTGCCAGCCTGTGTCTTCGAGAAGGAAAGTAAAATTGACTTAAGGCCACTCAGTGTCACCTTTAGGAGTCCTGCAGGTTACATATGTGGTCAATATTTTAAAATCTTTAACAAAAAAGGTTCCATTTCCACCTAACCTTAAGTTATAACCCAGGGTAGCCAGAAGCTGTCTGCCAGACAGTGCCAGCACAGCTTATCTGCTAATTTATGGTTGCGTGTTTATCGTTCATACTCGGAGGGAACAGACTAGTCATTGGACGAGGGAACGTCAGCCTCCACCTCACCCATGCAGCGGACGACCCCCCTCCATTAGGAACAGCAGTAATGAGGGGGATGAGAGCCACTAATTTGAAAACTTGGACACGGCCAGCAGACCATATGGCAAGCATTTATCCCTCCTGAAAGCCATGCTAACCGTCATTTACATGGTTACAGAGAATTCAACTATTCCTCTTTCCCATCTCTACTCATAACTAGTAGCCAAACTATTAACTACTTAATTGGCACGTAATTCAAGGAGAGAATTGTTAAGGGAATTCTGTATTCCTTATTACACTACTCTTTATAACATTAGTTCTCCCATGAAAGTGTGCATTAAAAAAAATACAGTGACGTAACATTCATCCAAGTATGATCACCCATACTCTGAATTTGTGCCCTACATTTAACCCATCCAAAGTAAATAATGACCCAGATCGTGAAATACATTTAATAGCCTTAGAGTAAGGGAAGCTTGGGAAATGAGAGCATCTAAGGAGCCTGTGAAAGCTATGGATTTATTTTAAATCTTTTTAATGTTCTTTAATGTTATCCTTTTTAGGTTTTTATTTATTTATTTATTTTTATAAAAGTATTTTATAAGTATGTAACATTTTAAAAGTATCGAAATGGCATCAGTATCGAATAAAAAACAAATGATACCCAACCCTATTCATGAGATTATTATTACAATTTTTTTTCTTCAAATGATTCATTTAAAAAAGAATCATTAAAAAACATTTTTCGTTAAGACATTTTCTTGCCATTATCTTTCATTGCACCAAATTCAGACTGCAAAGTCACATTCAAAAGTAGGCAAAAAATGTACTTCTTTCACTGTGATTTCCTGACCAAAAATTATGGTAATGTCATGATCTTTAAAATGTGAAATAAGAAAATCCAATCAAATGAAGCCAAACTGTCAATAATGTTACGATGCATTGAGAATTTGTTCCATTCACCTAAAGGATTATTAGGAACACCGTACTAATACAGTGTTTGACCCCCTTTCGCCTTCAGAACTGCCTTAATTCTATGTGGCATTGATTCAACAAGGTGCTGAAGGCATTCTTTAGAAATGTTGGCCCATATTGATAGGATAGCATCTTGCAGTTGATGAAGATTTGTGGGATGCACATCCAGGCCATGAAGCTCCCGTTCCACCACATCCCAAAGATGCTCTATTGGGCTGAGATCTGGTGACTGTGGGGGCCATTTTAGTACAGTGAACTCATTGTCATGTTCAAGAAACCAGTTTGAAATGATTCGAGCTTTGTGACATGGTGCATTATCCTTCTGGAAGAAGCCATCAGAGGACGGGTACATGGTGGTCATAAAGGGATGGACATGGTCAGAAACAATATTCAGGTAGGCCGTGGCATTTTAAACAATGCCCAATTGGCACTAAGGGGCCTAAAGTGTGCCAAGAAAACATCCCCCACACAATTACACCACCACCACCAGCCTGCACAGTGGTAGCAAGGCATGATGGATCCATGTTCTCATTCTGTTCACGCCAAATTCTGACTCTACCATCCGAATGTCTCAACAGAAATCGAGACTCATCAGACCAGGCAACATTTTTCCATTCTTCAACTGTCCAATTTTGGTGAGCTTGTGCAAATTGTAGCCTCTTTTTCTTATTTGTAGTGGAGATGAGTGGTACCCGGTGGGGTCTTCTGCTGTTGTAGCCCATCCGCCTCAAGGTTGTGCGTGTTGTGGCTTCACAAATGCTTTGCTTCATACCTCGGCTGTAACGAGTGGTTATTTCAGTCAAAGTTGCTCTTCTATCAGCTTGAATCAGTCGGCTCATTCTCCTCTGACCTCTAGCATCAACAAGGCATTTTCGCCCACAGGACTGCCGCATACTGGGTGTTTTTCCCTTTTCACACCATTCTTTGTAAACCCTAGAAATGGTTGTGCGTGAAAATCCCTGTAACTGAGCAGATTGTGAAATACTCAGACCGGCCCGTCTGGAACCAACAACCATGCCACGCTCAAAATCGCTTAAAACCACCTTTCTTTCCCATTCTGACATTCAGTTTGGAGTTCAGGAGATTGTTTTGACCAGGACCACACCCCTAAATGCATTGAAGCAACTGCCATGTGATTGGTTGATTAGATAATTGCATTAATGAGAAATTGAACAGGTGATCCTAATAATCCTCTAGGTGAGTGTAAGTGGAGCGCAACGCCTCTTATGCAAAGTATTTACAGTAATGTAAGTTGCTACAATATACGGCACACAACACTCACTTTGTCCAACCTACAACCATCTCTAAATGCAAACATACAAACTAAGCCAGAAAGTGAGAATCTAAGAGTTTTTCATTCTCTGTTTGTCTGCTTGTAAACCTGAACTGTACAATTTGAGTTACAATCATTTCTAGCTGGGCATCAGTAAAGGGTGAGTGAATTCCTCTCATACAAGAGTAATTTGCTGCCTCAGTAAGCAAGTAAACGAGTAAAGCAGAGCACTTTTAACATTAGACAATCAATTTGGACAGTGTTATCTTGTAATGTACAAACTTAGACTTGGTAAATGCAATAAAAGTCTAGGAAGAAGGTTCTGCTCATGAATATTCCATCGGAATAGCCTCTGGCAGAGCAATTCTGTCACTGAAAAGAGCACAGTCACCGAGACCCACCAAAAAGACACTTCACAGCAGAAATGAAATGGTAGAAAGGAAGGGAAATAAAAAGGCAGAGATTGTGTGCAGGGTTAGGTAATAAATGTTACTATGTGAAAGTGTCACAGTGACCACCACTACTGTGTTGGACAGATCAGAGTGACCTGACAAGAAAAGAAAGGTATTCGGTGAATGACAGGTAGTGAAAGACTGAAGACAGAAGAAGAGAGACAGCTGGGCCAAAGCAAAAGATCTGAAAAATCTGGTTGGTGTGGGTCAACATGTTCAAATGCTATTAAGAGAAATTCACATTGATACTGAACATTTCATTCGGTCATGGCCCACTTCTCCTGTTTTTACATTTAGATTAACTTTGCCATCATCTAATGCTCACCTAAATGTAATCTTTAAAAGCAATGATTTAATAAAACTGTTGAAAGTCATCTTCAGCCAATCGGATGATAAAGATGTGGTCGCATTTATTGTGTTCAGCAAATTATCATGTTAAATCCACAAGGCTGGGAATTTTTGTCACTTCATTTCCCAGATTTCGCATCGGTCACATACAGTAGTGTTTGGTTTTAAAAAGTGCCCTGTGTGAGAGCTCTGCTTCAATACATCACTACACTAATAATAGTCTTTTTTTGTGACCTCAACTTAATGCTTTGTTGCATAAACTCACTTTAAGCATTTAAAAAGAGTGATTTTAGTTTAGTTTTTTTTTATTCTTATTCTTTTAGACAAGATATTATAGAACTTCTGTGCAACATCACAAGGAAGCTGCAGTGTGTATATATTACAAATATCTGTGCACACTTAGGACCCTATCATACACCCGGCGCAATGCAACGAAAGTGTTTTCTAATTTAAGTCTGGCGCTGTTCGCATTTCCCCGTCCAGCACCACGTCGTTTAATTAGCAAATGCATTTGCACCCATTTCTTCAGCCAATGGGCATGCTGGTCTAAAAAAGAGGTGTGTTCAGGCACATTGCTGGGGCATTGCTATTTTAAGGAGCATTCCAGAAATGCGCCCCTGCGCGCCAACCGTTTTTCCGTCATTAAAATAGAAAAAGTGGATTTGTACACACCCTGAGTGCACCTGGGCCGTGCACTTTACACTTTGCGTTTAGATCGTTAAAACAGGGCCCTTATAGTCAAAACAGTAAACTTTTAAAGGGTTCGCTTCTGTCGTTATTACAGTACTTTATCCAAACCCATGGGACTGACTTCGAAACAACCAAGAATATTGGTAACCAAACAGTTTTGCATTGAGAAAAAAATACATTTCTCAAAATATATAAGGGTGAGTAAATGATGACAGAATTAGATTTGGGTGAACTATCACTTTAAATACTACAATGCTTCACTATGCAAGTAAAAAATTAGACATACTGTACACTATGCTTAACCATATTTTATCTGGTTATCAGCTACTAAGTCCCCTTACCTTTGGCCTAATTACTTGCACCTTAGTCTGGACCCACATGGACCACCACACCTCAAATCAAATTAACATCAACACACATGAGTGACAGGGTCAAATTTTGCTATGACAGAATTAATTAAATTAATTTATGTCAGGACTGGGCAGTGCTAATCTATCACTAATGCTCTGCTGTGTTGCACTGAGGGGGTGTATGTTAAATGTAATTACATATGCACCCACAGCCAGCAAACTGAAAACTGGATTTAGTACTGATGAGAAATTTCCATCATCCTCCTCCACCTCTAAACATGCTTTGCATCCAACATGGAGCAGCCGGACGGCATTAAGCCTGAGGTGAACGTGCAGACTGTATAGCACACACTAGAGTAAAGCTTCTCTGAAGCCCCTGCTTGATACTAATCCCAGCGCCCACCCACAAACCTGCCCACCCCGCAGAAGGCAGGATTGGCCGCTGCCCTTTATTCTGCCGCTGAAATTAGCCTGCTCAAACATCCTGGATTACTAAACTCTCTGTAGTCTTTGCAGTGGCCACTTTTTAGAAGGTTAAAAACAGATTCCACTCTCTTAATCTAGCCCACACAAACTGTAGCCTTTTAATCCCAGGATTAGTCAAGCTTTTCCTCTTCAGTCGTGCTATACAGTGCTGCTCATTGAAGACTTCAACCTAGTGAGGAAGAGGGACAGAAAAACATGCAAAAGTACAAACAAAATAAAAAAAGTAGTGTAAAGCAGGGTTTGAGAACTGCAATATAGACAAGGAATCAATCCAGCTGCATTGTCAGATCAAACGATGTGAAATATGTCCTTTAAATGTGAATGTGAACCAGGTTTAGTATTTATTCACTTATTAACAATAATAAAAATAGAAATTAACACTTTGTATTCAGCAAGGAAATTTAAAATTGATGTTTGACAGAATATAAATTTGTTCATTTCTATTTTAAATAAACACTGTTCTTTCAAGCGTTCTATTTTTTAAAAAGAATCCTGAAAAAAGCTTCATAGTTTCATCAAAAAATATTAAGCAGCACAATAGTGTTTCAACTGATAATAAGAAGAAATGTTTCTTGAGCAGCAAATAAGCATATTAGAATGATTTCTGAATTATCATTTGACACTAAAGAATGGAGTAAAGCTGAAAATTCAGCTTTGTCAACAAACATGTCTGACATTGACAGGAAAACAAAATAATAATAATAAAAAACATTAATTAAAACATTTAAATAGTATAAATTTTTCATTTTTGATCAAATAAATTTAGCCTTGTTGAGCATAAGATACTTCTTATGAAAAAGTCTTACCAACCAAAAAAAAAAAAAAACTTTAAATTGAAAGGTGCTAAAAATTGCATACTTTGCCCTTAGTCAATTTAAAGTCAGTATGAAATGTCATATGTGATCAATTTAACCCATATATTTCCAAAAATGAATGTTTTACAGTATATAGTATGTTCTATAGCATAACAAAATAGCATGCATAGATGAATGCATAACCATCTTCAGGAATATTTACAAGCCTCCCTAAAAAAAGGGCAGCCTTTCTCACAGTGACCCCTCTGAACTAGAAAGAAATATGATTCGTGTTCCCCTGCTTTAGAGACATTCCTCTATTATAGGACGTTAAAAGTTAAAGTTTTTAAAGGCGCAATATGTAATTTTTCTGCTTTAAAAATAGCAGAAATCGCTATATCTATGTTATATATATTTTTCTGTTGTGTACTTACATCATCCTGACAGTTTCCACGAACTTTCAAATCTGGAGAAAATTATAGTTTAATTAGAAGACACGGCATGTTTCTTTATTTCCGTTTTGTCGCCCATCTATGGCGTCATATAAACTTTGACCCGTCTAGTTTACCTAATTTCCTGCGGAACCGCCAAATACAAAGATGAACAGAAGCAAGGACGAGACAAAGAGGAAAAAGTAGTAGCTAGCCTTGATCGAGACTATTATATTTTATATTTATATTGTTTATATTCGTATTTAAACCTCAATCAATATCTTAGTTATGGATCATGATTATGCTTTGCCTACACTTTCTGTGAAGCACAAACGTACGGGTGAAATAAATGACCCGAGATGGTTTTGGGACAAGAGAAGCATCAAGACACAGGTAAATATTGGAGTTGCATTTCCAAGATAGAGAGAGCTTCTTGACAAGCTGAAACTACAGAGAGATGCCGATCTCACTCAAAGAGAACGCTGTGGTGTGTGTCCATTGCAAGATAAAGCTGGCATACCACAACTAGGGCCCTATGATTTCCGCGATGCAGAAAACACGGAGGGAATCGCGGAATCCAGTCAAAAAACGGAATTTACAGTTTAACGCGGAATGGCAAGGAATTTGCCAAATTTTGAATGAATTCATCAAAAATAGGTCATTGCACTTACATCAAATCACGATATGGACTAATATCTGTAAATATTAAGCTGGAACAGTCTATTTAAATATGAATCCTGCATGTTCTGTGTGTCTCTGTTAATGAATGGAGCAGTCTTCCTTTATTACCACACTGAAGCACGCATGATGCTCGCGGTGATTTCAGCGTCTGCTGTCTCACTAAATAAGGACGTGAACACATGAAAAACATCTCCAGAACTGCTCTGACAGACACTTCATGAGCATTTGACCGTTTGATTTGAGTAAAACTAGCGTCACATCACATACACAGAACTGTACGCCAACGAAAGGTACGCCAACCAGTCAAAATAAAAGTCCGGTTAAAGACAGTTGTTCAGCAGAATGTACATAGCCTACTACTAAAAAAAAAATCTAAATTTTTCTTTTAAATTTTTAATCACACAACATTTCTTCCATGTTTTATTTTTTTATAGTAAAATACCCTTTGTTTACCAAAAAAGTTAAGTAAATTTTCAATAATTAAAAGATAAATTAGATGTTTTATGTGTTTAATGTGCATCTCAGAAAATGCTTTATTTAAAACCCCAACTGAATGGCACTTAAATGCACTCAATTTATCTGTCAACTTTATTGTCATTGTTCACAGTACAATTACAGACAAGAGAAACAATGGGTAATAATTAAATGTTTTTTTATGTATGCATTGCATTCTAATAATAAAAAAAAGGAAGCTTAGTTGTTAAATTTAAGAGACCCAGGAGTCTTATTTTCTCTTGCATAATTAATATTGCACTTTAATTAAGCAAAAACACATTTTATCAGATTAATCGATTAATTGATGGAATTTTTGGAAGAATACTTGATTACTAAAATATTCAATAGCTACAGCCCTATCCAGAAGTGTGTGTGTTTGGTGTGTGTGGTGGGGGGGTATGGGATTGTCAGAGGGCAGAATTCAGAAAAAGCTGTTCCTGAGTCTGCTGGTCCTTGTCCGGAGGCTCCTGAAGTATAATTGTCACATTAAAAATAACAAGTGGTACAATATTCACTGACGGATAAGAATAGAATATAGCAGAAAATGTACAACTAAGTCTGTCAAAGTGACGGATGATGATTATTAGAAATGCAACCTCCTGTACAGACAGAGCTTTGACAGTTTACTAGTTTGCTTTTGACAATCCAGTCAGTGGCGCTCATGTGGGTAACTCATTCTAACATCTTTTCCTGATTCAGTTCAACCTGCTTTCCCCTACCATTCCCCATCAAAACATGGCAAAATTGCAAAAAGAATAAGCAAAATGTGTTAGCATAATCTCACGGGTACAATCATTGTCTTTTGGATTTACAGTATGGGACGCAGCCAGAAAAAAGTGAGGGAGGAGGGAAAAGTCGAGAAAAGCAGAGTCTGCTGCGGTATTTCTGGGGTTAGCCAGCTGACCGTCTCATTCTTCTCTCCGAGCGGTCGCGAGACGGATCAGCAGGGAACCTGCGCTAGAATAGTGAAGGGGTGGGAGCCGAGTCCTCTCGCTTTCCCCCATCTGTGGGCTTTGACAACAACAGTCATCTGGAGACCCCACAACAAACAGGTGTTCCATTTCACACACACACACACACACACTCACAACCCATAGAGAAAGCTGTTAGGGAGGCCACTCCATAAGCAGCTGCTGCATTAACTACCAAGAGAGCAGTGGCTGCTGGAGTCTTTGTGTAAAAGTTGGGTTAAAAGATTTCAAGAAAAACGGGAAGTGAATTATTGATAGCTCGTGAAAGGAAGAACAGCAGTCTGGGAAACAAAGTGAACATACCCAACACAACTTTATGAGCACCAGGATGAAAAAAGTTCATTAAAATACCTGTACTGACTTTTATTTCCCACTAAAACCAATTTAGACTGTGAATAATGTGTATCTTGCATGCAATTCATAAACAATGTCACACTCTAAGTTTAAATGAGTCTGAATGTTTTATGATACAGCTCTTCCCAAAATAGCAATAACACTTAGAGGTAAACTATAAAACATTTAATAGGCATTGTTACTTGTCAACCTCTTTGCAACCTTTTTTTTTTTTTAGTGTTCCATGTGGCTGAAGTGGTAGAGCATTGCGTTAGCAACGCAAGGTTGTGGGTTCGATTCCCAGGGAACACATGTTAGGTAAAAACTGTAAGCCTGAATGCACTGTAGATCACTTTGGATAAAAGCGTCTGCTAAATGCATACATTTAAATAATTTAAATTTGAATTCCTATGGTTTCAAAGCAAGTTAGCAAATTAATGTGGCAAATTTACAGAAAATTAACAATAAAAGCCATTTAGATTACTTTCAGGGCTGATTAGTTTTTTTCTAAATTAAAATTAGTTTTGACACTTTGGCCGCTACAGGGCATACAGTACATTTACCTACCTAACCATGAAACTGCATTTTTAATAATTTATTTAAATATGTATTTTAGCTCATGATTTAATTTATTATTATAAAATATATAATATTGCATTATTATGTTAACAGGTATAGAAATATTACCTGTAATATTACTTATGATAAAAAAAAACTACTTCATTGCTTTATATATATATGCCAAATCTGCCAAATCACAAGTCATGTCATGTGACCAAACAAAAATTAGATATTTATGAATTAATAATCAATCTAAAAAATAAAACAAATAAATAAATAAATAAGATATTTGATATCTGAATATATATATTATTTCAATTATTCAACTTACATTTAAGTTGTATTAAGAAAAACTCTAATATGTCCTTTAACTTGAATATTACCTCATTTTCAAACTGCTGTCAAAGACCCAGATACAGATATGCAAAGAGCAAAAATAACAGTCCAACAGTCCTGCTACTGTACACCTATAAATGTAAGTGAGGGTAACATGGGATGGACAGTAACCATATGTGAAGAAAATGGCTGAATTCTTTCTCATTATGTCAAACTTTTCGTGGTCACCTTGTCTGGGCAATAGCTTTGCAGGAACAGTACCTTCTGTTCCAGCTTTTGTACCTCATCATTTTAAACGCTGTTAAACAGTACAGCCAGTTCTATACAGCATGACATGAATCAGCAGGCCTATAAACACTGTACCAATGAATGAAGTCCAGAGCTTAAAGGGCCATTAGATACAGCATCACCCATCAATGTACAGATCTCAACGTCCTGCAGGATATTTGACATTTCCCAGGATGGCAAGAGAGGAATATGTGCATAAAAAGTGGTTTTGGTTAAAATGACTAGAATAGTTGTTATATAATTACATCCAGGGTTAAAAAAATATATTATTTTGTCACACCTGACAATTTACAGAACGTGAAATTATATTTCGCATACTTCTTAAATTTTTTTGCACAGAATTATGACAGGGTATGTGTACTATATAAACAACTGAAAAGAAATTTCTCCAAGCATCTGACAAGCTTGCACACTTGACTGTCAGTCATAAAGCAAAACGCAGTGTGTCCCCTTCAGTCCTTTCAACAGCTTGGACAAAGCAGGGGTGATAAAAGAGGGCTGTTGTTTCACCCCCCTCTGCAAAAGCCTGCTTGTCTGTGCACACTTAACCGTCATTAAAAGCACATTGACCCCTGTGTGTGGACGGAGGAACGCGTGCAGCATCAATGGCTGCCCAAGCAGGCGTGGGCCAGGGTTGAAGTCAGGACGGGTGTGTTTACCCACGTCACCACATCCCCTCTCTTACACGCTCAATGAAAAGGCCTCTCATTCCTCCACATGCTGTCAAACAGACCATGTTGTAAATCAAACCGAAAACTTTTTCCTGACTAATACAAGAAGTGCTTCCAATATTTGACATTAATTCTTTGGAAATGCTCATCTATGTGACTAGCACTTTGGCACAGTTATGTTACATATGTCCAGTATTGTACCCATTCTTTCTCTGATTGAAATGAATAATCTACACAATATATAAACAATTTAAGAAGTTTCATCTGCTGAAAAGTCACAGTGCTGAGGGGTTTGTAGATGTGGTTGCTAATGTGTTCTAAACCATTTTCACCATGTTGTTAGGTGGTTTCAAGGGTGTTCTGGGTGGTTGCAATTGCAAACTGGCCCAGGTCAAATAAAGGCCACCAATAAGCCTTTAGTCTTGTAGCAAATTAGCTCAAAAGGGGAAGGAATATAAATAATTACAATTCATTATGATTAATTATAATTATCTATATCAGCTGCCAGTAGTAACTGTAGCAGAATTAAATTGCCATCAACTAATCTGTTCGTCCAGCGAACATTCAGTGTAAGTTCATATCAACTCTAAGAAAGGATATTTTCGTGGCCACAGATGATATGTTTCCTACAGTATTAATGCATTGGAGGAAGTAGCTGGATCAGAATCGTAAAGGGACATTATTCACAAGCAGTGACAGAAACAGAAACTCATGTAATTCAGTCAGGTTTAGATCTTTTATCTGTTGGTATTTGATAGAATCCATGATGCCATGCATCTGAACAAGACATCCAGGACCTCCAGCAGAAAAACAGGCCCACAACAAGCAGTATATTTAGCCGTGGGCATGGGGTACTTTTTATCCGTTTGTACCAAACCCATCTGGTCGATTTGCTGCAAAAAAGCTATTTTTTATGTTTCATCTGACCATAGAAGCCAGTCCAATTTGAAGTTCCAGTCATGTCTGACAACTGAATATGTTATTGGATGAGCCAGGAGTTTTGTTCTTGAGACCCATGTGGTTATGAAGGGGCTGTAATGGGCTGTTTTTTTTTTGTTTTTGTTTTGTCTTTCTGACCCCAAGATTCAGCTGATCTCTGCAATTCTCCAGCTGTGATCCTTGGAGAGTCTTTGGCCACTCAAACTCTCCTCCTCAGTGTGCATTAGGACAATATACTGTAGACACATGTCCTCTTCCAGGCAGATTTATAACATCTTTAGTTGATTGGAACTTCTTAATTATTGCTCGGATGGTGGAAATGGTGATTTTCAATCTTTAAGCTATTTTCTTACAGACACCTTCTATTTTGTGAAGGTCAACAATCTTGTTTTGTAAATCAGAACTATATTCTTTGGATTTACTCCTTGTGGTGGATGATTAAGGGAGTTTGGTTATTGTGTTCCTCATATTTATAATCCTGTGGAACAGGAAGTCATGGCTGGACAACTTCATGTTCATAATCACCCTGGTGTTCTAGAAAATGTAAATATGAATAGGAATACACTTCAGAGATATTTTACTCATGAGAATTTCTAGGGGTGCGAATAATGGTAGCCAACACAGATCTGAGAAAAACATTTATTTCATAATGTGAGTTTCCCCCACTTTCAATTATTTTATTTCAACGAAAGTTTAGAATTTTGTGAATTTTTGGAATGAAAGAACAAAAAGATAAAATGATGCATACCGTATTTTCCGGACTATAAATCATACTTTTGTTCATAGTTTTGCTGGTCCTGCGACTTATAGTCAGGTGCGACTTATTTATCAAAATTTATTTGACATGAACCAAGAGAAATGAACCAAGCTGCTCATTGCTCCTGTAGTCTACACTGAGCAGCATAGAGCGCCCTCTTGCGGCTGTAGACGGTAATGTTTTCTCTTGGTTCTTGGGTATAAATAAATGTGACTTATAGTCCAGTGCGACTTATTTATGTTTTTTTCCTCATCATGGCCTATTTTTGGACTGACGCGACTTATACTCAGGTGCGACTTATAGTCCGAAAGATACGGTATTTATTTTCACAGCCGCCTTTGCACATATTGACCAAGGGTGCCAATATTAGTGGGAGGCACTGTACTAAACCTCTGTTTCGTTTAGTTAAATGTATGATACTTGTATTGCCTTGTTTGTTGAATGAGTGTCCGGATGCAGTCTTGGATAAAAGTTTTCATTGTTTAAAGGTTTGGTGGTGTTGGAGTTCTTCACATTCTTCAGGGGTTTGAAGGGAGATGAACATCCGAAAGATGTTATTCTGACTCTGTGGTGATTGAGAGGGTTTTCTCCTAGATGAAGGTGATAAGAGAAGAGCACAGAGCTGGAGAGCTGGAATCCAAGGATTTTTGGTGAATGAAAAGACGTGGCCGCAGCCTGGCACAAAACTTTGGGGTCCAGAAGAAAACTTCTAGCTAAGCATCCTCATCTTCTCAGAATCTAAAGAACCTTAGACTGAGCTCAAGGCCTGCCAGGCGCAGTAGCGCCGGCTCTCAGACTTAGCAACCAGAAGATGGAAAGGTGATGAGAGACGAGTGAAGAGACTAAAAAGCCAGGCGGGCCACTGAAGTGAAGCCTTTTAAGTTCTGTGGAGTTCATACTTCTCGAGGGTCAAAGAGCCACTGGTAACGAACTTTTGGAGTAAAAGTTTACGACTCTTTGTCTCCAAACATGGTAATTCGCATATGTAACTGGATTGGTTCGGGGGAAGCATCCATAGACCCTCATAGTTGGCTTGGTGTTTGGGTGAGGGGGTGTTAGGGATAATTTGTTAAATATAACAAATAGTTGTGTATCTGAGTGGTCCAAATTCTAGTCTCTAGATGTAGCTCAAGTACTATCACATATTTATGTCTATGATATATATTTTTTAAATTCTATTATCATTTCCTCCCTGTTGCAAACATTCTTAATTAATATTCTGAAGGTCAAGCACAAAAGAAGATAATTAAATATTTAATGAATATCCAGTTTGGTAAATCCAATACAATTCAGCGATTTTGACATTAACAATTTACGATTTTGTTATTTCTCAGACAAATTTTTGCACATTTTTTGTGTGAAATTAAAATATATGTAAATAAATAAATTGACAATTAAATTGATTTAAAAAACAAATTCAATAAATAAATAAATTGTACAATTAATAGAAATATAAATTTTTTAAAGAAATATCTCCATGTCCACATTTTACAGCAGAAAATGCATTTAAAGCAAAAAAAAAAAAAGAATGGTCTGACTTTAGCTTTGTGAAATTACACTACATTAAACATCTGCAAAAAACAAAAAACTGCAGACGGGCTGAATGAGACTCTTATTTCACTCTCTGACAGTAGGTGGCGCTTATGGAAAAGTGGCAATGTAGCATTTCCTTGGTTACAGCTGTAAACAATGCAGTGCTGTGCTTATAAATAGTACTTTAATATGCATTATACACAGGCAATATGAGAAGAAAATACCATTTAAAATTCCTGAAGACAGCTCCCCTTAGAAATACATCCATATAACAACCCACCTACAATTGTATCGCGATTCATTTAACATCTCAACCGACTTGAATCATCACAGAATTTTATAGATTTTCAACCAGCTCAGGATGCATGGTATCATCCCTACTAAATAGCCCCTTTCACACAGCAATACCAGTAAATTGCTGTAAAATTTCAAGAACGACTTTACAGGTATATACAAAAATGCTTTGTTCACACAGGCAATGGCATTCCATCATTTTATCTTTAAAGCACAATTCACACATCACTTTTAAAATACCAATAAATTGTTTGAGATCACTAATTGGAAAAGACCTATAATCAGCTGCGCCTCCCAGTTTTATGATTGTAAACATGGAGGGATTTATGCGGTCAGTGTTTTTGTTGATGCTTTCATTTTTGTGTCAAATGTTCACATTCATACAGCTGCTTTTGGCCCAGAAACATGCATTAGATGACTTCAGATATTTCTTTTACATCTGCAAACAGCGCAAAGTAAATGCATCATCTGCATCAGAATGTTAAGACTGGTCCAGAGTAGACGTCTTGCATCAGTGTGTTCTGAGCTTGTACATGTTCATACCGGTAATCTCATTCTGCGTTCACACAGAGCACATTACCAGAAATTTACTGGTAATGTTACAGCTTCTCATACTGTTAAACTGGCAGAACAAATTTATCAGTATTGTTAATACATCATCTCCTAATGGTAATTTACCAGTAAAAATTGCATGTTTGGAAGGGGCTAATAAAAGTATCCTATTAGTTTTGGTAAAAAAATATATATATATTTAAGAAATTTTACTGTAAAATTGTGGCAGCTACCATTGCTCTCCTGCATTATTACTGAATTCACTAAACTAAGTTCCAAAACAACATGACAATGAGTAAACAATGACACTTCAGTTGAAAAAGTCATATAATGTGGAACAAGACACTCATATCTGAGTTGAACTCTATTTAAACCCTATTGGATTTAAGTGAGCAACAGTTATAATGCTGCTTGTCTTATTAATCACCACTTATGTACAACCCATATTGCTAGAGTTATTCTTGCAAAATCAAAGTAGGCAGCTTTTTTCCTTCCTGGGCTGATGGTGGCGCCATGCATTACTCTCACCGTGTTGGCTATAATGAGTCTACCTCCTTTTAGTTGTGGATGTGAGGTCATGCAGAGGTCATGCACTGAAGTGTGGACTTTGCACACAGAAAAATACTATCATGCCATCAAATAACTGAGTAATAAAGGGTTACTTGCACTTATGATAATGTTAATGTTGAGTAGTATTTCATGAAAAGTCCTTTCTAGCACTTTTCTATATCTTCTTTACTCATCCTTCTTTACTTCTTTACTCATTTCACATTTGTGTGACTTTATTTTTTTATCTTTGGAGGATAAAAGATGCTTTCAAAAAATAATATGATGAAGTAATAAATAATGTGATAAATTCTGCAAAATAAATACATGTAATACGATTTGTGTCTGAATAAATTATGACCTTTTTGTTGCTTTGCTGCTCAATGTCTGCTGATTTCATAACTTTCCATACTAGCAAATTACAGAGTCCTCAAGGGCTTTGAGTTTGAGACTGAGGTTTGACGTTGGTGCTCACTGAAGGTCACGAGCAAACAAGAACCTTCTGTTTGAGCAACTTACACACGTAAATCCTCACTCTTGTAACACGAGCTGCTGATAAGAGGGATCTCTTCACTAGCCAAGGAGCTCGTTTAGCCTGCTTTTGGAAGCCGTATTGAACCAAGGCATATAAAATGTGGAGTGCCCTGTGACCGTAACAATGAAACACTGGGTTATTGTTCATGATGTTTTTCTGTTGTCCCCTTCCTTATAGTCAGTCGCCTAATAGTGGATTCCCATTGAAAACAGGAAATTGTGATAGAGGCGTATAAAAGAAACGTTTGTTTTGTTGAGTTAGACTGGCACCACAGACTTCCTCATTTGCATTGCAATGAAAAAAACCCTCTTGTGACCACAGAGTAAGTTGTGTTTTTTGAAAGGGGTGGAGTTTAATGGTATATTTTGAAAATGGTAGGTTGGGGTGTCATACAAGAAACACTTCTGTTTTTGAACTAAAAATCTAACTCTTTGTCAAGTCTGCCCCAACCATTGAACACCTGGGTTGAGCCCAAAACTGAGTAAGGCCAAAATAACCACTTCTCATTCAGTTGTTTCAGCAGCGAAATGTCTGTTTCCTCTTTGATGCTCGCTGCTTGTCATTCAGAATAATCAGCATAACCACAAGTGGTACCCCGCTTTGCACATCATAAAATATGTCCTGTCAAGAGAAATGAACAACTCATATTGTATTTTTGCTAGTTGAGTCTGTTTCTTGCTAAATAATACCTTATCTTAGTCAGTAGATCATTATTATATGCCATTGCACTCCCAGGTGTAGCTTATGCAACTTTCCATACAGGACAGTTTAGTATAGGTAGAGACTTTGGAGAATCTTGTCAGTGCAGGTGCAGTCTATATTTAGATTACATTATTATCATATATCTGAAAACAGATTTCTTTACCTGAAATGAATTACACGAAACACAAAATGTATAGTGTAGCCCTTCAGTCCCAATATATCTGAATGTACTGAACTGTACAGAGGCATGATGAAACACTTTCTAAAAAGAATACTACTATTGCTACTATTTAAAATGTAATTTTTCTTAGTAATATTTTTTTAAAACAAGAAAGCAATAAATTGATTAAAATTGGCAGTAAAGGATCCTGACAAAACAGTGTCACCTTTTCCAAAAAAAATTTTGGTTTTCCAAATTCGTTCACCAAATCAGCATATAGAAATGATTTCTGAATTAGGCACATCATGCTGAAAAGACAAGGCTGGTGGCTTTATTGTTGTTACTTGTTATTATTGTTGGCCACACTTCCTTCATAGAGACCTTGAAAGCTTCTAACGGCAGTTACACTTCCTGTCATTGAGACAGTGACAGTTTCTGAGAGTAGGACAACAGCTAGTCCAAAACAGAGCAGCCCGACTAGCAGGAAGTGACAAACAAAGTGGTGAAGAGTGTTTTTATGAAGCAACTTTTACACAATGGATTTAAACATGCCATGTGTTGACCGACCTGAGGTTTTCAAGAACCTAACAAACACCTTTGTAGTCCAAACATAGATCTACTAAAGCAGCCATCCCCTTGACAGCAGGTCACTTGTGACTTACAGGTTAATCAGTGGAAGCAACAGTACCTCAAACAACATGATGTTTCCTTGGCAATGTCTGGAAACAATAGGTAAAGTGACAGCATGTGCGTCGCAGGTGCTAATCTTTAACCGCCTGGACTGTAGAGGGAATTGCATCTTCCAGGAAACATACTATTCTAGGGGTCATTAACAGTTATAAAAACAAACGGTACCATAAACATGCTCACTCTTTACATTACAAACAAAACACCTCTAACGGTCCCAGTAAAAATTATTATGGATAAAAACAAGTTGAAATAAAGTTCATAAAACTACTACAGATCACCAGACCATCTCCATTTCACCAGAGATGCTCAGCTGCCACCTGGCCAGCATTCTTTCCTCAAAACTGCTTTTGTGCTTTCCTCTGTAGTGTGCTGGCGAAAGCGGCGTCTGGCACCCTTACAAGGGACACTAGGAAACCACAAAGACTGTTCATTTCAATGCATCTGTTTTTCAGCGGCACCATTCACTTTAGCTAATAGCTCCAGTGATTTAAAGCCTGCGGGACCTTTAGAGGACTTGATGGAGTGAACAAAAATAAATAAAAATGAACCTGAAGAATCTGTATTTACAACAACGAAGGAATATTTAGACATCAACGTCAACACAGAACGATGGAAACATGGGACGTCTAGCAACCCCAGACAATGCAGAAGTGAAACTGTTTGTGTTGTGCATTCAGACACTTGATGGGAACAATAGAGGCGAACTCTAGAAGACTAAGCATCTCCTTGGCAACGTCATGCGGTGCATAATGCAGCAGAATTCCGGGCACTTAACGCACACTTTTGGCACAAGATTTGGCTGAGAGCAGATGCGCCGCGGCGCCCTTCGAAAGGGGTTAACCCCATCCCAGACACACTGTACAGGAGTGAAGGAGGCCCAAGTGTGCTTAATCCGTACAGAGGCCCAGCTTTTTGTCTGCTGTCCATTATTATTGATATGGCCCTTTCGCTTAGTGCCATCTGTGGGCTTTATACATCCGGCTGCCCGCTTTGTTCCTTGAGGAGCTGTTATACAAAAGGGGTCCGCATGCAAGAAGCAGGTCGGCCCTTTCGGCGCTAAGGGGAGCTGTCCCATCTCGTCTCTCTGGGGGCTTACCCACCCTCTCCAGACTCCGTCCGTCGTGAGGCCACAACAGCCCGGCAGCTGCCACACTGCTCCAAAGCCGGGACCGGGACAAGGTGACATGACAGGGGGGCCCAACCTGCCTAAATGATGCAGCTGGGTCAGCCATTAGAAGCAGGGTGCTCCTCATGGGGTATTGGGTGTTAGAGCCTGTGCCTGTTTATCCTTATGACAGGAACAGTTGATGTAAATGAAGTCGGCACTCCTGAATAGAACAGCAGGGTTAAACTGAATATCCTGTGCAGTTAATGGGGATTTCTGATCAGAGCGGCCAGAGTCTGATTTGCATGGCAAGAAATTAATATGGTATTGTAGCAGAGCGACCTAGGAAGAATTTTAAGAGGAACAAAATGACTCCAAAGTAGACAAAAACATTCGGCATATTGTATGCTTTTCCTGGGACTCCATAAATGTAGACTTCAATCTTCCAGTGTGGAGTGAGCACTCCAGCACAGTATACAGCAATAATAATCCTGGCTAAAATAGCCCCCCCACAGTCAGCAGCTCATATCAAAAGAGCTAGCTTAGTGCGCTTGATGAAAACACCGTGTCAAAATCCTTTGCTACTCTACTCTACTAAAAAAAAAAAAAAAAATAGAAAAATAAGAGCAAGTGTGATTTCATGCTGTACGTAATCTGATTTCTTCGAAAGCAGCATCAAGTTGGAATGGTGACCTAGTGCAGGCTGAAAATTGGTGTACTACAATGCAGAAAAGCCCCACAAATGCATGCTAACTTCACTTTTCACTTTCAAGTTGAGTTCCTGTCATTGAACTTGCATAACAATGCACAAAGGCCACTGATAAAAAAAAAAATATATATATATATATCTTAAACACACTAATGCAAAGTTCCTTCAAATATTATAGAAAATAAATAAAATTAAGGCCAATACGACATATTTTTCTATATTGTACATAATTTTTTTCATTTCATTGTACTGCTGTGGAGAGGTTTGATTATTCTTAATTTTCATAACATCTGCATTTTATGAAAATTCTGATGCTGATCTTATTGTCATCAGTTCATCCCTGTACTTTTTTAGTTTTTTTGTTTTTGTTTTTATGACCTTGTAATGTTTAATGTTTAATCAAAATCCCATATCTCAACCCTTCAATGAAACACAAAACTTCTCTATGCAGGACTTCTCCAATCATTTAATCCTTTATTACAATTGATTTCAATTTTGCACATCTATATTCTATCCAATCAACAAACAATAATTTGAAGCAAGTCCCCGCCACATTTTTTTTATTTTTCAATAATCTGTTTCACGCAGACATATGTCACAATATAGAAGAAAAGATCTGTCACCACTTCAATTTCATCATGACTTTAACCTTAACACAAGTGTGAATTAATTAAAATAAAAAAATAAAAAACTTTTTCAGAAGAGATATGCTGTAACTTTATTTTGCCATTCAAGTCCTTCTAGGAGAACATCAGCGGCATATATTGGTTAATATTTCATGAGTGCTCCTCAAAATACTACCTGATGTCTAAGAATGCTGAGCTCGATGTTCCGATGTACTGTGATGTGTTTCAGATACACACATCTGGCAGGCTTTCTCAGAGCACTCTAGACTTTTACAGTAGAGCCTTAAGTATTTAGAAAGCCTCCAGGCCACTGGAAACGACAGGGATCAGGCCTCATATAGTATGCTTTAAAAAAAAAGGAGTCAAACAGTAATGTGTGACATGACCTATAACTAGAACTATTCAGTTTTCATTTTATATATTTAGTTTTAGGTTTAAATAACAATATTAACCTTGATGACAACCTGATGCTAGCAGGGAAGTAATGAACATGAGTCAGAATAAAGGCACATCTGGTGAATAACCTTCAGCGGCACGAGACGCGTGATAGAAAGTGACAGTGGATCATACCACGCTGTGACTGTGAGAGGAGTGACACATCACCGCGCACAGCCGCTGCAGCATGCTGGGATGGACACATGTTGCAGGGTCAAGTGACCTGAAAGTCCTGTAGCTAACACTTCAATCCTATGGGAAGACACTGAGATGCAGTCAGGAAAGTAGAATTTTACTGCTACAATCTGCTCATTAATCAAAATGGCATCTTAATGATTATATCTTACTATAATGTTATTAAGTTATTAAACTCACGCAGCAGTAATAAAGGGAAAATATTTTACACATTATCCATCAACCCAGTGAAAAATAAAAGTACCAAAATGTTTTTGAAATATATTTATTTCTTGCTAAGTATACAACAAATACATTTACAAATTTATGTACATAATCAAAAGACCCTGCAATTATTCTTTTAGCATACTACAATTTTTTTTATTTTAAGTCTGCTAAATTGGAACAACTCATTTCATACTTAATGCATTTTGCTGAAGTCCAGCTAAAGATATACTGAAGTATATTGGATTGTGCTAAAGTAGAACTATTGCAAGTAAACTGTACTTCAGGTACACTTTAAATATCTTTCAAAAATACCTAAATATCTTACATGCAATCCTCATCAATATAGGGAAATTAAAACACATAATAGGCTTAATTAATGTTAAGAAATGTGCATTGTGCACAAGTACTACTCCAAATAAATTATAAAATTTATATCAGTATGTCTTGAGAGATATGTCGGTAAATATGTTAATAAATTTAAACTATGCTTAAGCTGTTCACATGAAGAATGATAAATATAAAGATAACATTATCAGTGTCATACTCGTTTACCACTTGAAATTCTCGAGCTTGTGATAGGAAGATTGATTCTGATTGGCTGTCAATATTTTTATCGTTCATCAGCTGGAAAGAATTGTATTTTTTTATACTGAAAAAGGTTCTTCAGATATCTAAAAAGGTACCCCAAGCCAAGACAAAAAGTTTTTTAAGAACTTTAAAGTTTTTTGCGCAAGCCAATATGGTCGCTCAGTCTATAGGATCATTGCGAGGTTTTGCAAACATTCGCTGTCAGATTGACAAGAAAATAAGCAATATCACACATTCCTAATCTGTGTGCTTCCTACATTACCCAGCTCCGTAAAAAAAAAAGCAAAAAAATACAGCTTCCTGATGGCTTTCATGATAAGTGCATTTCCTCTGGCCTTTTTTCTCTCTTCATAATCTCACTCTCTCTTGTGCATTTTCCTTCCTGCCAAGCTAATTAGATCAGTTAAGGAGGAGGCGTGGCTCCCTCAAGCATTGCCCCATGGGATACTGAGGATTCACAGCTTAATGGACTCTCTTACTTCTGCCTTACCTCAAATGACTCCACATTTCTGGAAAGAGGGATTTCCCAAGAAAGCTTTCCAAGAGAGACTGCATCTGCTGGAGCAGTGAGAAGGTGAAGAAAGGACATGAGTCGTCTTGCACCTGTCAGCAGTTTTAATCTTGCTAAATGCAAATAATCGGTGTGAACAAAGACCTGAGATGTTCCTAACTTCAAATGAAGTGTTTAAATATTAACGTTCAGGAACCTCATTTTAAGATGAACACAATGCATGTGGCTCATAATTTCAGATGTTCAAAAGCATGCTGATGCTGCATTCATACAGCGGCAGAATATGGTTGATAATACACAATTTCGTTATAAAAAGACAACCACGTTACATTCTAAGTGTCTCCTTGAAACTTACAGGACTCGGAACCAAATTTTAAGATTTTTATGAATAGAACCAGAATCAACAGGTCGAACTTTTTTTGTTGTCCCTCTGTAATGTTATGCTGCTGTATCACATGTAACTGCCAATAAGTAAGCTTTACATGATAGACAATCATGATACTGAAGACTCAGAGATGCACAAATGAAGCTGGGAGATGATAGTTGTGAGTTCACATTGGAAAGCACTCAAGAGCTCAAGCAGGTAAGGTGAGCAGAGTAAGTAAACAGATCCTGAGCTGCAGGTTGACCGGGGTCAACACTTCTCCATCACATGCCTCATCCTCACATGAGGGTATGTCCATGGAAGGGACTCCAACGTGAACTGTGCCCAGAGTTTTCCAGCTGCCATACAAGACAGAAACGTGGTCTTATGCATGTAAGGTTTTATGTTGATTATAATACCAAAAAACCAAAATGTAAAAAAAAAATTACCAGCACAATTAATCCTATTGTTGAGCAAACAGTAATACGTGTATGCCTCATTTGCAGAGAATTCTACAATAGCTGACAAATTAAATTTCTATCACATAACTTTGTTTTAAAATCTTTTAAATGGTTAAAGTGAAACCCTAAAGTGTTTGGCTTCTAATATTTATGCATTCTTGCAGTAAGGCATTAAAGTGACTACATGATAAAAATGTATTTGGCTCAGTAAGAGGAGCTGTTCAGAGTCCCGGTGCTCTATATTGAGCGTGTGGTGCCACGGTTGCCAGGGGTCAATAAGGAACAGGCTGAACATTCGCTGCCCTCTAAATCAGAGCAGGACAGCTACTGACGCAAATGGAGGGGCACAGGGAATTCAGCATTAGCCGGAGTCCACGGGACCTTTCAGTGACTGCAGTGTGAAGACAATAGCATGTTGTTGAGTGTTTGTGTAAGACTAGAAACTACAGAACTGCAGCGCTCATTAACCTGAGACATCACAGCTGGAGCGTCCCCCCAGTTCAATGCAAAGCTGAAGAATACGCCACACTTCGTTTTTTTTAAAGACATCCAAGCATATTTATGTATGTATATGTGCAGTAGGCATGGGAGAGAGATGTATATGAAAAATAGAGCTTGCTGACCCACTGTACTGAGTAATCTCAGCAAGAGATCTGATGATAAACCCCATAAGGCTTCCCACACACACACTCACATTTAAAAGCTGTTTTGCCTAATCAATCAACTATTTTCATTATTCAAAGCAAGACTAACCCAACACTTACATTAAGCTTCAAAGATTTATTACAGTAATATTAGGCAGTAAGGGGACACTATTTGATCAAATTGGACCTTTCTTTATTTAAAGAAACATGTCAATTTCTTGCTTATGCAAAGTTTGGCGAAATGACACTAAAGTGTTGAGTAATAAGAGTATCATTGAGTTTCAAGTGTTGTTGTTGTTGTTTTTTTTGCCATACAAGGATCTCCCATAAATATAGTAAGCCATATAGTAACAACAATGGTTCAGTAACAACATAGTTCAATGAATCAGCATTTTTATAAAACTCCAGTTCCAACAAACATTCACAAACGGTATCACAAAGCTGTGTGGCTTGAACCCCAGACATATATACTGTATACATAGATGCCACACTCTTCCCCCTGGAATACAGCAGCTGTTATACATAACCTGTCCACCATTGATGGATGATGTTGAGTAACGCATGTATTAAGATCAGCAGGTGTTAGCTAACACGACATCAAAAGTTACCTTGGTTAAAAACATAATTTTTCCTGTGAATGCCGGAATGTTGACTTTTCCAAGATGGCGGATCCGTTGGCATGTCTGGCACTGTTAAACGTGCCATCTGACTGTACATATCTATGACTTGAACTTCTTCCATTTTAATCCGAGGATTTTCACATGGCCACTATAAATCTTTATATTCTCCACTATATTCTTTACGTACAATCCATCTTTCACTGTGGAAATGTTTCTAAAGCTGCGAAAAGCAAGTTCCGAAAATTCACTCAAATTAAGCAAATGACTGAAAATGTGAAACTGTGTTCAAATGTTCATGTTTAAACTCAGGCCAAAACAACTGACCTGAAGTTCAAGTTGCAGTAAAAGTAATTGGTCACTATTAATAAAAAAAAGAAAATAATAATGTTAGCAGAGACTTGGTCCGATGGGTAATGTGTGTGCTGTGACATTTCACATAAATTTCATGATCCCACTTCCTCCTCGTTCCCCTATCATCTTACTCCACTTCCATCCTTAAAATGCAAAAAGGACAGAAATAAAATAAAAAAATTACAAAATTTTTTCCTCAAACTGCATCATCTTACAAAGACCAATCAAACCAGTTGTAAAGCGCACCAACCTACCAGAGACAGAGAGAAACCTGGCCACCTGTCCAAACACGTCCCTCTAGATTGGTGCTAAGGTTATCAACTTGTAACATGAATCTGCAGAACAGCAAGGGTCATAAATTTGACAGGTCCCTCAATCTCTAATGACCCTGTATGAGTGCTCCCAAACAGCAGCCACCAGGCCAGCGTCGTGATGGATGTGTGTGCGGCCTGAGCTCTTGTTTTGAGTCGGGCTGCCTGCAGTGGCTAAAGCCTGCTAGCAGGGCCTGTCCTTGTACCTCTAGTCATCACTTCAGCTGGTGCGTAAACAAGCTGACAGGCATGGCCAGTGGGCCATGCTGGACACCCATGCCCTGCTGAAACACACACACACACCAACAGCAACACCGGCAGCTGATTCCGTCCTTCCGGATAGCAGCAGCAACCCTATCGATCGATGAGGCCCTTGCCGTCTGCATGCTGATATGAGGTCCGGACAGTCCCCGCATGCCCACCACAGTACTAGGCTAGTAAACTTTTAGTGCTCTGGCGATTGCAATTTAAAGTGAGATCCGGAGAAGTGAGGAGTGATGGTGATCAGATCCAACATATTTTATACCAGATGCTTTCAGCTCTTCTTGTGCTATCTAAATTCTGTTTGCTGGCCAGGACTGGAATAGAAATTGCACTGTGGGTGAGAAGAGATGAAGGTGATTTAATGTGAGGTTAATGGTGATGGTCACAGCAGCCACCCAGGCGACTGAAGGCTGTGGCTGAGATGATGTTTATTTATTTGTGTGAGTGTGTGTGAGCACAAGATGTCAGACAAAGGACAAGCTGAAAAGACAAACACACACTAGGTCTGTAACATCTGGTTGAAAAATCATTGTGCTTTATTTTTAGGAAATATTGTGATTATTGTTTGTAACAAAAAATAATAACAACAACAGGTATGGGCAAGTTAACACGTTATCACGTAAACGCATTAATTAATTAAAGGCAACAATTATTTTATTGCACGTTAACACAGTTTTTTTATTATTATGAAAGTCCGCTGCTCCCTGGCTCTGAATACCCAGTGTGGTAAGCGCTCACACTCACTGATCTATAACTGAATCCGGGCTCTTCCACTTCTTCCAAATGAGCCAGGGACTGCTAAACAGAACGATCACACGAGTCAAAGGAACAGGCTTTGGGGGTCAAACGCGCTCCGGCAAGGATTGCCTAGTGTGAGCACACCCTAATTATTCTCTCGCATCGCGCACACACGAGTCTCTACCCACACATTAAGTGTTGCCTCTCTGCTGCGATGGGTCCCGTGATCCCGTGATCGTGCAGGTCTCTAATAGGAAGGTGCCTGTTATAATGTTATGATCGAGGCTCTGGAATCCTGAGCATTACTGTTTTTCTACAACAAACTATAAAATATTTTCTGTAAAAACGTTAACGTCCTGGTAGTGACACGTAGCTTGTTTTATATTTCATTTAATTACATTATTGATATAAGTTGAGATTTAGGCTACAATAAATATTTGAACTGCTACTATGTAAAATGAACACTGCTGTAAAAAGCACCTTATTTGTTTAAAGTGTTTGTAAACCAAATGTTATTACACTTTTGTTCATATAGCAGTAGGCCTATTTTACATTTTATAAAAGGGCACAATACACTTCATTTACATTTAGCAGATGCTTCTATCCAAAGTGACTTAAAGTGCATTCAGGCTACACTTTTTTTTTTTCATTATCAGTTTTGTGCGTAACAATGTTTTTAATCACGATTTTAAAAAATGTGTCGTTGCCCAGCACTAAATAATAATAATAAGTAAGTGATGTCTTTGTCACAAAATTTAAGGAGAGTTCAGCTAAACATGATTAACTTACAAAACCTTTGATGAATAAATTTCCCCTTTGCCAATGATTAAATTGACAGTCACACAAAAATTACAAAATTAAAATTCCGTCATCATTTCTTCCCCTCGTGTTGTTCCAAACCTGTCAGTCTTATCCTGTAGAACATAAAAAATGTTATTATTGTAAAAATATTTTGAGAAATTTATCTTTTTTTATTACCCATACAATAGAAGTCAATGCAAAACAAAACTGCTTGATTACAGTCAGAGTTTCCTATTTAGAGGCCAGATAACCCCTCTGCATCTAGTCTTTACATGTGACAGGTACTCTCATTCATCTATCTGAAGAGCACAGTCATATATTCAAACTCAATCATAAATGTCATAAATTGTGAGCAATGGTAGCCCAAAACAAGGAGAGACAGCATTCATCTCCACGCACATGAACCGTCATGAGCCTATGAAGACTAAAGTATTCAGCAGGACAAACAGTGGTCAAGAATTCTGGGAATCTGTCATCTGCTTACTAGTTGTGAGCTCCTAACACTATTAGCCTTTTGCTCTCTGAGACCTCTGCAGTCTTTAATGGTAATGAGGGATTCCTTCCCTTGCAGGACACAGATATACTTCAAACGAAGCACAAACCCTTGACAGAGGGCTGACCCAGAGAGGTGTGTAAAAAACAAAGAGATCAGACTAAGAAGCTTGCATGCTGCTGCTGAAGAGCCAGTGCTGGCAGTGAATGCTTCAAGATGGAAAGCACATGCTGAGAAGGCTGAGCGGTGTTTACACTACATCTAACTGCAATTCACTTTTTTTAATCTGACCTTTAGGACTGACAGTCCACCCTGTCATTGTGCAAGAAATCAGATCTATTCAGACTGTGTGGTCAATACATATATCTACAACACTTGCCATTTTAATAGCATGACCACAATGCAAAAAGCATTATATTGTAAAATATTATAAAATATTACCAATCCCAAAATTTTGAATGTGTATATCCCACAAAAATCTATGCAGGAATTATTCTATTATATATTATGATCATATTATATGCAATTAAAATTGATTTTATTATATGTTTTTAATTAATACATTTTTTTTAAATGAAATTTAAATTTTAAAAAAAATTATACACTTTCTCATGACTATTATAAAGTTAAAGGGGGGGTGAAATGCTATTTTATGCATACTGAGTTTTTTACAATGTTAAAGAGTTGGGTTCCCATGCTAAACATGGACAAAGTTTCAAAAATTAAGTTGTACGGTTGAAGGAGTATTTTTGGTCCCAAAATACTCCTTCCGGTTTGTCACAAGTTTCGGAAAGTTTTTTTCGAGTATGGCTCTGTGCGACGTTAGATGGAGCGGAATTTCCTTATATGGGTCCTAAGGGCACTTCTGCCGGAAGAGCACGCGCTCCAGTATAGCAGAGCACTGAGAGCACAGACATTTCACTGATCAGAGCGAGAGCGTTGCGAAAAGTCACAAAAGAAGTGTGTTTTTGGTTGCCAGGGCAAGACAACCCTGCACAGATTACCAAAAAAAAAACAGCATTAAGGGACCAGTGGACGGAGTTTATTTTTACAGAGCATTAACGGAGTTGTGCAAGTGTTTTTGTTTGTTCCCTGCATTTCGAAGATGCTTGTTCACAAGGCCCAGTTTTATGGAAGCATATGGGTAGCATTATTCAATTTGGGATGTAATATGCAAAATGACAATGCAATATGTAAAATGGCAATGCATTTCTGTATTTACATTTACATTTTCCAATACCATTTGTGCAACGTTTGGTGCAAAATGAAAATGAAAATTAAATTACATAATTTTCATTTGCCATTTACTACACCAGTTTTAAAATGTAAAATGAATATTAATTTTAAAGCTTTATAAGTTGCAAAATTAAAATGAAAATGTATTACAGAAATGATTAGATATGTTTAACATGTTAAAGCAAAAACTGTGGCAAAATGATCATTTAAATGCTATTTTTCTTAATTGCATTAACACTCACAGTCAAGACACTTACGATTGCATTTTCATTCGGTGTCCCGCAATGAATGTAGCAAAATTCAATGTGCACATTGAAAATGCATTCCGAGCCGATCACGTGTCCCCGCCCTCGCGCCACGTCAATCATTGTGTGAACAAGGCGGGGCTTACAGAAGGTCAGAGACTCAAGTCTCAAGAAGAGGATTCAATCAAGTGAGACAACATGGACAAGACAGTTGGTCCGTGTATGTTTTGATCATTTCGGTTTATGGCTTCAATATTTCATTCGGATTTGTGGGCGGAGCGGAAACGCTGCTTTCATCTGATTGGTCGAATCGGATCGGTTTTCATTTGACAGCCTTCAGCTCGGTCTTGTCATTCTTTCAGGCAAAATAAGAGTCAGTGCGAGTGAAGCACTGAAATGTCTGAAACTACGCTCACTGTTAATTAGCATAATATTTGAATCAGATGTAGCTGGGAACATAATTCGTGCTGCTGAGACCTGCAAATTATTTCTAGGTTGTAGTATTATATGAATATTGTCCCACTGATAAAAACAGTGCAAATAGTTCTGTCCCTTTGGATAACAGTGAAGTGGAAATTAAAATCAATAATAGACTGAACAGTTCCATGTCTGTAACATTTACCACTCTCATCTTTTATGTCATAATGCACTAGGTATGTGTGTGTGTGACATTAATAAATAATTGTAAAAATGAATATAGTTACATTTCTAAATAAAAATAGTAAAATTAGCTCTATGCTGCTCAGTGCTCCTGTAGCCTACCCCAGAGCGCCCTCTCGCGGCTGTAGACGGTAATGTTTTCTCTTGGTCTTGAATAAATGTGACATATAGTCCAGTGCGACTTATATATGTTTTTTTCCTCGTCATGACGTATTTTTGGACTGATACAACTTATACCGAAAAATACAGTTAACATTATTATTATTATTTATTATGAGAGTAATTGACACAGACTAGAACTTTAATGTTTCACCCAATTCAGCTCAGATCTTCAGACTCGTCTGACTAGTGTTGCTTGTATAACTGGCCAGACTTACCTTCCCAAAAAATCCTATTTAATTTTATTTCATAAATTTAACTATATTTATTTCCACTTTACTGTTATCCAAAGGGACAGAACTATTTGCACTGTTTTTATCAGTGGGACAATATTCATACAATACTACAACCTAGAAATAATTTGCAGGTCTCAGCAGCACGAATTATGTGCCCAGATACATCTGATTCAAATATTATGCTAATTAACAGTGAGCGTAGTTTCAGACATTTCAGCTGAAGGCTGTCAGATGAAAACCGATCCGATTCGACCAATCAGATGAAAGCAGCGTTTCCGCTCCGCCCACAAATCCGAATGAAATATTGAAGCCATAAACCGAAATGATCAAAACATACACGGACCAACTGTCTTGTCCATGTTGTCTCACTTGATTGAATCCTCTTCTTGAGACTTGAGTCTCTGACCTTCTGTAAGCCCCGCCTTGTTCACACAATGATTGACGTGGCGCGAGGGCGGGGACACGTGATCGGCTCGGAATGCATTTTCAATGTGCACATTGAATTTTGCTACATTCATTGCGGGACACCGAATGAAAATGCAATCGTAAGTGTCTTGACTGTGAGTGTTAATGCAATTAAGAAAAATAGCATTTAAATGATCATTTTGCCACAGTTTTTGCTTTAACATGTTAGACATATCTAATCATTTCTGTAATACATTTTCATTTTAATTTTGCAACTTATAAAGCTTTAAAATTAATATTCATTTTACATTTTAAAACTGGTGTAGTAAAGGGCAAATGAAAATTATGTAATTTAATTTTCATTTTCATTTTGCACCAAACGTTGCACAAATGTATTGGAAAATGTAAATGTAAATACAGAAATGCATTGCCATTTTACATATTGCATTGTCATTTTGCATATTACATCCCAAATTGAATAATGCTACCCATATGCTTCCATACAGTTTGACGACGGATTTGCGTATCGTTTATTTCTTAAGGATGATGCAATCCCAAGAAAAAAGGGTCACGATCGTGTGTTGGAAACGCAGGCGGTGAGTAAAACTGCTTCAAATATCTCTGCCTCCTTGTTAGTGCGTCCCCTCCCATGCCAGAGACCCGGGTTCGAGCCCCGCTCGGAGCGAGTCGTTGCTGCTGCTGCTCTCGTTCAGTTTCAGCCTCTGGATCTGATTCTGGATCATAAATAAACGGCTGAATCTGACTGTTAGCCATGGTTTGTTTTGGATGATGGTTTTTCCCTCACGGTAATGTCACAGCTTCCACATGCTCTCAACGCAAAAGCCTATTCGCGCTCGTGATTCTTTAGCTCCGCCCACACGTCACGCCTCCAGCCGGTCATGTTTTTCCGGGAAAAATCGGTACAGACTATCTTTCTCTTATGAATATAATAAAACTAAAGACTTTTTGGAGTTATGAAGGATGCAGTACTACTCTATAGGTACTCAAGATTAACAGGATATTGAGTGAAAACGACCATTTCACCCCCCCTTTAAAGGCTGTACTGATGCTTCATATCATTTGCTTTGCATATTAAATCAGAATTTGAGAGCGTAGCTGCTCAGAACAGTTTTATCTCTGTTTAAAGACATTTTTAAAGGCATTTATTTCACAACACACTGGATCCGATCCGCCAAGCAGACCCAACTAAATGTCTCTACCTGATAACCTATATGACTGAGCACAGATCAGCATCCAAACAGTTAAATCAAGTTCTTTTAAATGTAAAGGTGACCAGCTGTAATCTTTATGCCATGCTTTTGACTGAACGGCCTCTGATCATTCACTAAAGAAAGAATAGAAAAGTACTGAACAAGTGGTGACTGTCTCCACAGTTGAAAATGAGTCACCCTTTCAACAATGGCTGTAGTTAGTAAAACACTGCACTGAATCCTTTCCTCCGGATGTGAGTGTGTATAGCGATGCTATGTGTGTGTGCTGTTGACTACAAAACCCCCAGTGTCTGCAGCCTTGGCACAGGCTGTGTGTGTGCGGTGGGCTCACATGTCTCAGCCTATGTACAAGCTGCACTTCATGTTTCTGTGTGATTGCAAGCTACCAGACATAGATGAAGAAGAGCAGAAATGAGAATGCATAAAAGAATAAGTGCAAAGAGAACAGAAGAAAGGAGAGGTGTTTTGACAGGTGATGCTGCTGAGAAGAGAGGAGAGGGTGACAGAGAAACAGTGGAGGGGTGATTGATATCGCAGTGCTCTAGCACGGACACCTGATCGGCGCCGGCGCTGACTCCGACAGCAGCACAACTAAACCCACTGAACTCTCTGCGGCCCAGACCGGAGTCAATGGATGCCTGCACTCACACACACAGCAGCATTCACAAGCAACCACTGATACGTGTAATTATGCGCAATAAAGTCCCATCCTCCAGCTTTCGGGGTTTTGTTTGTTTATACTGAGGCAATCTTAGAAATGCTCGCCAAAAAAAAACGTTTCATGTTTTTATGAATTCTGTGAAAATACGATGGATGACTGATGTCAAGTACTCTTATGAGACAGCTACTGTAGATCTCATGAAAAGGCTTAATGTCACAATACCTGTCAAGAACCTGTCTTTTTTTTTATTTATTTTTTACCCCAAAATATGAAATCATGATGATATAATATGTCCAGAAGCAAAAACAAATTGCCAAATGTACTGGTTTTAAAATATGCAACAATTTCATCCATTTTAATGAGCATGAATTACAGGCAGTGCTTTGTTTACAATGCAAAATTTTGGGAGAAAAAGTGCTTGATGGACATGAAAATATTGCCACAACAGAAAAACTCTAAATGGTCCTCAAAACAGAAAATGTCAATTTTGAATGTAATTTTTTATTTTATTTTATTTTTTTATATGACCTATGCATTTACTTAAAAGCATTAGGTATACACTTTTTCTTTGATTACAATCTCATAAACATTAATCAACACACATAGATAACGCTCATCAAATATAGTAAACACAAAAGCTTAACTGTACTTGCTTAATGCATGAGAACAATCCATCCTCACTGGTTTGTACAGAATCTCAAAAGTACCTTCTTGATTGGGGAGAACCTCACTGGTTCTTATCAAACAAGAACACTTGGGCTCCAATGCACCATATTTGGTGAGCTCTATGTATGAGCATTGATCATGAAATCTATTTAGCGATTGTATTTCTTCTGAAGTCTCTGATTAAGAGTTAGTTCACCCAAACATGAAAATTAGACCATGTTTTACTCACCCTCAAGGCATCATAGGTGTATATGACTTTCCTCTTTCAGACGAATACAATCGGCGTTATATTAAAAATTGTCCTTGCTCTTCCAAACTTTATAATGGCACTTGGTGGGTGTTTATTTTTTTTCAACAGCCCGAAAATGAAGCATATCTATCCATAATAAAACATGACTCTCATGGCTCCGGGGGATGAATAAAGGCCTGTAGTGAATTCATGCGTTTATGTAAGAAAAATCTACATATTTAAAACATTATAAACACTTTTCTCTCACTTCCGCTAACTGTCTCACGTGGAAACCGTACTGGCAGATGATGTCGGATCTAAAAAATTCTCCTTTTGGCTTATATCTACCTTCTCTGACAATTTTCTTTTCAAATCGTCATTTTGTGCTACTAATTTGTGACCGGCATTTTGTTTTGCTGTCTCTCCTCTGTGCTTCTGTGTTTGTTACTAACCTCCGTCACATGAGCTACGCATACGCCCTACGTCATCCATCCGAAATGGCCATCTAATGTATCAGCACCAGACAACAACATAATGTCCATACACATATACGCCAACACAGAGTCTAAAAGGTTTTAAAAAATATTCTGTGTTCTAAACTAGACATCTGCATGTTGCTAATTAGCCCAGAAATTTTCAATTCAAAAATTGCATTTACAGTAAGCCTATGGGACAAGGCGACATCCATGGGAAATGCATTTTTTTTTTTTTTAATTTTTTAAAGAGCAAAGTCAGAAGTATTGCCTGCAACATGACATTACCCAAGTTTAACCACCCTAGACTGTGTGCTTTCTAGTGGTTAAATTCACAATTCATGCTGATCCATGCTGAAACCTGCCACATGAAAGTCAAGTAAATTCCAAATATGATCTGGACAACCCTCCACATGCATCCTGAGTCTGTGTACAATTTCACATAAAATATTGATCAAACCCTAAATACAGAGAAGGGAAGCCAGGAAGATGCTCCAGAGTTCAGTACAGCCACTTGTCAACACTGGGGTGACTGGTCGACTGGCTAGGGATCCGTTGCAGGGGGTAAGATGATCGCTTGCAGCCAAAGGGCATGTGTGTGAGAGTATGCGACTGGCATCACCAATGAGCAGCTCTGTCATGCTTTCCCAATTTTCCTAATGGGCTTGGGCTCATTACAGAGTTATGAGAAACACTACCCTCCGATTAACAGCAAAGGAGAAAGCCCCATACAAGTGGACAGAAGAAATTTAAGACAAACACCCACTTATGTGAGCACAGCACACAAACACATATTTACTGATGCCTTTACAAATATTTGTTGCATCAGTCTTCAGACAGATGCCAAAGCACCCAACATTCAATGTATATGTGATGCCTATAGTCTTGCATCTGCTTGTCTTCCTTCTTCTGACATTTTTCTTGAGAGGAGAGTACAGAGATGACAGGACATTATGCTATACAAAATTTCATTTTCTTAATCTGTGTTTTCGTCTTGTTTTCCAATAAAAGAAAAACCTAAACACTCTTAAAACTTTTTTTTACTTATTTTATGCATCATCTCACAATTCTTTAACATTTATGCATAAAAAAAGAAAAACAACAATTTGCAAATGTTTAAAAGGGTAATAAACTTAATTCAAGATAAATATATTAAAGTCTTACTTAATATTTTTAGCAGTTGTGCATCTGATGTAAATCAGTTTTAAAGATACATCTAATTTAATGTACTCTCATGAAAATGGACTATTATAATGATGTCTTTACTACCTTTCTGGGCCTTGATTTTGACATAAACTTGCAATAAATAACTAAATGTGCAGTTATCCAACTGAACACAGCACATTCACTGTACACTGCAATAGGAACACAATTTGTTCATTGTCCTTTTGAACAAAAAAGGAGGAGATGGAGGATCACTCCCATATTTGGCACATAATGGAGATAGACCATGTCTAAATCTCAATCCAGCTGATCTCCATTATGACACAACAATGCTTGGATCCAAGGTTTGTTGGAGACACAGCCTGGTAATGAGCTTCATCTCCATCCATCATACATTCTTGGAATGCAGATGTTCTGCTGGAATTCTGATCAGTGGTTGGTCCAGATAGCTCCTGCCTAAACATACACATATTCCGCAGGCACTCTTAAATTCTCAGAGGCAAGCACACATTCACACGCCCCGCGTATCGCTGCCTCATCACTAAAACATGCGAGATGTAAGACAGTCAGATAGATCACCGCAGGGCTTGGAAAACGTTAACAAACACAGTTCGCAATTTTATCTCTGCTTTAGAGGAACCCTATCAGGACTACAAATATAGTCCTCTAGTATCCTTAGTTATGCGCTAAAGAAAGACTTTACCTAAAAAAGACAAATCTGTCATCGTGTCGTTCCAGAATGACAGAAACCTGAATGACTTGCATTCTTCAGTGGAGCACAAAGGGAGAAGTGACCAACTGAAAGCAGGATGTCTGTGCTGCTCTTTTCCATTGATTGTAATTGAATGAATCAGAGGGTGTGAGACTCCAAAAATTACAAAAGCACAATCAAAGTTTCCATACAGTTTGTGATCAACTCCATATCTCCTAAAGTCAGACAATATGAGAGAAAGAATCGGTCATTATTCACTGAAAATCTTGCCCTCTGCTGAAACTGTAAAACGTATTCAATTGGGACAATCACATTTTGTTATGAGATGTCAAACCTAATATATATAATAAACAAACATAATATATACTAATGTAACACATCTTTACATGCCATAGTATTTTATATGAAAGTGTACAAGATTTAAGTTCTTCAGCAAAAATGAATATTTTCAGTGACTAAATCTCACTACCATTAAAAGTTTGGAGTCAATATGTTCTATATATATAAAAATATATATATATATATATATATATATTTTTTTTTTTTGTATTATTCAGCAAGAATGCAGTAAAACTGATGATTGAAAAAAGGGACAGCAAAGACATTTACATCGTTACAAGATTATTATTTTAAATAAATGCCATTATTTTAAGCTATTTATTCATCTAAGAATCATGAAAATATATCCACAAAAATATTTAGTTTACAACATTGATATTAACAAGAAATATTGAGCACCAAATCAGAATATTACAGTACACTGCTATCATGTGTCACTTAAAATTCTACTTTGCCATCACATATTTAGAAATTTTAAAAATAGAAAACAGTTATTCTGAAGCTAAATGCTCAGTTAAATCATAAATATATTTCACTGTACTGTATTTTTATTTAATTTTTTTTATCAACAAAGACTAAGAGACTTATTTAGGAAAAATATTAGAATTTACTGACCCCAAACCTTTAAAGGTAGTGTATAATATTTGCATGTATATAATTTATATACAAATTTAAATATTTTTTTTTTCTTTTTTTGAAAAAATAATTAATATTTAAACATTAATTTTTGAATAGATTTATTTTCACTGTACAGAAAGGAGCTGCTTCAAAAAAAAAAAAAAAAAAAACGAAATCAAGGTGAGTAAATGCAAAAAGTATTTAATTTTTATTTTGGGTAAACCAACCATCTCTTTAAAACTGTGTCTAACTTTAAGTACTTTATCATTTTCTCTGTTTTTGTTCTCTATCTGCCTTTCCTTTCCTCAAGGTCTCGTTCTTTCTCTCTGGGCTGGGTCTCTGCACGATTCAGAGAGATGACTAACTCTGCAGTCAGTCAGTCAGTTGGAGGCACGCAGTGAACCTGCTGCTACAACACTGCCTGACCCCCAGAGCCATCATCCCCTATCTGAGCACGTCATCTTGCCCTTGTTCTCAAACACACACACACACATTTGTACAATAACCAGAAAAACAAGCACACACAAAAGCCACTGAGTCGTGACTAAGGGGGCCGCAGTATTTTCTTCATACGTGCTGACGCTAATCTGAAAGGCACACTGGCAGGAGAGCGTGTGTTAGAGACTGTGCAGGTGCGCCTCCTTTAAAGGAGACAGCAGATCTGTGGAGGCTTTTCCCCTCACTACTGAGAGGGAAGTGGGAGGACTTAAGACGGATGACTGTGAAAAGCTGATGTGAAATTAAAAGCATCGGGATGATACAGGAGCGGCTCGTGAGCCTCCACAGCTCTCATTCTCTATTTGGCTCTCGTTTGAATACAAAGCTTGAAGCGAGGCACATTTCATAAAAATTACCCTCAACTCTGCTACTAGACTGTATACACAAGTAAATAGCCATTTTAAAGCTGAATTATTTACAGAGTAAATAACATCCAACGTTTTCTTGTAAAGTCAAAATATCCTTCATGAAATAGTTTCTTTGTTATTCTACTACATTTTTATTTTTGCATGAGTTTTTTTTTTTTTTATTATTACAAAATTGTAATTGAATGATTTTTTCTGTTGTCTTTTTGGATCCATCACGACTTTTTAATGGGTGCAACACTGATTGACCTGTTCCCTGTTGTGCTTCATAATTGGTTGGATCCTAATTGATGAATGACACATTCTCTTGGTTGAATCTTAGGCTACGTCCACACGAAGCCAGAGCTTTCCCTATCCAATCTTTTTTTTTTACCTTGTCTCAAGAAATATCTGACACAAAACTATGTAGTATGCATGCCAGACCAGTATGTGGCGCTGTAATTCTGCCACAGAGATACACTAATAATGGAGAAGAAGACTTGGACTATGCGTATAAACCTTGCGTGCGGTATACAAATAGTGAAACAATACATTTATTAATCGGTGTTAATGTTAGTTAATAAAAACACAATCATTCAGTGTTTGTTTTTGTTTTAGTTGCCGTTACGTGACGCAGCGGTGTCTGACTAGCGGCGAAACGAGGGATGATAAAATGAGAAAATATATGGAATCGCTGTCTAAACGAAAATGCAATGGCGGCGTTTTCAGATTTATCCACTCTGTGTACCGGTTTCACTCTCCCAAAATGCCAGATCCATGTGGACGAAACTCCTATACGATACAAAATGTAAGCGTATACAGCTTGACACGTCTCCTTATATTTGTTTATTATTAATTCAATTCAATTCAAGTTTATTTGTATAGCGCTTTTTACAATACAAATAGTTACAAAGCAACTTTACAGAAAATTATGATTCTACAATATTTAGTAATAGCTTATAAGTGGTGACTGTCAGTTTGTGCGCATATGACAGGATTTGTAGAAAACTTAATACAAGACGTAGTCACCCAGACGATGAACATTATTAATATTATTAATAATGAATAATTATTATATGATGCAGTCACACTTGCAGCAATATTTGTTAGTTCTGTTTGTTGATTCAGGGTTATCATGCATATCATGCATATCTGCATGATCATATTAATTAATAATTACATAATAATTATAATAATAATCATAATAATAAACATAATAATTAATCATGTTAATTTACTCATAGTTGTGGCCTCATCATGTCCAATCCAAAATGCTGTGTAATGAAACAAAATTACAAGCAGAATATATCTAATGTTTAACATAGGGTTTTTAAGGAGAGGGATATTCTATTCAAAAATCATTGTGGGCAGGTATATCAGAGTAATGTTGCAAAACAAAACAAACGACCATCAAAATGTCCTGACACTTGTTTGGGTCATGGTTGTCAGGACACAGCTTGACTGGACTGAGATATATCTAGATTAACCAACAGCAGATACATCCCACAAGAAAGAGTCTCTGTTTGTTTGTGTTGACCTGCGTGAGGATGCTCCTGTATCTGTACTTCCACTGCAGTCCGAGCTTTACATACTGGGGAGAGAGGGGTGGTGGGGGGGGGGGGGGGCAGGATGGAGATAATGAGGAGATGGCCGCAGTGGTCATCTGAGACAAGAGATGGCTGGGTATGAGAAAAGGAACAGGAAGTGAAGGATATGACAGTCATCAAGGTCAGAGTTCGGTGTGTGTGTGTCTATGTAATCCATATGCTAGTACTGTACGAGCAATGAATGAATGAGCGCATCGCTGGTCATGTGATCGTGCGGGTGAGAGCGAGCGAGCTAGCTTCATTCATGTGCCTGTATCCTTTCCTCAGAACAGAGTGTTCCAGTGGTCCTGCGGGAGAGAGCAGCGTACCATGTGACTGCTCTGCGCTGCTCTTCGGCTATGGAGCCTGACAGCTAACCTCCACACACACACACACACACACACAGCGCAGACATCAAAAGCATTTTCATCACAGGTCTGCTTGCAATCAGTGCTAATTTACCACGGACCAGCGATCTGGAAAACAAAAAGGCATCAAATTAAAGACAGCAGCAAAATGGAAAAGTAAAAGTACAACAGGACACAGACAGAGACAGAGAGACAGTAAAAGCTATCATGGAAACAGAAAGTGGCGGAGACAAAGTGGAAAAAGAAGAGGGTGATTGGGGTCGTCCTGGTCGGCAGCCAAAGCAAACAGAATGAAGCCAGTTTCCCAGCCCAGGGCTACACCAAACTCTCCCACTACACACACACACACACACAATCCCAAACACTAACCTCTCCATCCTCAAGCCCAGCCCAGACTGCACACACTGGAGGGAATTTCAAATCTGACTCAACATGGATGCTGCACACACGAGCTCACAAGCACAACACTCACCATCAGTTAAAAGAGTTCCAGAAGTTTTTGACCGATTTACCTTTGACCAATGACCTTTGAAGTTGTTTATGTTTGCTGATATATATAGGAGGAAAAAAGAAGCTGCTCTACAATTGTATGCAAGACAAAAAAACTTTTGTATTACACAGTGTTATTATTGTTAACTATTAAAAATAATTTCCGTTAATTGTTCATTTATTTTCCACAACCAGAAGTTGAAATGCTAAAATTACTAAAGCTGAAATGAATCAATTAAAGCTAAACAGAAACATTCAAAAAAATATAAACTAAATGAAAATGACAAAGGCATAAAAATAAATGTAAACAGGTTATTTCTATACACACCATGTTCATTCATATTAACCAGAACAACATAAATACAAGAGTATTAAGTGCGCTTCAAACAATTACATTTGTTAGCTTACAAATGTCAGAAACAAGACCCCCGACAAACAGATCCATGTTATATGACAATGGTTTGGGGGCAAGTATTACACTATATCCAACCAATGCAGTATTTCAGAGCAAAAAAAAAACTTTCTTACAGATGCTTTTCCATGACTTTCAAAGATCTGACTTTTCTTTCTAAGGTTTTTATGACTATGTGAGTCCTGAAATGAACTGGTGAATGCTATTTTTTTTTTATAAACATCTGTTGGACACATCTAAATACTGTAAGCTCAAGCAAGTAAGACCAACGGCTGCTCATCCAATCGAAGCCCAATGTAGCATAAACATTCAGAGTTAAGGCCATGCAAACTGAACTAGTCCTTGTACTAGATCTGCGTGACTGCTGTACCAGATGTCAGACCCCATGAACTTCACATTTACTTGCGCAGTTATGTTTGAGTGGGATTTTGCCACAGAACTCACCAGTTTGTCTAAGTTTATGCATGGCATAACGAATAAATAAATTAAATATTTGAAGGCTTAGACACGTTGGACGTCTCATCTTTATTTCAGTCTAAGTACATCTCCCAGGCCAATTGTAGTTCAATTAAAGCATATCCATGATGAACGCATCCAAGCTCCATTAGACTAAAAAAAACATTTAAATGGCATTGTAAGGTGACAAATTATTGCTTTAGTCTGATTGAAATAAAACTTTTAAAATACATATTATAAATTATCATGTCTGCCCTTGCGTTGCTAGTCACCAAAATAGTGCTGCTCATTTTGAATAAAGTCAAACTTTACTAAACAATCGTATCACCAACAGCCACTGTTGCTTGAACCACCAAATCACCAACTTTCATTACAAACGAGTGACTTTTGGCTGCTTCACGTCTCTGTCAGCATGGATACTTATGGATACATATATTGGGAAACCATAAAGGCACTCACTCGTATGCCTTAGCAAACAACAACAAGACTGAAAGTAAAAGCGAAACTGAAAGAAAGCAGGACAACCTGATTGAAGTACCCCAGATCCTATAAAGAACACCTAGAGCAGCTTCTCACATGGATGTCACATTAACTTTAACTTGAGTTGAGTGAGTGTTTATTTGTACACAGAAGCACTTGCAGTCCACAAAAAAGCGAAAAAACAACATGCTTTTCAAATGTACTGATCGAATAAATAAAAACATCCCCATAATCTACTCAAACAGAGCATTACGCATCAGGATGGGTGCAAGCATGTGCAGAAAACCCCATCAAACGTAGCAGTCCGGCACGTCACAGCAGTGCAGTGAGATACCACTCTGAATGCAGCTGCTTCTCCAGCAGACGCACGTTCTGTGAAATCAACGTGCAGCATCCAACACGGCTCATGAACACGCGTGTTAAGAGGCACACCCACATGCCGGCATCCACAGACACAGACCGAAGCCACGCCATGGCCCGCCCATGACGGAGAAAGCTGTCTCTAGAGACACACGACCCGCCGAGCTGACCCACACGCAGGCAGATACAAGCTACTCACCTCTCTTCTGGACCCAGCCTTCCTTAACGATGGTGACATCGCTCATGTTGCCTCAGTCACACTGCACTCGCCGCTCCTACACACCAGCTCCTGAAGGAGTGAGTGGGGGGGGGGGAGAGGAGAGGGGAGGGGGTCAGCTCTCCCAGCCTCAGCGTCTCTCTCCCTCCCTCACTGCTGCGCTCCGTCTCTCTCTTTCTGTAGTTCTCGCTGGCTGCCTCTCTCTCTCTCTTGCTTCGCTCTCAAAGGCGTTGTGTAGCAGTTTTCCCCTCCTTCCGCTGCTTTTCTCTCGCGCGCTTTCTCCGTGATGTTGTCTCCCTCTCTCTTTAGATCTTCCCACTCCTCGACAGTGACTCAGCCTGAAAGAAACATAAAAAAGGAGTGTGTGGATTTTTCACTCTTCTCTTCTTCTTTACTCCCCCTTCTTCTTACACGATCTGACAGACAGCCATTGTAAAAGCAGACGTACAAGCCCCGTCGCCTCTCTGATTTCCCTATCTGTCTGTTTTTCTCTCATTCTCACTCTCAACATGCACAACTGTTTAACACTTACCAGCAACACAGACACTTGCAACAAAGTCTGATGAGGACGACTGTGACAATAAGTAAGCAAATGTGTAGTCTCATGGTTAATGCAATGGTGTCTGAAGTAGAGCATTTCATTCATTGATTAAATAAAAAATCTCAACAAAATATATTGTGTCTGTACTCGGATAAAGAAATATAGATAAGCATATCGCATGCTAACACATATGTAATGCTAACATAACTTACAAAATAACTTTACATATGGAATTGCATGAGTAAAATAAGACTTATGCAATTGAACAAATGAGATTTGAGGTGAAGGGCAATACTATCAGTAAATAATGGCTGAAATTCTGGTGTTCACAATTACAAATTAGGTTCCTCACACAAAACTTTTTTGACTTAGGATGACGTAATATTGTGCTTTTTAGAGCTAAATCACCTTTCATACAATTCTTTTTAAAATCAATACAAGGTTAGAACAACATGGTATGATGGCAAATCTTTCATTCTTGAGTGGACTATAATTTTAAGAAGTTGTTAATGAGTAATAAGATATCAGACTGAAAAAAACTGTGAAAGCTGAATGATTTTTAGAATGAGGAAAAGGACTTACTCATAAATGTGGCAGAATGCCAACACTTATTATCATCCAAGAGTAAGACTAAGATAACTATCATGTGAATACTACTAATGAGTCCTAAAAAGTCTTAAAGCAGTCTCAAAAATGGCAGATAGCACAGCATGTACATAAATCTGAAGCATTATAACACAAAGCAAAATATATCCCTCTGACAGAGAAGTCAAGCAATAAAATAAATATACTGTCAGAAATGTGAGATGTTTGAGGAGATATTTGCCTGCATTTCTTAACCTTTAAAATGCTAAAGGACATTTGAAAGGATGTTAATCAGAATGTTTTGTTTTTGCAGAAGCAGTCGTGTCAAATCCAAGCATTCAAATGTGTGTGAGCAGAGAAAAGGGAAGTCAGCATGTTACGATCACAAACAGGGTAAATAAATCCTGCTAAACGGAATGAAAGAGTGAAACCATGAGTATTTACCTGAACTCAACAACCATGCTCAACCATAAATTAAGAAATCACAAAATATATTTGTTACCAGTGAAGAATGAATCATGATAAACAGAAATTTGAATGCACAATGGCGATGCAGTGTTGCGTCCTCTATAACAGAAAGACAAATGACTGAAAGGCTCCTTTTTTCCCTTCCGAGATAATTAACAAATGATGTTTGTTGCAGACTTTTGGAGATTGTGACAGAAAACATGACAGCTACTGAGTAGACTGCAGCTCGTACAGATACAAAAACCAATGCAGCTCCCTCAATATCATAGTAAAGAAAATGACATTTTTTCTTTTCTTTTTTTTTTTTACAGCAAATCACTTGTGTGTCAGACAAGGAATATTTAGCATCCTTCAGTCATTCTGTAACGGCAAATGAAGGGCCTCTTGAGGCCAGAGAATACACAGTAGAAACTGATCATTTCTGGTTGTGTGCATTTAGCTGCAACCTTAATCTGCTGTTTTCATGGTAAGGAAAGTACATGTGTGATTCAAGGTCCAAAGAGATATCAGTAAAGCCCTTAATCATTTAACGCAAGCATGAAGCCCTGAACATGACTCACAACCTTGGAAGACCCTGCTTGTCACTAAAGCAAGAAAGAATCCCCTTCATTTTATCCATAGAGAAATCGATTTTTAACGTTAATGAATAAACCTTTCAAGACAGACCTACCTTAAATTCTGAGGAGGTTACGTAATGACCATAAGTCACTGTGTTTAATAAAAACACTTAGCTCACTGAATCCAGCATTTGGGATCTTTTTCTACAATTCCTTGAAGCAGTCATCTGTCTGATCAACAACAGACTTCAGATAACACTGTGCTTTAACCTCACTTTAAAACCTTACCAATAAATCTATTTGTAAATATTTGTACACAAGCACTGTTTTGAAGCTGTAAATAAAGTGAATTAAAAGACTACATCTCTCAGACAGGTTTTTGACATGCTGACTGCTAAAGTACAGCCAGCTGCCCAAATCTCTATTTACAAACTACGTGTAATCTGCATGTTTAGAATAATATTATACATATATATATATGTGTGTGTGTGTGTAATATTGCATGCAACATAATATAATGCCTAGTTAGATGAGATCATTGAATCATAAAACAAAAATCGCCTCAATGTAAAATTTTGGTTCTGATTCAAAAATGAAGAGGAAAAATACTTCAAGACAGACCAAGGCTGCTGAAAAAATTGTTGCTCTCTATTGGATTTATTATGGTTCCCAGAGTCTTTTTTAACTTAAAGAAATTAAAAGTATTTTTGGTAAAGAATAGAAAGTCTCTGATTGATTGGGCCAAAGGAAATGTATATTGTTTGGCCTCTATGGGGGTGATAAATATTTCATGCAAACATATCAAATATAAAGCTAAAGTCTGATATATAGTATTTAAAGAAAGATGCACATTAACCTGAAATTCCACAATGAAAAACTGAGAAATCTTAAAAAAAAAACTATGTATGTATATATGTATGTATAGGAACCGAGAACCCACAAGTCTGAGTTGGACCAAGCTGCCTCAGAAGTTTCGATAAATCAAAAGACACAAGACACTGAAGAAGAGGAACATTGTGTTTCAGCCCCATTAAATGGTTTTTATCAATAAGGTTATTAAGCTATTCTACTATACCAACCAAGCCCCAACATCATCTATATTCTGGCAGCAGTACAGGCTCTCTGTTCCTCTCGCTCCCTTTGAGTGACAGGAGACACAATTCCACTGCGTCACTGTCGCAGTCAAGCATCTGTAAGCCTATCGCTGCAGCACTATCTGGGGATGTCCTGAAGCTGCCACACCAAATACAATTTTTCCATACAAATGAGGGGAGCACCCTTGAGATAATCATTTAATTCCTGAGCTGGCCTGGGAAGGAGGGGCTCTCCTGGTGAGCCCAGACAAACACAGACACGCAGCATCAATCATTCTCAGCGTGCCACAGAGCAACGTCTAAACATCCCCCACAAGCCTTCAATGCAGAATGTACATATAATATTTACATTGAACTATTCTCAAATGTTTTGATTAGCTTAATGAACAAAAACTGGGTGATGCAAACAAGCCCACATTTTCATGGTAGTATCATTCTGCGTATGGTAATAGAGATGAAAATCACAGCACCCCATTTAAAAATGGTGTCAGCATGAATTTTTATTGATTTATTTTTTTATTCACCAAGGATGCATTAAATTGACTATTAGTGACAACAAATGCATTTATAATTTTACAAAATAGTTCTATTTTATATAAATGCAGCTCTTAACTTTTAACTTTCTATTGATCAAAGAATTAAAAAAATTATTGATAATAATAGGAAATGTTTCTTGAGCACCAAATTTAGCATAACAATGATTTCTGAAGGAAATTGTGACACAGAAAAAGTAATAATGCTGAAAATTCAGCTTTGGCATCCGATTTTTAAATATACTTAAATAAAAAGTGTTAGTTAAAATAATAATATTTCACAATACTGTTTTTACTGTATTTTTTAATCAAAGAAATGCAGCCTTGGGCAGCATAAGAAAAATCTCTTATAAACCTCAAACTGCAACTCATGAAAAGTCACAAGAACTCCAGGCACTGCATCTTTAAATTATTCCTGTGATAAGACAGATATCTACTGCGAATACAAACTGACACCATCAAAAGTTTCTTACGTCCCCTGAAAGAGTTTTCAACTGATGGATTTTTTCTCTTCAAGTAATCAGAGAAGAATCGCTGAAGGTGAAAACCAGCCCTTTCCCAGCAACACTTTCCATTTCTCTAATCGCTGCTAATGTTACCCTGAAGCACAGGAAATCCATGAGCTCCCATCACAAGTCCCCTACAACAAGACTCATTCAGAATAAGCTGTTTACAAAGCCCTTCCAGTATTGTTTTTCATGAATCTTCTTTTGGCAGCAAAGAGCAAATTCTTAATGTGGCTCTGGTTTGCCCTGTCAGCACTTTAGCATGCAAAGACTGTAATGCACCACAAGAATAATTAAGCACATGCTCACATGTAAAGCAGTGTACTACACTGTTATATTCAAAACAAGACATCAATATCCTAATCTAAAAATGTTTTTGAATTTAATAACTTTAAATGATATGGAGCATGCCTCCACCCAATTCAAGGATTCAACAGACAAGACACATTTGCTTTAACAGAGCTTCAGCATCTCCATGAGGATTTGTTTGTATGTAATATGAAAGAGCCGTGAATAATGAAAGATTTCTCTGCAGGCAGCCGCAAACACTGTAACAGAAACTGAGAAGATGCTGTGGTCTATCTAAAACCTAAGAAGAGGAAATGAGAAATTTGTGAATGAATACTGGCGGATGTGGATGTCTGAGGACTCGGAGGCCCTTTGCTAATCTGCTGCAGTCATTATTCAGGAGTGCTCTTACTCTTTCTCTCCACAGAGCTGGAGAGCACTTCATGTGAGGTCAATTAAAAAATGTCTTTTGCCATTGTTTTATATAGTCTACTTAAAGACTTTCTTAAAAAATAATTCTTCCTATTAATAATACTGGCGGGATGTTCCAAATATTCAGTCAAGCAGGACTGTACAGTAGATGAAGATGCTGTGTGACAACAAGAAACACTTTTGGGTTTTTTATGCAAAGCAAACTTTGGACCAAATTATATGTTCAGAATTAAATTCTACAGTGACTTATATAGTTATAATTATGAAATATGAATTTGTTTCTTTGTGAAAAAATGCCAAGATCAGTTTTAACTTTATTCAACATTTGAATTTGTCAAGAATGTATACAACACAACACTTCCACATCAAGAGAAATGTGTCATATAAAGTGAAAAATAACAACTGGCAGATGTGTGATATGCACCAGTGTTAAAACGGCACATTTCTTTATATTTAACTCAATTTGAGTGAAGGGCTAATCTAAAACAGCTCTTTTCAGGGTGTCTGAAGAATCCGGAAGCACTGCTGCCAAGCTTTGTTTGTAACCAGTCATTTTTTTCTCAATGTGCACCTAAATAGATTTCATCTGTTGCACCATTTCCTGCTGAAGTTTTAAATCTATAGCTGATGCATCAGTTTACAGCCAAATAATAAGATCAGTAAGGCCAACTGACACTATTGATGTGGCAAAAAGCTGTAACCACATAGCTTTAACTGAAACAGACTGTTTAGGCACAAAATAAAGCAATAAGCTTAGCAATAATAAGCTTTGCATCATGCCTTACAGCACCCCTTAGCTGCTATAAATTCACTGTAAACCATGGCTTAACAGGGATTATTGCTTTTATAAATCAGTTATTCCATATACGTAGGAAGGTTTCACAAAATAAAACAAAGTAAATAAAGTGTAATGATATGAATAAAAACATGTTCTTCTACCAAACCATGTAGTTCCTCAGAAACAGTTGTGGTTCAAACAAAGCGGATGACAAGCAACACAGAGAAGTAAACAAAGGTGTATGTTTGTAGTGCAATTTACAACAGCTTTGAAATAGAGCACTGATATATACACGCATAAAGAGCATTATGTTCATGGGTCAAAGACATAAGACTACGGTGTATGATCCAGAACTAAACTATTTAAAACTACATGCAGAATGGTTGTCTTACAGAAAATGGCTTTTAAAACATCTCTTCTATGATGGATTTTAATTTCTGTATTTTGATATCTCTATGAAGTTTAAACCGGTCAAGGCTGTGTAACTGGGGAATCTGGGAGAAAAAAAATATTAAAAGTCTGACATTTTTTAAACTTAACTTGAAAATTCTAGTTTTATCATGTATTACTTATTTTTTTTACTTACTTGCAAAAACATTATAAAACATTCAAACTTGTGGCATCACTGTGTGTCAAGGTCTTATAACAAATGTCACATATTTTGACCTTTTTATGAAAAGGCATGTTTTGTTCAAAACTGAGTATCCTCAACATTATTGGTATTTACAAACTCAAAAAGTATGATACAAGTAGTAGATTATAGTAAAAATATTATTTACCTTGTAAATATGTTAGAAAGTAATGAATGCTCATTCACGTCTATTTAAGGCGCAATGAAAGTATTAGTAAACCACTTGGCAATTTTAATCATTAAAACAAACTGTTTGTTGAAAAAAAAATTGTAATCAACATGAATGAAAAGCTTAAATTTCCAAAAAAATGGCCAATTGTTCTTTAAAAAGCTTTCTTAATGTAATGATAAAACAGAAGTAGCGATAGATATGTACTTTAAGGAAAGATCTTGGTTCTATCCTTTAGATGTTTACCGGATTTATAGATGTGGGTGGTGGACTCAAAAGTGGAGACAGACAGATGAACATTACCAGGTTTAACTGAACTAAAAGTGTGGAGATTTCCTGCAGACCTCACCAGAGAAAGTCTGATGCTTCAAAGGAAAATCCAGTTAAGACATTCTGATTAATCATTACAAAGAGAGAAAAAAAAACTGTGAGAAAAATTTAACACTGAACATAGATGGATTAATTGTTTTCAATACGATCAATAACGTGCATTGATAAAACAGACGGGGAAATTTCTAAATCGACTTTACAAAGACCTTTCTCCTTACAAAGACCTTTCTCCTTACTACATTCCAGACATCCTTACTTGTCATTGACTCTGATGTTAAGCATCCTCACAGTCCCAGATGCAGATGGTACTTCACAGACTTGCAAGAGTCTGAGGGAGGTGTCAATATAATGTAAACAAGAGGGCGTGACACCTACAAACATCAGCATTAAAAGCCAATGCGGGAAATTGGATTTCCATTTCGTGGAAGTTCGTGTAACACCAGCGACCTTCTGGCCAACTGTCTTGATCTGTCAGCTGCGAATCTGTTACCTCAAATGCAATGAACAAGCTGTCTAAAGAGAATGAGAGTACGTCTTCCGCCCCCAATCGTGACTTACAGTTATTTAAACAGAGATTCTGTTTTTTCGAAGCTTTTGCATGACTAAAATTAATCTGCATATATTAGGTGGAGCTGTCTCGATAGCCAAAAGTGGGAATTATGCAAAAAAAAAAAAAAAAAAAACAGACCAGGCCATAAGAAGAGCTCATTCCCCTGCTTCACAGCATCAACAGTTTATATGCGCTGAATGATCGCAGGCTGAAATGAACCGAAGCTGCGTCACAGCCAGCCAAGCGCTCCGTCAAATGGGACAATTGCTATAACAGTAATGTAGCGGTTTTTTTACCTGGCGCTGGCGTCGGTTGGGAGACCAATGGGCTTCCCTCGCCTCCCTGAGTATGTGCGCGTCCTCCTTACAGGCTCTAATGAAGCATGGATGGACGGGATAATCGGAGAAGCACGCCTACAGAGAGAGCACAGACTCAAGTGGTCACTACTAGAGTGTTGTCGCGAAAGGAGGGGTTGTATGATGGGAAGGCTGCGGTAGTTCCTTACCACGGAAGCCGCTGCTCAGACACACCACAGCAGCGACGTCACAGGCAGGTTACCCTCTCTCACCCCGCGTCTCCTGCTCCAGTCCGCGCCGGGGTCGGTTGCTCGGTCTCCCGCCTGCTTCACTGCTCCATAGACGCTCGCTCCTGCGTGTGCTGCGCGGCGCGAGGAACTCTCGCGAGAGCCGCTGTGTTTACAAGAGATGCGCCTCTTCTGTGGCTCTCTGCGTGGAGGGGAATTCTCTTGGAATTAGCAGGATTCCCACGGTCAGGGGAAACCTAGAAATAGCAGGAATTTAACTGAAAAGGTCGTGGAAAGTAAAACAATCAATCAGATAATGAAACAATGGAATGTTTTTGTGTAGGCCTATACATTTCTAGTTATGCTCTAATTTGTAAAGTATGTAATAGGGTAGATACGGAGCTTTGGGAAAGGTAGAGATAATGCGGATTATCCTGGTTGCATAAATTATAAATTATAAAACATTTATTTTGCTATATATGATATAAAAAATAAGAATATAAAAATAGTATTAATTAATAAGTAGTATTAGTATTAATAAATACTATTAATAATAACAACACAGCACTGATGGGCCTAAATCAGAACAATTATTCATAAGTAAATGTGATCGATGATTTATTTTAGCCTGTTAAGAAATTAAGAAATCATCCTGAATTATACATATATAATGCAACAATGATTTTGAAGGTGCTTTGTTACATTAACCCACGTGCACGTGGCCTGCTTGGTATGAATATGTATGTTGTTGTATGTTGTGCTTGTTTTTTAGTTGTGTGTAAAAATTATGGGGAGCCAGAAATCTGATACCAAGGAAAATTATGATTGTCATTTCAATAACTATTTAATAACTCTTAACTGACTTTTATTGTTATGCTGAAATATGCAGAGCTAAAATCTGATTAAATCACAGCTGAATGTGTCTGAACATCTTGCAACAAATGTCTCTTTTCAACAAAATAATTCCCACTGTTGTCTTGGGGAAACAGCGCCAAATATTTGAGTGGTCAATTGCAATATTTTAACAGAGCAGTTGTAGAGAGAAAAAAAATTGCTATAAGGGCAAGTTTCTATTTTTGCATTTATTTTATGTATTTATTCATTACATTTTTTTATTCTCCTTATATGTTTGTAAAATAAAGCTTTTTGCGATATTAAAGTGACAATCTGTAATAGCACTAAATGATAGCACAACATCAAAATGCAAAATGGTTCAATAAGTTGTCATAAACAGTGACTAACTCATATTATTTTCCATACATTTCTACTTTCCATGTAAATGTGTCCTGAATTGATAAAGTTTCTGTCAATTATTTTTGCAATGCACTGCAGAGGAAGCTATGGATGTGAATCTGTGGCCTAATGGGAAATCAGGAGGTGTAAAAAGGATACACTATAATTCCCCAAACAGTGCTGCATGAACAGGTCTGCCTAAGTGGGTTTACCCTATTTGCCCCACATTTACTTTTCTAATTTTGTATTTTTTTCCCTTTGTGCTGTGAAATAGTCTTGTATATTTATTTTTATGTAGCACAATTATGTTTACAGCACTTTTTTGAGAGACCAAAAGTGAAAGCATAAATGTGAATCCTTTCCAATCAATATCACACATATAGTAATGTGTACCATTGTACTGTTGGAATTAATAGATGCCATACAGGAAAAGTACAGTCTTGTGTATTTTAAATCATTAAAAAATATAGATTTTGATCATTTAAAAAAGTTTTTATTTATATTCAGGTTATTTTTCTGTCCCATTTCCCTTTCTCTTCATTAAGTACATAAGGGCCCGGGGTAATTCTCACATCAGACCTCTGAGCTTTTCAAAGCATAGCATGTTAACCACAGCTGCTGTGGACCTCAGTGTTAGGCCAGGTATCACCTGAGTGTCACTGAAATGGGCTATTTCTTGATCCCACTGGACAAAGTGCACAGCATTTCTGTATAAAGCTTTTTTTCGGAGTCGTTGATCCTAAGCTGTGGCCTCAGTTCGGCCCCCTGTCCACACAGACTGTTCCAGATGGCGAAGGGAGGTACAGCAGAGGTAAGGCCACAGTCCTGTGCTGTGACACAGGTGGGGAATGGCCTGTTTAAACCCACAGGAAAGCAGGCCTGGCAGACGCCCCCTTGTCCTTCTATCAGCTGTCCATGCCTACAGAGAGAGACCACAGTTTCCACGCTGCACTTGGGACACTGCATACACATGGGTTTGCTCGAAAAAACTCTGCTACAACAAGAAACTAGCTGAAAAACTTGTGTAGTGACCGCGATATTTAATAATAGTATATTTTGTGTCAGCATACCTGAAAATGGGCAGATAAATATTCCTTTACTCGTGTGACATTTAATTATTGAGTGAATTAAATTACTATTATTTTACATTGTAACATATAGATAGATAGATAGATAGATAGATTGATTGATTGATTGATTGATTGATTGATTGATTGATTGATTGATTGATTGATTGATCAATAGATATAGATTGGATGGATGGATGGACAACCGATGTAGGTCAACACTAATCTAGGTGGATCCTGCTTTTCTTGTCATCTATCAGTCTGGGACCACATTAGCCACTTGAATGCTGTTAGGTGAGCCAGAATGGGCATTTCTGGCCGTATGTTTCCCCATCTGAAACAGATAAAGCTGTCCTGCACACCTTTGACTGTGGCTACAGCTGCTCTGCCTGCTCTCGTGTGTCCTCTCTGCCTACAGCTGTCCCTCTCTCCATCCAGGGCCCCATACGAGGAGCTCCGGCGACCACTGACGTGGACACACATGAAAGCGTCCATGGACAACTCTCCTGAGCTTCTGTTGCGTCCTAAAACCTTCTCAGGGTTCAGCTGGCAAAGTGCCCTCTCGTCTATTGGGAAGGTCAGTGTGAGGTGGGACTGAGAGGGTCTGGGAAGGGGGAGCGATTAGGTAAGGTAAAAGTGCTGTTGGAGGTCTTCTACCTCAGTCTTATCCCTAAGGATGGGGGAAGGGTTGTGCGTCTGTGCTGTCCGTCTGGAACAGGGGGAATGCAAATGTGTATCTGTGTATGTGAGAAAAGAGGATTTCGAATGAGATCCCCATTACCTTCCCCTGGTCAGATGGAGCCATATGGGACATGTGTGTTTTTATGTGTGTGAGCTTGACAGATGATTGTACAATGGCACAGCTTCAATAGATTTGAAAAGTTCTGTATATTTGAATATGTTCTTAACTGTTATCCTTGTAAAATATAAAGAATGATTGATTCTTAGCATAGTCTTAACCCTTAAATAGCTGCTCTGTCCTAAGGGGTCTTTGAGAGACAGCAGAAGGTAACACTGTGTGAGCGAGCCTGATTTCTGAAGAAAAAAAAAACTTTGAAAAGAAGGAATCCTTTGAATCTCAGTGTCAGTCAGGTCAAGTGATCTGGTAAATATTATCTGGCAAAAACATACCATCTTTATCTAAAAGTATCTAGGCAGTTAGCTGTGAGAGGACCACTGACCTTACAGTCAATTCTCCCAACCTTTACATGCTAAAGTATTTTCATGAGAAATACAAACCGTAACAACTGAAATTAAAGCAAGCTAAAATAGAAACATTATATAAATACTGTATAAAAAAATAAATAGCAAATTATTTTTAAATAGTGGATTTTAATTAGTGTCATATATTTTATGTGACTTGTCTGGTTGTTTTTATTGTAGCTATTGATGGATTGTGACTACGATAAATTCCAGTACTTCAAACTAATTCTGTTACTATTAATAGAACTAATATTCTATTCATAATTTTAAATCATTTCTGAGCTCCCGGTTATCAACAAATAAGGTTTAAGAAAAAAACTTTAACTACAGCTTGTTTAAATTTGGGGAAATTATTATAATGTAATTGTGATTAGGGAAAAGAGTATTAACAATACACATTTTATACACTTATTAGTGCTATATTTCAGTGTGCTATTTATTCTTATATGAGCTAATGGAACAAACAGCATGATTTAAATTTGTTCAGAAAGTCAAAGTGATTATGACTCTGATTTGAAAAGTCAGCAGGATAGCACAGTTAAAATGTTAATGTGAACAAAATGCTTACTTTCCCTTTATTTGTTTAATCATTTTATTTTATTTGTATTAAGTCAGACCTGTTTTTTTAGGCCCAAGAGCTATTTGCATGCCGGTTCATGATTAGATTAGATTAGATTCAATTTTATTGTCATTGCACATGTAAGGTACAAGGCAACGAAATGCAGTTAGCATCTAACCGGAAGTGCAATAAGCAGTAGAATATACAAGGTCTACAATATGTACAATAACTATACAGATAAGTATTATAGACATCATTTACAGATTTGAAATACTATCAGCATGATATACAGATAGGTGTTCCTATGAACATACTATACAGCTAGATTATCTAAAAGTGTATGTACACTATAGGCAGCAACTATGAACATATGAACATCATTTACACTAGTGCAATGGACAGTAAAGTGCATAGAAAATATTCCAGTGTGCAAATGGATTACTCAGTGTTTCTGGATGAACAGACAGTAGTGCAAGTTATAACAAAGTTGCTGTTTTTTTGCCTCGTTGTAAATAAATAAATAAATCAGATGTAGAGATGAGGAGGGGGTCGGTGTATGTGTGTGTGTGGGGGGGGGTGTTGGGGGTGTCAGAGGGCAGAGTTCAGTAAGGATGTCTGTTCATCTGAGATTCCCCAGAAATAAATCATATTTTTCATTTAAATTATGTATTCATTTATTTTGTCTTATAGAGACCATCAAGACACAGTCTTTACATTTGCATGTTTTTGGCGATGATAGCACACTTTTTGATTTGTTTCTCAATGTTAAATTACTTTGCAAAGATAGACTATTGCAAATTTTAACTGACTGCAGTTGGTCTACGTGTAAAATAATGCTTATGACCTGTGTTGTCTGGCAGGATGGAGAGCCCAGACGTGAGTGTGGACATGAATATTCATTTAAAACCTAGGTCAAACTGAGAATACAACAATACTACAATACAGCTTGTGAAGTTCACTCCAGGATTTGTATGCAAGACAGTGTTCTAATAATAATAATAATAATTCATTACATTTATATAGCGCTTTTCTGGCACTTTACATTTTTCTGTGTGCGACAGAGCCACATCTGCCCATTTCAACTGGATGGACTCAATAATTAGTTTTATTTTTCTAGCAGAGTTTTAACTCTGTATATTTTGTTAAGCAGTGGCACTTCTGAGGACTCTCTGCTGTGCTCTGTGTTGGATGCGGTGGCCTCTGGCAGGTCCACTGGATGAGGAAAACAGTCTCTCACTGCCCCCAGCCAGTGCAGCTGTTACTTGGGTGTGACATCTGGGCTTGATAGATAGTCATGATGCCAGCGGTGCCCCAAACACCCCTAGGTGCCACACACTACATCCATGCCACACCCCCTGCACATCCTACTTTTCCAGATGCATGCTGGGGAACTATAGGGTGCCATCCAACCTCACCGCCTCACAGCCAAGGCTCTCAGACTGTCAGCCAAGCCATATGTCAAGGTCATATCGGAGTGAGAGAGAACTATATTGTTCCTCATCTGAGTGCACTTAGTAGTTCTATAACACAGAAGAAAATTCTGTTTTTATAATAGCAGTTGTTGATTTGTGAAAACAGTCCAAAAAGGTAGCTATTTGGTTAATGCTAGCAGTGTTACAGAAAAGTTCAGTCAAAAATTTAATTTTGCTAAAAATGTTGGTTGCTTCATTAGAACAAATGTGAAGAAATGACTCATTCTGATGGCACCCATTCACTGTGGAAGATCCATTGGTGAGCAATACTACATTTTTCCAAATGTGTTTCAAAAGTTACTTTTTTTTTTTTTGTACAAATTTTCATTTTCGGGTGCACTATTCCTTTAAAAATTGTTTTATTTGTGTGTTTATGTAAGATGATACAGATGGATTATTAGCACTTTCAATTAGCTTCCCAAGTTGGCCTACAAACTGACATCATGAAACAGCTTTGTTTCAGCTTGGGAACCAAACATTTTATACACCCATGGCTGTGTTTGAAATAGTCGATGAGTACTGTAGTTACTTCTTTTGAATAAGTACTTACTTTGCAACCATTTAAAAAAGTAAGAATGTGTGCAGTATGAATGTAATCTGGATGCACTACATTCAAGTTGTCAGTGACATGTGACCTGCCAGCATCAGCTGCGTCGCTTCACTGCCATTTACAGCTCCTCTGCCATGGCCTCATGGGATAGTAAAGTGTCCATCTGAATCTCTCCAGAAGTAGTAGGTCATTCAGGCACTTTCAGAATTTTTGCTACCTTATAAATTTGAAATACTATTTTAACATACTGTTTTTGCCTACTATATATATGGGAAAAATAGGCATACAACCCCATTTTTTTAAATACTGAAAAGATAATGATTTTTGGGTTGTACTTTATTTTACAGTACGTGTACTTATATGTGCTTATAGTGTACTTGCAGTGTATTTATCTAAGAAAGTTCTGGTAATACAAGGTAACTACGTGGGATAGGGTTAGGTTTAGGGGTAGGTTCAGGGTTAGTACCTAGTTAATACATAGTTATTGTAATTACTATAATAAGTACATAGTATGTACATGAGGAACAGGACTGTAAAATAAAGTGCTACCGATTTTTGTTATCAGATCTTGGACAATGGAATTGCATGTCTTTGTTATTAAATGATTATTCCTTAAAGGTACTAAAACTATTGTTAAATGAACCTGATGTTTATTTTATTATTCCCATGCCTATCCTGTTAAAGTCAATGCACTTTGCAAAATTAAACTTCTGGCTGTTTCAATTTTAGTACAGAACAATGATTTAAAAGAGTTTTTGTCAGATGTCCTAAAACATTTTTAAATAGTGATGTCATTTCTCTCTCTCTCTCTCTCTCTTTCATGGAATGTTTGTCGTACTAAATTTGTTTTCTGTCATTGTGGTGTTTTCTTCCTCGGGATGGGCACAACTGGGAACAGCTGGACACAAGTAAGTTTAGTGATGTTGGTTTTCATTTTTCTCTGAGGGCTCAACATGCCTTCACAGGGGACAAAGGGACTGAAAAATACACATCTGGAGGCACAGACTGTATTTGCGAAACAACAACTGGATGACATATCTCCCCACTTTTCTTTTCTTCATGTCTTGACGTATGTTTGTCTTGGCTCATCTTCAAGGTGCAGACATCACGTGGAACCTCCCAGGATGCAGAGAATCTTCTCTGTGAAGATTCTTTTGCTGAATCGTGGTGAGTGCTTTTTCACACAGGAAGTTGATCACAGTTTTTTAAGCTTTGTCACAGTATAAACAAATATATTTTTTAACAGTGTGATTGTTGCAAATGTTACAGAAATGCATTTGTCACAGGGTTTCTTCAAGATCTGTAATGATTTAATGCACCACAGAATACTTTTTATTTTAATGGGACCTGTATAACTACTCACAGTGTGTAGCTAAAGGAAAGAAATTAACTACATTTTGGATATTGGTGAAAATTAAGGGTTTCGTTTCAATTCTTTTGTTTTTGAATGTATAGAGCATTTGAAATGGGGAGCATATTACATAAGATTCTTAGTCAAATGGTTAATATATTTTATGTCTCTGCATCTATCATTAAAGGGTGTGTGTGTAAATTTGCTCACTGTACTCAGTCATTTGTGTGCAGTGTGAATATACGTCTCCATGTGGTTCTGCCATGATCAAAAGCATACTGGAACTCAAACTGAAGAAATATTTAATACTTACCAGATAAATTTTTTTTAACACAATCTAACAAAGATAAAAAAGGAATAAATTAAGTTTTCCCTATAAGTGTTTTTATGGATGTTATTTTTACCAAAATTGATATAGGCCTACATCTTTATTTTTATTTTCAGAATATATTGCATGATGTAACCCATGTGAAAAATAAATGGAAGAAATAGAAGCTCTCTTTGGAAGGTTTATGCATAAAAATAATGATGTCTGGTTATGGAAAAAATCTTTTTGAGTCAGATCTTTTCAGTGAATCATTTGATTTACTTCACAAGTCAAGTCTGATTGATTCGTTTTTTAATCAGACTGACCCAAGGTGGTTAGCTAGATACTGTAACTAGCGTCATGTCCACATATAAATATCTGAGTAAAAAATAGACATCCTTGTCAACTGCTTTAGGAGATCTAGAAGGCACTACAAGGAGGCTAACTTTACAAAAATCATTCCCATAATCTGCCAAATGTCTTGAAAGGCACATCTGCAAGCCCCTCCTTAGACAAGCCCACCACTGCATCTCCTCACATCTCGCTCTCTCTGATGGATGGTTTGTTGTAGAGTGAGCTGAAAAAACAGCCACTTGCAATTCATCAGCCCTGGAATAATGAGCGGAGAGCTGCATTGATTTAGCCCAAGGCTTACAGCTCGAACATCTGGCCTGGTTGGCAGCCATAGTCAAGGCCAGCACTATTGGAAAGCTTTCTTTGGAGGGTCCAGATGCAGAGAGAGGAGGATCGGTACAAATGCTACAGATGGAAACGCTGGAACAGATGATGTGGTGGGCAGCTCCCGCCACCGTTGGCACAGGTAGCTTGTCTCCAACAGCTGGCACAGGTTAGACATTCCTGGGAATTGGTGCCACAAGGCAAATGTTCGCACTGGCAGAGGTTGTGGTTATGGTACATATACACACTGTTCGTACAGGTATCATCAATCAGGCGGACCGTGGGACTGAATGATAATAGGAAAATTGTTCATCTTTGCTTCTGTTTATGCGATTTATTTCTCCTGCAAATCTATTTAAAGCAAACCAATTAACTGGATAGGTCTATGCATTTCCACTTTTTGTATGTCAAAGAAGTTAAAAGCAATAGTTCCATAAACAAGAATTTATTACTGAGTGACTTTGTCACATTTTATTCCTCCGTCAATGTAAATAGTTCCAAACCAAGCCACAGCAAAATAAACCATGGCATGTCTCCAAGCAGTGATGTTTAATTTCTGAGTCAATAATGAGTAATGATCTTAAACTTTTCCATTCAATTCACTGAATACATTATACAAAAAAAAAGTATTTATTTTATAAGGACATAATGTTTTCCCTAAAGACGTGTTTCTGGTGACATGGAAACACCTTTTTTGAATTGTAAAAAGTCACCAATGTCATTTATCAAAAACAGCCAGAGAGATATCTCTGACGTAATTTTTTAATGCTTGACCAGCAAAAATATAAATTTTTCCCATTAGCATTGATGCCCCCAAGTTTTTGTGGTGCATTGTGGGATTTTCTAGGGAGCAACATTCCAGTTCACTAGAGAGGTTTTGGGATTAATACTTTTAATTGGCCGTGGAATTAAATGTATAGTGTTATTGGCCCTTGAGTGCTCTTGGAAAGTTACTCAGCCAATCAGAATCAAGGACTGGAACTAAGTCTTTGTTACATGAAATGTATACAACAATAGAAAAATCCTCTATTGTATGAAGTATGCTATACTTATAAAGTAAAGAAACTGAAAAAACACATGCTTCACACTAAAAGTGACACTTACTGTATACACACACACACACACACACACATTTGGCCATACTGAGGCATGCTTTTGGATTCACAGACGAAAAAATAACAGATTGTGTGTGGGGGTTGAGTCTGAGACTGTGAATATAATGGTCTTGCCCAGATGTATGTGTCTGGACTGCTCAGATTGGCACAAAGCTGGCCACTGCTCACTGATGGACATCTGGATAGCAAATTGGTTAATGGTGCCTCCAAGCCAAAAGGTAGTCAGCCATCTCTTCTCCCAGCAATGCAAGAGCTGCCACACATCTGTGTTCCACCTACCCCGGGAAAACATCCCCCTACAGGCCTGAGAAGAGGCTGGAGAGTGAGAGAGGGAATAGTGCTTAGTCCAAACCAGGTCTCTGTCATGATGTGGGTTTTTAAGACCACTGAGTGTCCTATCAAGTTTGAAATGCAGCAAAGACTTGTTTTGTTATATATCATTTTTATATGTAAGTTGTGGGCTTTTAAAGTGACTCCTTCTGAATGTTACAATGTTACACCAGTGGTGACCAACATTGACAATCATTCAATTTTAAGTGATTCATTCAGAAATGCTAATTCATTAAAGGAATAAGATGTATCTGGAGTTCACATTTGTGATTTACTTCTTCAAGCAATAAGTCCAATTTATAATGGTTACTTTTCTAAAACGAGACACACTAGATGATATATGCGACTAAGAAATGCAACCTCCAGAGGGCCTCCAACCTCCAAAATATTTTTTTGTTGTTGTTGTTGAAATGTATAAAAAGAACATTGCACTCTCATTTAAGATATAGGTCTGAATATCAGCAGGGCTGCATAACATATATATAATGATAACATAGATTCAAAAGTTTCATTTGTTAACATAATTGAACTACACTGGTTAACAGTTTTTAATGTGAATTTGTACCTTTACTAATACATTTGTATAATAAACTTAATTACTAATTAATTACTGCTTAATTAAAAAATATATATTATTTGGCTATTTTATGTCTTCTGGAAGCTGCAAAATCTATTTGGCTCAAGAATCTGTTTGAATGGGTATGACGCCTCTGCCCCCAACACAGCTGTTAACATTAATTAATGCACGATAAACTAACATGAACATGAAATGCTGTAAAAAGATATTGCTCATATTTAGTACATGTTTCAACTCATGTTAATAAAACCAGACCTTATTATAAATTGTTACCATTTTAATATAACAATGTATTCAGCAAATGAAAATGAGAATTTCAGAGTTTTTCAGGGTTGCTGGAAGTGCTGGATTACCAATGGCACGTCACACACCGCACTGCTCCAGATTCTATTATAAGCAGATGTGAATGTGTATTAGACCTTGAAATCATAACACAACACATTAATATCTTGGACTTACAGTAACATTTGGTACACTGGTTTCACAAATAATCCATTCAAAGGGCATGACCATCACAACTTGTGTAAGCATGTATGTAAGAATTGCTCAACAGAGAGAAGAAGCATTGAGAAATTAAACGAAAGCTTCCTTTTTGTGGCCTGATCTCCACCATCTGTGGATAAACAAGTTAAACACACAGCAGTTTCCCCTGACGCCTGAACCTTAGAGGATGTGCCCTCCCCCCAAACAGATGCAGCATCTCCAGAGGCTTTGGGTGTGCTGTGGGAAAGAACAGCTGTTCCCCTGCCTAATAAGAGGGCTGCAAGTGAGACAGGTAGGGCATGAATTATTTACTTGAAATGTTATTGTTCTTAGCTTCTGTTAAAAATGTCACCGGATCCTCTGATCTGCAGGAAGTGATTTTTAGGGTGCGTTTATTAGATTTAATTATATGTTGCAAAGCGGGTACATAATTTCACTTGACAAGTGCAACATTGACTGATTTCCTATTAAGACTGTAAGACTGTAATGAATCGCTTTAGATAAAAGCATCTTCCAAATGCATAATGTTTTTTTTTTCATTAGCCAATAAGCTCTCCCAGGTGAAAAACAAATTCTTCCATAATGTACTTTTAAGTGCTGTATGTTTGTGCTCTTATTTTGTTCTTAATATACTAAAAATGATTCTTTAGTACTTCTTAAGGTAAACTTAAGATCATCTAAGTGTACTCAACTGTGCTATTTTGGGACTCCATGACTATGAGCTAAAGTGCACTTTTAACATACTATCTACTATCTCTGTATTTAAAAAGTGTATTTTGTTACCACTTGAACCATCTTTCCTACAGTAAACTCAAGTTTACTACAAGTGGTGACTAAATATTTTTTTTTAAATACAGATATAGTAACATTCCAAAATAGCACAGTTGAGTCTACTTAGGTGATCTTAAGTTTATCTTAAAGATGTGATCTGATAAACTATTACTTATTGTTTGATGACACTAGTGTACAGACGTAGACATAGACTCTCATTGAATTATGATAGCTTTTGTATTCATAATCTATTAGGCAATAGGCAATAATACCACCAATATTAAGGCCAATTTTAACCAATACAGGTATCTCTTTTAAAATGGAAAAGATTTTTGAGGATAAAATTGTTAATTTGCTCATGTGCACTTCAGATCTTATGATATAAAGCTCATGCTAAATAAATAGTGCTAAAAACCCTTTTTGATCGCATTAAAAGTATATCTCTCAGCCTCAAAGCGTTAGCTTGGTTATATTTGACGTTGTTTTTAATGGAAACACACACCCTACTCGAACGACTAATAGTCATAATATATTTTGCCCCACATTTGTATTTCAGCACAGAGCTATAGCACTTTTTCCAGCTGCGTTATTTATCACCCAACATTAACCTTCATTTATCAGCATGCTTTCACCAGTAAAAGACGGATACGTCCATATGGCTGGGTGCTTCATTAAATGCTAATTATTATGAGGTGTAATAATTGTGAGGGTGCTGTGTGCACTGGGTGACGTGCTGCTGCAGTGTCCCAAGAGAGGAGGAATAGACTGAGCTCCAGATAAACAATCCCACTGTTCTCCCGAGACTGTGTGATCGCCCATCTGATGATACGGCCGCATCTCTCCAGCTCATCCTCTCCCCTGAGAACACGTCTCTCTGTTGTCTGTCTGTGCTGGGTGTGGAGGAAGGGTGACATTGCTGGGGCTCATGTTTCATTGTGGCATCACTGCAGATTTCATATAGTTTTATAGTTGTAAGTGTGTATTTATGCACTACTCTATCCACACCTCGATTTGTAAAAAAAAAAAAAAAAAAAAAAAACCTTTTTATTTCTGCTATGCCTTACTTTTTTTATTTATTTTTATGCACAACCCCCAGACGTGCTTGTGTTATATAAATATACGCTGTTCCTTTCTGCTTTATGCCTTCTGCTAGGTGCTGTGTTGTGTCAGCAGGTTTCTTGTATAGGATCCAACTTTTCTTTCTTTTCTGATGTTGTTCATCATATGAATCCTGTACTGAGAGCTCGGCTTACTATCACTCCTTAAGATCCCCACAATGTGCAGTTATTTTAAAGTTGCCTCACGTGCTGAAGTGTTTGATGACGATCCACAGAGTTGCTAGTTGGACACTTTCTTTGGGTTTATTATAAATATCACAATCCTACCTACTGCCAGCCGGAGTTGGACACCTCTGAAGTGTTGTTAGTTGTGAGTAGTACTGAGATGGTGTGGATCATATTATGATGTTGCTGTCCAGCTCTTCATCATCATAAGCCACTCTTGAACATCTGCTATAATGATGGGTACATTCTTAGAAAAGGTATGAGAAAACCTTCCTCTGAATGCAAAAGTATGTTTTATCCAATTCAACTGTAATAGAAGCTCTTATTGATAATATTTGATGTAAATCATTATTCATTCCCACACACACACACACAGGCACTGTTAGACGCCACACTGAATTTAAAATGGATGGAAACAAGGCTGTGAGGGATAGACTTACAGTTTTACAATGGCACACACTGTATAAAGGTCCTAGATCATGTAATTTTCACAGCTTCCAAAACTTTTCCACAATGTCCAAAAAAAAGTTTTTGTTTAGGTTTTTCCCCCCGGAAAGATTATAAATATCATGTTTCATCAGCTGAACAACTGGAATGTTTTTAAACGACAACAAAACCTATTAAATGCATTAAACCCACTAATAATAATAAACCCCATTAAATTTACATTTATCCCTAACAGCCTTATTTTCACTCCCATCAAAAAGTTTTCTTTAACTGACACTAAGAAAGTGACCGGTCCATATGTTAGTGCCAGAACCCAGGCCAGAGAAGGGACACATCCCGTTGCTCTCTATGGCTTCAAAGTGAGAATAAATGTATTTAAGATCTGCACACAAACCCAGTATTGTTAACCGTAGAGCATTCAAACTGACCACAGGTTTCAGGCCTTTGAATTCATATATTGCTCTCTGCATGGATGACATAATTCATACCTGCTGTGAGCGGTGAATTTACTTAATGTTTGCGTTTGGGGCTGTACATTGTTCATGGTCTTTGTTGTAGTTGTGCAGCTGGACAAGCTTTCTGCTCTAGTGCATGTTTAATCCCATCAGAAAGGACAGAGTACTTGTATAAACATGTGTTTAGGTCTGTGTAATAGCTCATCTCCAGAGGAAAGTCCTCATGATTTGGATGAGAATGTACAAAAGCTTTCCACCACAAATATATTAATATTCCCAACTTTCCCTGTTTTTACTCTAAATTACACATAACATATACTCTAAAAAGTGGTAAGTATGTATAATCTAGTGCATGTAAGAATGCATAAAGGCATCAGCTATACCATATTTGTGTTTATGGTGGAAGTTGAGTGAATGCAGTAAAGAATCCACAAACATGGATTCCACAGTGACCCCAAGAGGTGGGAATGCAGAAGTACCTGATTAGAATAAACTGTCAAATGTGAATTCATTGGCTCTCCTAGCATTACATATATACTGTATATGTACACATAAATACAGAACATAGTCTTGTTTTGTGTTTGCACATTTTCTTTTTAAACTTACATTACAGTTTCAAGCATAACCATACAAAATCAATATCTTGCAAATTCACACTGCTGTACAGCATAACCCTTATCTTTCTGAAGGCATTTGTAAGATGAATTTACATGCCAAATATAATAAATTAAATTCATTAGAATTTATTATAACTGCTGTAAAATATACACTTGTAACAGTTTTCAGTTAATAAATCCAAGTTGATTATTTCTATACTGTAACAATAAAATAAAACGCCTTTTATCAGTCCTCTATTGCTCTTCAGAAAACTGCTCTTAGCTGCACAGAAGCGAGGTCTCACATCTTTGACTTCAGTCTGAACAGATGGAGATAACTCCAGTAAATATCATTTCAAACATCAGCCGTGCTTTGCTGATGGCACCGCCGCATTCAAGAGACTGTCATCTCCAAAAGACATTTGGGATGATCAAAACGTGCCTGTTGATTATGTGGTGCAGAGAACTAACAGCAGTTATGCTAATAGTTGCAACAATATGTAAAACAGACAGTTTCTGCATGAAAACAGTTTGGGGATTGTGCATTACTGCTTAATAAAGAGTGAAATATTATTATAATAATGAAATAATAATAATGAAATATTACTATATTGCCTAAAGACTGAATAAAATATCTGTGCATTCAAATTACACTTGTGTTTTATTAATATACAACCTTAGATCAATGAAAAGCTAATTCATGAAAACTTAACAACATATATTTCATTATAATTGATGTGACCTGTTGTGAATGATAACTCTTGTACAGAGGAAATATTGTTGAGTGACGACATGGAAAACACCAACACATCACATGCCTGGACTCATTTGCCACATCAGCTTAATGAAGCAATTATTTGCATTAAATTATAATGTTATTATGTCAACATTACGGTACCAGTAGGACAGTGGTTTGTTTTGAAATGTATTAGTAACGCCAATTAGTTTACTGGGACTCGTGAGTGTGGGAGCGTGGATGCTGATGGGCGGGTGCGTTCAGCAGCCAAATATGACAAACACGTGACTGTGTTCACGAGCTCCTGAGTGAACTTGGCGCATCTGTGGACCATTGCACATACTTAGCATTGCAAACGTTCACCTGTCGACGCCGCGATCTCACACACAATCTGCATATATGGCATGTAAGCACACGAATCCAGCCATCAGCACAATGCTTATGATAGATTATTGTATTTTCTTTACATTTTATAAAATCCTGCTGCCAGTGTTTTTATTTAGGGTCATTGTCGATCAAATGGTCAATCCATTTATTAATTTGATAGCATTTATTAGATTAGATTAATTACATTAGGCTATATATTAATTATATGTCTTTATCTAACTGCATTTCATTATTTATGTAAAGATTTATAAATTATTTATATGTTTATTTTTCCAAACAAAAAGTTTTTTTTCTTTTTTTTAATTGTAGTGTAGGCTATAGCTCAGAATATTACGGTGGTAGCGACAGTACAAACATTTCGGTAACCATATACACATACACTGGGGTACATTGCATTACAAATTTCCTTAAATTATAAAAAAATAAAAAAGATTTTAGAATAGGCTAATGTAGGCTACCCATTTTTCCCGCGTATTAAATTTGAATGACTATTAATAATCTCCCAAACTAAAGCTTCCACTAAGGAAAGGACTTGGTAACATTTCAGATGATGATGATGATGATAATCAAGAATAAAAACAAAATATCCAATTACAATAACCCAAGTATTTTTTTTCATCCGCTTGACGCTAAATATCTGTAAGTGATAAGCGCTACTCAAATTTAATGTTTCACTTTAGAGTGTTTCTTTCCGTTTTATTTTGTAGTAGTAATTCTAGAGTTACATCAGACACTGGCGCCACTGTTCCTGATTCAGAAGAGGTGTAAGCGGCCGTGTCGCTGTCCCCGTGCCCCCATCTCTCCGCAGCGCTGGAGGAAGTTGCAGTGCACCTGTTCTTCACCGCTGCTCGGCCCGTGACTACAGTACCCACGTAACATTGCGCAATGTCCCTCGATCCGCGCGCTGCGCCAGTCTGCTCGAGGAACCCGCTCGCTCGGCCTTTTTTCTGCTTTCTCACTGTTGCCTGGTGTCAACCTACGCCGAGAAAGAGACATCCCTCCCTCTTCCCCCCTCAGCGGCAGCTTCCAATTTGCCTTCGCTTTTCTTCTCGCCTCTTCCATTGGCTTGCGCGCTGCCAGTCAAGCGCTTCCTCTTTACAGGAGAGTTGAGTAGCAACAGCTCGGAAACATCTGGCTGCCGCAGCTCTCGTCGCTCCGCTCGCCTGCTCCGTCTTTCCTGCCACTGCAGGTTGTTATGGAAAGCTGTTGAAAGTCAATCGAGTTGTTTTTCTCGCTGAGAGGATTAGACGGAGGAAGCAGGAAGACGCTGGAGCTGGTTGTCTGTAAGTGTCTGTGATACGAGGTGCTCTTTAAGGAGATGAAAGGGGGGTTGGAGGCACGGACTGGATTGTTATGGGGAAAAGTAGCGATCGTTTTCACGCGACTGTCGGTCTTGACGCGCAGAATGAGTTGCTCGAGCGCGTGGCATCGGGGCCTGTCGCAAAACTGTAACACTGCAGTTTGAACGCTTACTTTTTATTTGTTAGCCTCACAAGCTAGCTTTTCCTGAACGTACGGGGTCAGGATCCAGAGAAAGACCGTCGGCAGTGCTCTGTGTGTGTGCGTGCGTGCGTGCGTGCGTGCGTGTGTGTGTTTGTGTAGGTGTAGCCTGCTTTAATACCATTTCCTACCTCGGTGGACTCGTAGTTTGTTTTATCTTATGTCTGTTTGTTTTGCATCGTAGCTTTTAACTTGAAGAAGGGGCTAACTTGGCACCATTCGGATAAGACTTTCAGGACAACTTCCCAGGTTTGAAAACAAGTTCCCTTTGACATGTCACGGTATAAAACAATGCGCTAGCGTTTTACCCTCATGTTTACCAATTGCTTTGTAAACCAAAACACGTAATAAGCAAAGCCTAATCGTTCAACTGCATATTGAATGAGAAGCTCTTATTAGCTTAAAAACCCCTGAGACCAAGTGTAATGCACGTGACAGATGCAGCAAACTCTTAATTCTTGTGGCTTTTTATGCATTTAAAAATATTCATGAATATCAATTAGTTATAAATAAATAAATAAACACGAAATAATCTGTTCCTATTCATGAAGGTGACATCTTTCAGGAGACACCTTCAGGTTATATTTGTGTATCTTTGTTTTTCTGATCTTGATGGTAGCAGGAAACTTGTTTGGTTCGCACTATGAGTGAGATACTTAAGAAGTAATGAGGAATACAGTGCCTTTTGTTTGAACCATACTTCTTAGGCCTGTATGATTGTTCCCATTGCTTTAGTTTGGGAGATTATTAATAGTCATTCAAATTTAATACGCGGGAAAAATGGGTAGCCTACATTAGCCTATTCTAAAATCTTATTTATTTCTTTATTTTTCTTCAGTTGTCCAAAGGGTTAGTAAAATGAATGACGGTAATGGTGTGGCCGGTGAACCATAAAGAAGTCGAAAACAAGATCAGCTGCATGGATTTGTCAGTTGCAAATGTGCTGTGCTGGCCTTTGTTTATGGTTACTGGAAGGAGAAGGAAAAAAAAAACTTGAGGGTATTTAAATTCTCAGTGCGGGAAACTAGGTTAGAAAAAAAGTGTCGGCTTTCAGACGGACCCATTTCCAAGTTCTTCTTTGCTGAGAGATTACAACTAAAGGGGGGAGTTGGCTAGTTTTCTACAGAAGCACCTCACAACACTTCCCTTCCTCCCGTTTTTTAAAGGGGGGAAAGAGAAACAAAGTTGTATAAAGGAGAGGCTGGTGGCAAGAGTGTAGAGGAGTAGCATATGGCACTAAAAGGAGCACAGCTGGAGGTAGCATTTCCATCTGAACATGATGTCAGAGCAGCTGACAGGCTGCCATCCCCCAGTCTTTTCTTCTAACGCACAGACTGGGAGTTAGTGTGTGTGCGGATCTGTGTGCAGGAGGAGGCATCGCATTCCCCTCCAACATCTCCTCCACTTTGCATCTGTCCCTCACAGTTTGATTTTCTCTCTCTTTCTCTCGCGTCTCTACCCTTTCATTGATTCGGCGAAGGGAGTTACAGCCGGCGCTACCACAACAGTGGACTTAATCAAGTTGATGCGTACTGCAGGTACTGTACCAGGGGGGTCCGGGCAACAGGGATGTGTTTTGAATAGGGAGCTCTCATTAAGTCTTTTTGCGTGTCTGCCATCAGAGTGTGTGAAATGGGAAGTAAAGGATTTCGAGCCGGTGTAGTGTGACAAGGCTGGGGGACAAGTGACACTTTTAGTTGCCATGAAGAGGTTTCCAGGCAAGCGTTTGATTATTCTGTTTGTTTGCAGGTCTTCTATTTGGTTGCTTCGTTCTCAATGGCAAATTGTTGCTCTGTTGTGACAGTATAGAGCGCCGTTGGTAGGGTAGTTCAATATAGTATTACAGATTTATAACTAGAAACTCTCATGCGTTGATTCACTGTTAAAACCTGTTTTTCTTTAAGTAACAATATCTTCTAAATCTTCCAAAGCGAGCGAAAATGCAGAAATGCTTTTAGCTAAATAAATCCGCAACTTTATATAATCGCGCATTCTTCAAAACGTCCCTTCGTCAGGCTTTTGCCCAACTCTTTCCTTTTTTTCTTGTTTGTAAGGACTAATTTAGAACTTGCAGATTTGAGCTGCCTGAATTGGCTAGACAGCTGTAATCGCACTCCTCCTAGTCTTAATCTCTTTATCTGGGCAGCAGCTGCCATATGGTCTCAGTCAGCTGGATCAGATGTTCATAAGCCTCCTTCTCCGTCCCTCTCTGTCCTCCCAGTCTCCTAATTTGATCGCTGCTACCTTGCGAGCTGTCCTGCAATCTTTATTTTTAGCCATCTTAAGGATTAGGATTGATGTGGACTACGGGGCACTTAAAGTGATTGTATTGTAAATCTGCTGTGGACCGCCTCTTTGGGGAGGATGTTCCATTTCTCCAAAGATTTGGGGAGGGGAAAAGGGGGAGGAGAGGGCTGGCGAGAGGTTTGTTATCCCCCTGTCCCCCTATAAGCCCCTCATTAATGAAGGTCTGAACACTCTTTGGGGTGGGCTGGTTTTTTTTTTTGCTCGCTATCCCAATCAGATTTAAATGAAGATTCAAATGAGTCCATTTAAGTCTGCTGCTTGAACATGACGCCGGTGCATTTTTTTAGACGGGAACAATCTCCACGGGTAACAGGTGTGATTTCATAATTTTATTTTACGTTTATTTTATTTTAAAACTTTTTTTAATTTGTAAATTGTTTGTGTTTTTTTTTTTAAAGATAATGTATATTTTTAGTGCATATTTTATTTGCAGATTGTCCGTCTTTGATTACGCACGTCATGCTGATATTCTGCAACCTCAGTTGTCATTACCTCAGAGATCATGGTACTTAGTATACTTATGCAGTGTGCCCATGATGGTGAGCTGTTTGTGTACCTGTAAGCCTGTTACCTATACTTGACGTCCTGGCCAAAGTGGGTTATTATAAATAACTGCTCCAGGAGCACAGAGAGGGAAAACAGGAAAGATTCTCTCGCGCAGGCATCTGTGGAATCAGGACTTCAGCTTCTTACATCACGCCATCTGATTATATCCAAACGGTACTGATGGGATGCGAACGGGAGAATTGCTTTAAGTTTAATTTAAAATTGGGATATTTTTCATTTACATTTTTGTGTTAATTTCCCTGGTCTCGTGCTTTTAAACTTTTAATTAAACTGGTTGGTGTAAAATGTTATATTAAACGCACAACTGTGTACTTTAAATTGCACAAGCGAGGAAAATGCAATTAGCCTAATATATAATCTGTGCTGTTATTCTTTTTGCATGTGCTTTTTTGTAATCCTTTTATGTCAGGACTGTGGTGAACATTTTTCCAGTGTTCCCACAGGGGTGGAGGGAGGGAGGGATGGAGAATTAGAGTGTGAGAGTATGTCTGTGTGCATGGAGCGAGAGAAAGAGAAAGAGAGGGGACAGAGCGGGTGGGAAAAGAGAGAAGTTCCACACAGAGCTACAGACAAAACAATTGTTGTTGCAGTGAGCCTCACTAACATCTGTGGTCTTTTCCAGGTTATGAAGACAGCATGGAGTTTCCAGACCACAGCAGACATTTGCTACAGTGTCTGAGCGAGCAGAGGCATCAGGGATTCCTTTGTGACTCCACTGTGCTGGTCGGCGATGCCCAGTTCCGAGCCCATCGTGCAGTGCTGGCTTCATGCAGCATGTACTTCCATCTCTTTTACAAGGACCAGCTAGACAAAAGGGACATTGTTCATCTGAACAGCGACATTGTCACGGCCCCGGCCTTCGCTCTCCTGCTTGAGTTCATGTACGAAGGAAAGCTCCAGTTCAAATCGCTTCCAGTGGAGGATGTGCTGGCTGCTGCCAGCTACCTCCACATGTACGACATCGTCAAGGTGTGCAAGAAGAAGCTCAAGCAGAAGGCCACGGCCGAGGCCGACAGCACCAAGCGCGAGGAGGACGCATCAAGCTGTTCGGACAAGGTGGAGAGCTTCTCAGAAGGTGGAAGCACGGGCCGGCCGGCCACCGCCGACCTGCTACAGAGTGACGACGAGGACATGGAGAACAAGCGGGACAGCCCTCAGGAGCCGGGGAGCATGTGGATGCGTCTGCCTTCCGCCCGGACAGCGTCTCCCACTACGAGCCCCAGGGAGGCGGAAACACATGGCCCCAATGCTGGCAAATCTCCTGCCGGTAGCCCCAGCAGTTCCACAGGCTCCCTCTCCCGTCGCTCGGCTGTGTCTCGGAGAGTCTCCGCTGACACCGATTGCGTGCTTGACCTCTCTGTGAAGTCCGGTCTGGGCGGAGGTCCTGGGGAGACCATAGCTGGCAACCCTTATTTCTGCAGCTCTGTGACCCCAGACAGCCTCCAGAGTGCCCTGGTTCAGGTCAAGGTGGAAAAGGACACGGGCTCGGACGATGACGAGCTGGTGAGCGGTGACTACGAGATGGAGCACAGCGGTGTCAAGGAGCCACCCAGCACCAACGGGACTCACCTCAGCCTCGTGGCACAACGGCGCTTGGGCCTGGAGGCTCACCTCTCAGCCCTGCGTGAGGCCTCGCTGGCCAGCGAGCTGGAGCGGGACGACAAAGGAGGTGACGACGACGCAGACGTCTTGGGAGGGGACAGCGAGCGAGCACAGGAGGCCGTGGGGGTCGAGAACTCCCTGTTGCCTTACGTCTCCAGCATGCTGGGGTCTCCACATACTCAGATCTTTATGTGCCCCTTATGCAACAAGGTCTTCCCCAGCCCACACATCCTGCAGATCCACCTCAGCACGCATTTCCGCGAGCAGGAAGGCGTACGGTCCAAGCCAGCCGGCGACGTCAACGTCCCCACCTGCTCCATCTGCGGCAAAACCTTCTCCTGCATGTACACGTTAAAGCGCCATGAGCGGACACACTCGGGCGAGAAGCCCTACACATGCACTACTTGTGGCAAGAGCTTCCAGTACTCGCACAACCTGAGCCGTCACGCCGTGGTGCACACGCGCGAGAAGCCGCACGCCTGTAAGTGGTGCGAGCGGCGCTTCACTCAGTCAGGGGACTTGTACCGACACATCCGCAAGTTCCACTGCGAACTGGTCAACTCGCTCTCGGTCAAAAGCGAGGCGCTCAATCTACCCACGGTCAGAGACTGGGCACTGGAAGATAGCTCTCAAGAACTGTGGAAATGAAAGCTAAACTTATAGCAGACAGTTTGAACTGCTTGTTAAATTAATGAGAGAGATCTGAGTGGCATTTTTTTGGGGCAGAGAGGTGAAGGTAAGAGTGAGGTGGAGTGACTTCCGAAGGGTCTGAATCAGTCATTTTTCTTGTATGTACATTGCAAATCTTGTTGAATTGCACTTTACTAGCACATGAAAATGTTACTACTGATTTCCTTTTAATATATTTTCTGGTCTCTTTAGGGTCTCTTTTCTTTTTTTCCTGTTCTCTTTGGGTTTTTTATAAAAATGGGTGCTGGTCTCACTAACTAATTTTGACAGAAAAATGATTCATTGGGATTTTCAACTGTATATAATTTACAGTGTTTGTATACGCTCCTAAATTTCAAGGAACATCTGCCATGAAAAGCATATGAAGATTTCAGGTAATAGACAAGGAGTTAAAAACTATGGACACACTAAACGGGTACTATGGTCATAAATTTACCTGTACACACTCGTCTCTTGTTTGAGTGAGTGTGTGTGTATGAATATATAGTGCACTACTATAATTTGCAGGTAACATACCTGATGTGTGTCTGTGGCCGTGCATACATGTGTATTTATGCACATGCACACACATACACACATAGTGTGTGAGCAGGTCAGTCCTTTAAATCCCACGAGGAAGCTCCAAGCTTGTGTTACTTAAGCTCTTGTACATTTTTGACTCGTTATAGGAAACTTGACTGATGGAAGACAAACAAGGCACTCATGCAATGTACAGCCTCCTTTTTCATATCAGTTGCCGCATTTTTTCTATCTTATCTTAATATGATTTGAAGTCATTTTCGCATTTTAGTTGCGGTCTCTCCACATCACTCGTTTGCTACTGAGGTTGGTTTTTACATCGGCTGCATTTCTAGAGATTTCTGTAGTGTTTTATTCAAATTTTTCGTTTTTAAAATGGAATCTGTTGTTGCATGATGTCTGACCTGTATATTGAAAAAGATGTGACTTGTTGTATTGCTGTACACTGTAATTGACTGATTCATTACAGTCAGGGCACCTGTCTGTGGAGAAAAAAAAAGTACCTTTAATATTACCGCTGTAGAAATTGCATGAATTTTATTTAACTTTCTTTCGTTGTTGTTTTGCATCAGAGAGTGTATTTTTTATTAACTAATTTGATTCCTTGGTAGATTTGAGTTTTTTTTCCTCTCATTAGAGAATGAATCGGGGTTCTGGTGAGGTGGTTTTTTTCTGGGCTGTGAAGATTTTGGAAATGCACTGACGTTAGGCTGTAGTATCTACACACGCAACGCGATTTGGTTCGGACTCGCTGTAGGATTCGGGGGTTAACGAGGGGCCAGGTCTCAGCAGAGGCTGGATCGCTATGTTTATTGTTCAGAAGGCTAGCATGGCTCCTGCTAGCATCTCCTCACGCGCTGCTCTTCCCAGTGCTGGGTCCTCAACTGCTGTTTGTCTCAGTGTCCTGTTTACTGGCTGTTGTCATTTGAATCATGTCAGCTCTGTTTGTAATTTATTTATTTATCTTTTCAATTGGCACTTGCTTCAGATTCGATTGCCATGAAGACACATTTGCGTGGCTGATGGTACAGCTCTTCTTTATGGGTGTCCTCAGCAGCGCACATCTATTTGGAGAAGCTGAAGGATCTTTAAACAGCATAAAGCTCGACACACTCTGATCTGAGTGGTTTGTGTGCGTGTGTTTGTTCAATAAATACGTTTTTTTTTTTTTTTTTTGGTCACTAGAACGTGTTTGGCAAGGATGGTTGCACCTTTGAAGCTTAATGAAATTAGAATTATGTGCAAAAGAGGCCTTTATCAAATGTATATGCTTAATTATTAACATAATTGAATGGACTTTGTTACACTGAAAAAAAAAACATCTATAAATTTGTGATCGTTAACTTTTTTTGCTGCATTTGTGATTATGAAAAATGTTTATTTTGAAAATGTTTTCTTTTTTCTTTTAATTTGCAGATTTCTTTTATTAACAGTGTGAAGATTATGTTCATTTTGTTTGTTTGTTGGTTTATTTCACAAAAAAACAATTTCATTGTCAAATCCAGATAAATAAAAAGCAAAGAAAAATGAAAAGCATATGGCTTATCGCTGAAGATCAGTCACTCACATAGTGCTGAAATGCTTGAACTACTTTAGTTAGATAGGGCCGGGGGCTCCGCACATGTTTGGAGCAGGACAGGAGTGTGCGGCACACGGGCCTATGCAGGCCTCAGGAACTGTCCTACCATATATTAGGCTGGTGCAACGGCTAGTGAAAAGGTTGAGCTTTGCCAACAGCGCATGCCCCTCATGGCGTTTTGCACGGTGGTACTTTTACCTTTTGCACTCTAAAATGTGACAGAAAAAAAATATCAACTGTGGGGTTGATTTGTTTTCTATGCTTTTGTTTTTCTTTATGTTTTTCGTTGGCTTCTATTGTACTTGACCGCCTTAAACTACTGTTATCAGCTTATACTCAGAGGGTGAAAACTGGAAACTGTCGCTGGAATACTGGATGTCTTTCTTGGACTTTTTTTTTTTGTTAGTTTTTTTTTTCAATGGAAATGAAGCTGTGAAATGGCCTATGAAGCATATCCATAAATTAGACACCCCTTTAGTTTACTTGAAACCCAGGAACCCCAGTGTGAAGAACAACTGTCAAACTCAAACTTGGTGGCTAATGAGTATGGGAAGGAAAATAATAAATATCTGTTGAATTCAAGGACAATCGGTGTCTGGATGAAAAAAAAAAAAAAAAAAAAGATGATGATTCGATTTCACATGTAATTGCTTCCCTTCTGAGATTTTTTGCTATGTTGACATTGTTCTTTTTATGGATTTAGACATTTAGCTTTGACAATCATAGTATGTTTCATTTTCTCAAGGGAAGTAAATTATGAGGCTGTTTAGTTTTGTACTTTTGGTGTGCTGTTGGTGAAATTTTTAAATTGTGTGCAAACTGCAATAAATTATAAGAACCTAAACCTCTCCGTGCCTTTTTTTTCTGTCAGAAACTTCTGGCAGGATTTGCCAGAGCAATGATGATGTGCAGATTGGTGAGACGGTGTTTGTGTTCTTGCTTTCAGTTCAATAATCTTATTTACTGTAGATGATCGTGTGGGTGGAAACATGTTTTCCAGTGCGTGAGGTCTGTGGATTGAGTATACTGTCCGGATGAGCGAGTGTGTGTGTGCGTGTGCGTGAGTGTACGTGGTCTTACATGGCTCATGTGTATATGCTGCTTTAATGTCTGGCTGGTGCTCCAGTAAAGGCGTGGGTTGGACCTGGGAAAATGTGCAGCAGCTTGTACAAAGACCAACCCCTCCTCCTGCATCACACACACACACACACACACACACAGGCTGCTTCCAAAGCTCCTCAAGTACAGTTTTCCAGCAAACAAATCAGCTTTATCTAATATCTCGCTGTTCTGCAAACCTGGCCTACAGATGCACTAAAGGCTGACCACTTTTAAGTCAGCGAGCGTTACTCAACAGGCCACTGTCACAGATGGTCCCGTGCTGTAAGCCTGCCCCCCTTCCTCTCACACACACACACACACACACACACAGCACCTCCTTCTAATTGGTGCTAGATTTAGTTTTCAAACTCATTTTGAACTTAAGATCCATTTCCGCTTGTATTCTTGAGGAAGTCTGAATAGCGGCCTATTTTATATTTCTCGACAATGTTGTGCACTCTTTTCGCTGATTTTTTCAGAGAGCTGAGATTTGATTTGTGACATTCACATACAAATCTGCGTCTAACATCTGGTTGGAACGGACAGTTGGAGCATAATGGGTTTGTCTCTTTGCTTTTTTACTATGAATTTAGGTCATTAATTTGTATCTGTCCTTTGTTTACTCAAGGAGCAGAGACAAAGGGGCAGCTGTGGAAACATTTGGCTGTGCCGAAGGGTAGTGGGCTCGATGTGATGAGTGTTTTACCAGCTTGGGCTGCTATATGTAGCTCCACCACAGAAGTTAGTGGGAGCCGCGTGCCAGCGTACTGGGGGAGAGCGGCGCACATGGCATCAATAGGGCAGCCGTTGCACTGAGGTATGACTGATTCTGCCCACGCAGATAGCTGCCGAGCGCCTCGCCATACTCTGTGACCAGCTCCAAATATAATGTACACTAGAGAAGCACAGACGGGAAGAGGCCTTTCTGTTTGCTGGGGTTCGAAGAGGAGCCACAGCAGACGACACGCTCCGTGAAGTTTATTGAACGTCATCAATCCTCGTGTTCTGCTTGGATTTGAGTAGATTATAAAGTGTCCGGTTTATTTTTAATGACACTTCCTAATCTTAAGAGAAATAAATATAAACACAATTAATTATAAACTAATTTGATAACCCCCTTGTCCTTCGTGTTACATTAATTATAATTAGGCTCTCAGAGAAAATTAATAATCTGATAGGTGCGCACATGCAGATATTCCCTTTTTATTTTTTTTTCTTGATTAATGAATATCAGTCACATTTCTGTCCTGAAGAAACAGATGAAGATTCTTTTTCTTCTTCTTCAAAAAAAAAGGTTCTATTAAAAACTCTTCACTGAAACAGTCTTTAGAAACCCAAAATGGTTCTTCTATGGCACTGCTGTGAGAAAACCCTCTTTATTTTTTAAGAGTGTAGGTGTTGATTAACATATTTAAGTAATTTGAATGGGAAATGAGGTTCATTTAAAAATTGCTATTATAATTGTTACACAATATGGGTCTCTTGGACATTCAAACGTAAAATGATATGAAAATAGACTCGATTTAATATTGACAGTAATACAGAAGTTGACTAAAAAATGTAGAAACATAAAAGCCCACAGCTCATTTGTTTCTTCCTGTCTGAATAAAACAGGTTAACGCATTATAAAATTGTGGTGTTTTATTAATCAAAAAATATAAACATAATACATATGTAATAATACTTACATGTTTGTATACTTGTGTATGTATATTAACATTAATATACCAAAAGATGAACATTTTCACAAAATATTTCATTTAGTCTCCTATTCACCACAATTTGGTGAAAGAAAATTTCCACTCATGAAGAGTCCAAAAAAGTGCTGGAAATTCAACAGCAGTTGCCAGCAGTTAAGATGTAAAGAATTTGAGGGAATGAAAGGAGCATTAAGCCTTACATGAAAGAGAAAAGGGAAAGAGTACAAGAGCCGAGCAGATAAAAGGTGAGAAAAGCAGGCAGGAGGAACGACGTCTTTTTTCTTTCAGTTGTCTGTCTCATTTAAAAGGCAGCCATTGTTGAGCGCCCTGTGCACACAGACAGAAGGCAAGCAACAAGCGGCCTGTCTTGGCCCTCCAGACAATGCAGTGGTGCTACAGACTGTCAGGGGTGGGGGAGAGGGGTCTGCGTGGGGGAATATTTTTGGTTTAGGGAGGGGTACGCCATGCACCCTGCGTCCCCCAACAAAAGAAGACGCAACCCCAACTTAAATGTTAGTATGCGTGTGTCTATGTCTGTGTGTGCAGGTTGTGGAGCTGCTGGTAAGGACTGAGAGACGCAGATAAAACACAACATTTCTGTTGTGTGATTCTTCCGTAGCAGAAAGAAGGGGATGTTGTCAACTGGACTAAATTATGATGTGGAAGAACGGCAAACCAGTGAACAGGAGAGTTTAAAGAGTTTGCCGATTTTTATATTCACATTTTTAAATCCAAAAACCTGTACAGCTGACACAGAAATGTTTGAAGGAGACTTTTAATTTAATACAAAAAAAAAAAAAAAAACTTCAGAAAGTAATACAAATCCTTTATCTCTTAATATTTGTCCTGTGGAAGAATATCACTTGATTGCAATTCATTTAGAGTAATGGTTTTTGGAAAACTCTTCTAAATTCTATTCTATTCTATTTAGAATCCTACCATTACTCCAGTCTTCAGCCGCTCATGATCCTGATTTGCTGCTCAAGAAACATTTCTGATTATCAGTTCTGAAAACAGCTGCTTAACATTTTTAAATGTTATCATTTTTTTTTTTTTTTTTACAATTCCTTTAATAGAGAGTTTAAAACAGCATTCATTTGAATTAGAAATAATTTCTAACTATATAAATGTCTTTCCTGTCCTTTTTATTCAATTTTTTTTTGTCTTTACAGACTAAAAGTATTGTGGCAACAGTTGTGGCACTCAGCGTTCACATATTTCAGTGTGATGACTCTGTGTAACTGACAGTTGTCCCAAACAACAGATTTCCTAACTGTGTTTCTGACATGTCTCTCTCTCTCTTTACTTTTTTCGCTCCCCTACTTCTCAAATAAAAAGAATAGTTTCAGCTCAAATCAATATTTCAGGTCCACTTAAATGGTAATAAGTGCTATAATGTACAGTCAGCCAGTCATTATGAAATACTCCTTAATCTGAGACTTATTGTGCTATAATGACAGGTTGACTTTACATGATCCCTTACATATATTAGCCAATACAATTCAACACTTCAACCAGAAATTATATTTTACAGGACTCTTGTATTTCCTTGTTATACTGCCTTTTTCAATGTTGGAGTTGGAGGGTGGGCAAACCCTTGAAGTGACTTATTTGGTCGGCTGTTTCTTTCTTTCAGAACCAGCTGTTGGTGGCTCTTCTGCCCTCTGTAGATAAGTGGGCAGCAGGGTGTGGGATGTTGATAGGGGGTCTTGGAAGGATTTAGTCAGCAGTGAGTCAGCACTTTTCCTGGGTGCAGTGCTGTGACCTTAATGGGGGTCAGATAGACACTGCATATATATACATCTGCTTATATAATATATATATATATATATATATATATATATTATAAAAAGGTATCCATATCTTGCAGAAAAATATCATGATAATTTTCTGCATACATTTCTGGAAGGGCACATTAAGTTGATCAAAAGTGACGGTAAAGACATTTAGAAAATACAAAAGATTTCTATTTCAAACAAATGCTGTTCTTTTGAACTTTCTATTCATCAGAGACTATTAAAAATGTCACAGTTTCTTCTAAAACATTGAGCAGCACAACTGTTTCAGTTTTTAAAAAATACAAATAGTTTCTTGAGCAGCAAATAAGTACATCAGGATGATTTCTGAGGGGTCTAGTGACACTTAAGACTGGAGTAATGATGCTGAAAATTCAAAGGAATAAATCAGATTTTAACATGTATACAAATGGAAAATAGTTATTTTAAATTATAATAATATGACAATTTTTACTGTATTTTTAATCCAAAACCATCAAATTCAGAAGCCATATAGTGTAAGTTAAGTTGTTATCCGGTTAACCAACAGGTCCATGCACACTCTACAGACACTTTCAGTGGTGTGTGTTGTAAAAGCTTTGTTTTTCCTGCTGTTGTGCAGCTCAGTTCTTGCAAAAGTCATTTCTAAAGAGACCCCACACCTGTCCGCCCCGAACGTGTGACTCAGCAGGGCTCACACACTCTTTACACATGTGCTTGTAACTCCACATGAAGAACACACACACTGTCAGAGCAGAACATCACACTCCAACACCTTCCAGATATGACCATGCCAATACAGACCTCACATCCATACAAACATTACCATAAGGGAATAGCGTCAATACATGTTTGGTGTACAATAACAGTTAACCATAGTATGCTTGTACAGTAAATGAATGCAAACCAACAAGAGTGCAGTGGCCTCGTCATTTTCAAATCTTTTTTGTCTTAAGCTACAGTAGTTAGCGCACAAAGAGGAGCATTGTCGTCTCAGCCGGAGATGCCAAGCTCTCTGCTCACTGCGAGGTCCGGCAGCGCGGGCCCCATCTGTCGCCTCCACCAACCTGCAGCAACTCAGAGTGGCCCGAGGCCGACTCGCAGGATTAATGCGCACATCCTGAACTGGGTTAGGGAGAGAGAACGTGGGCTCAGCCTGTGGGACCTGGCACAGCCAACGTGCCACATTCCCTCTCACAATGCTGCATTATCCACCACCGCACAGCAACCTTGGCAGGGAGCTGAAAAGAAATCCTGAAGGAGGACGGATGTGATACTGCTACTTTTAACATTGATGCGTCCTCCAAAAGGCCTCTTGATTTTGTCCGTGTATGCAGCATAGATTTGTGCAGAAAATGCCTCTGAGCTTGTGATGAGGGACACGGTCTGCTGAATGGTTACTGAGTGTCAGATCACTTGCTGATGACACTGTATGAAAACTTTGACAAACAAGTAAACACTACAGGCACTTTTTTTAAAGGGAAAAGTGGCAGTCCTGGCACGCTTGGTACATATGCAGGGTAAGACATGAAGAAAACCACACATTTTACATGAATTCTAGCTTTTAAAAAAAGGAATTTTATAGACATTTGGGGTCTTCTAAAACTATTCAAAAATGTTTTCAGTTGTTAAAGTAAAGCTGAAGGAAGACTAAATATAAATATTATCTGAAAAAAAAAACAACTAACAAAAAACACATGAAAATCAGAACTGTGGCTTTGGCAAATAGCTCAAATTAAATCATTTAAGTTGAAGTTATTAAGTTACTAAAACCAAGCCTGAAAATAAAAATAAAGCTAAACAGGAATATTAAAAAGAACAAAAAGTAACTAATAACACACACACACAAAAAAAATCTGAAATTGCTAATAAATTTTACAAAAAATTATAATATTAGTAATGGCAAGTAATAAATTTAATTTAATTAAACATTCGATTAATAATTTTCTTGTAAAACATACTCAAATAATCTTATAATAAAATAAATGAATCATAAAAAACATTTCAGTGTATAAATAAATTACTAAAATGTCAAAAATGAAGACTGAAAATAGGAAAATGAAACCAATTTAAAATATTAATAAACAATAGTACCCTATATAAATACTGCTAATAACATCGCTTCTAAATGATAAAATGTTATGTTAAAATAATTTTCAGACGCAGTCTGTCAAGGTTTGATGGATATAACACAAATTGTATATAGCTGTGATAAGTATATCTACAATAATGACAGCATTTTTCTAGTTTTATTGATTGTACCTCCTCTGACAAACTTGGATTCTGTTAATTACTGTTACATTAATGAAATGATAAGTAATTTTTGGATGGGTTTTTTTGAGTAATTTTTGGGATGTTTCTAGACAAACACTTTTCAACCAACAATAATCATTTCAATTAATTATTAAAGAGATTTATTTGGAAGTTTCAAATAAAATCCAGTTGGTTTATAAAATCTGAGGGGGTGAGTCATTTGACAAAAACAGTAGCGAAACCTCAACTCTGAATTTCATTAAAGCCAGGCGCTCTTAATTTCAGCTTCACGTCTGTATTTCATTTCCTCATTCTGAAAGTCTCAGTGACTAGTTTGGTTTCACCAACATATTCTTGAAGTAAATATGTAGAACAAATCTGACACATTCAAGTCATCCCACCAACAAAAACATCTGCCTCTTCCTGTTTGCGTCATGAGCTGCGTCCCCGTCCCAGCCTGAGAACAAGCAGGCCTCAGAGAGTGAATGAGCGTCTGCA